>NC_092127.1:187835488-188143293 GCF_043159975.1 Macaca nemestrina
CCGCCATACTTTCAGCCAGCTGGATGTTTAACCATTCACTTCCAATTTACATGTCCAGCCAGGCACGGTGGTGTGGGCCTGTAGTCCCAACTCCTTTGAAGGCTGAGGCAGGAGGATCACTTGATCCCAGGAGTTCAAAGCCAGCCTGGAAACACAGAAGACCCTGTCTCTTAAAAAAAAAAAAAAAAAAGTATATGTCCTTAAATCTGAAAGAAAACCAGTATTTATGTACCAAGGAAAACCTTCTATCTTAAGCTATTGCATTTAACACTAAAAAGCATAGTTCACTCTGTGATCTACAACACTGAGTCTCCATTACCAATTATAAATCCATGTCAGAGTAAGAGCTCCCAAACATCTGTAAAAACTCAAAATTGAAGAGCCAAAGAAGGGGCTGAGAACATGAGGAGCGAGATGGCTGACAGGGTCAGGTGAGGAAATGTTCTGAGATGTGCAGGATTCCTCCAGGCCCAGAGCCGCTTGTGGCACCACAAGTGTATAGGAATGAAGGGCCTCCAGTGAGGGCTTCCAGTGATCCCAAGACACAGCGGGTGCATGAAGGAGGCTGCAGACATTGGAACGGGCATGGAGGTGCTAGCAACTATTTTCAGACTGCTAACAATGAGACTATGTCCATTTCTTCTGTACATGGTTACCACTGACCTTCCT
This sequence comes from Macaca nemestrina, assembly GCF_043159975.1. Lineage (NCBI taxonomy): Eukaryota > Metazoa > Chordata > Mammalia > Primates > Cercopithecidae > Macaca > Macaca nemestrina. The sequence goes on from NC_092127.1 coordinate 187,836,158, forward strand.
TTAAATCCCATAGAGAGAGCATGCTGTTGGCAGAAATGTCAGTTTTTCATTAACATCTTGAAAATTTAGTGTATTAACTTTCATTTCCATAGGCCTCAGTTTCCACACCTGTCAACTGCTGTATAAAGCAGATTTTCTGCAAGTTCTGATGTAAGTGACCTGACAGGAGGCACTCTGTCCTTTTCACTATGCCCCTAGGCATCTGGAGTGAGCATTCTCAATATACACTTATTTAATAACAGAGTTATCCGACACTCAGAAAACAGCCTCCACTGTGTAAGGCAGCAGATCTCAGGATGGGGTTATCTGCGGGGAGGCAGAAATTCTATGCATAACACCAAACCAAAGCTGATTGTGTCCTCCAACACATTTTTCTGAGGAAGTCAGGACAGTTAGAAGATGGCAGATTTTTTTTTCCCAATTGGGTAAAATTGTCCATTCTTCCTGTATTCCCATTTCTTAAGAATGATCTAGCCAACAGTCATTGAATGTAAGTTGACCGAAATTAATATGATCTCAACATAAAATGGTCTAATGTGTGAATTTAACTATATTGGAAGGTGCAAGTCCTGTCTTTATGAGGTCTTTGAAAGGCAGTGTACCTTTTCTAAAAAGTAGTAACTTAGAACCAACTTTTTCAAAAGAAGGAGTCTTAGTCCCCCATCCCCACCAGCCTGGGCAACACAGGGAGACTCTGTTTCTACAAAACATTTTTTTAAAAATTAGCCAAGCATGGTAGCACATGTTTGTAATACCAGCTACTTGGGAAGCTGAGGTGGGAGGATTGCTTGAGCCCCCAGGTGGTCAAGGCTGCAGTGAGCTGTGATCATGCCACTATCCTCCAGCCTGGACAACAGAGTAAGACCCTGTCTACAAAGAAAAAAAAAAAGAGTCTCAATCCCTTCTATTTCAGAGGTCAATGGATGGATAATTCTAGTGTGGACAACAAAATTGTCATAAAAGACGTTTTTCAAACGAGTTCATTTTTAGAAAAACCATTCCAGATATCTTACCTTCAAAAATCATCCAAGGAGTGTGATAAACATTACAACCCCCATAAACTGGGTAAACAACAACAACGGAGTGAAAAATGACCACACATGCCATAGAGCAATGTTGAAGCTGAAAAAACAACAAATACACAGTTGACGACTCTGATATGCATCAATATATTTTACTCTAGAATCTAGATTTAAAGAATTCAATGTGGAAAAGTTCATCCAGTCAGCAACTATCTCTATGTATCATAATTCTCTTACGTGACTTAGCCAATGCTGAAAAGGAAAACTCTAGATATACTTACACAATTATCACAATTTCTTCAAGAAGGCCCTGGAACTGAAACCACTAAAGGTCTCCTAATAGGACTTGACATGGCTTAATAGAAACTGAAGTCTCTTAGTTTCTGCACCTGAACAAGAATTTAAATGGCTACAGCTTGTTTTTATGAAATCACACACTAAATTATCACAGTAAAAAATATCAAAGTATTTTCTCTTAAAAACAGAATGAAAACAGTTATCATTTATAAGCTGCTATTATATCTTTCATTGAGAAAAACACTATTCCTGTCATCAAAGTAAAATTAAAAACTTTCTAAGTATAAATGATTTTTAATAACTGAAATTTCTAAGAACAGAATACTATATTCAAATAAGTTCAGATAGTTATTGGTTTTAATATATAATATTTTGATAAGTGTGAGTATTAAATAACTATAATCACACTGTCTACAAAGTAATGTTTCTGGAGATGGCCTTAGCCTTATGGGAAAAAGTAAAACAACATATCTGCCGCCACATCACTAAAAAAGTTAACAATAACCGTATCACACTGTCAAACAACTTTGAACTTCAACTACAGAAAGTGAGTCATAGAAAGAATATATTTAAACTGAATATGTATAAAGGTATGTGGTTCTTCCAAAATAAAAATTCAATTAGGCTGAGGTGGTCATGGTGCACGCCTGTAATCCCAGCACTCTGGGAGGCAGACACAAGCAGATGGCTTGAGGCCAGGAGTTTGAGACGAGCCTGAGCTGCATGGCGAAACCCTATCTCTACAAAAAATACAAAAAAGAGCCAGGTGTGGAGGTATGTGCCTGTGGTCCCAACTACTCAGGAGGCTGAGTGAGGTAAGAGGATCACTTAAGCCTGCGAAGTCAAGGCTGCAGTGAGCTGTGATCACACCACTGCACTCTGGCCTGGGTGACAGAGTGAGACCCTGTCTCCCTCCAAAAAAAAAAAAGTCAATTGATATAAAGAAAGAAAAAACTAAAGAGCTACACACAACATAGGAAAACTAGTTTTCTTTCTGGTTGGATCATAGGATGTATTTCCTTTGTGTTTTTCTGTAATTTACAGATTTTTTTTCCTCAGTGAGCAAGTCTTACTTTTATAAACAAACCCAAAAAAACCCTGTACTTTTCATTGAGTACTTAATTAACTTATGAAGAAGGTTATTCATTGTGGCATTGTTTGAGTATAAATATAATTAAGTCCAACAGCAGAAGACAGGTTACATAAATCATGATATGTCCATGCTGTGAAAGCTATGCAACTGCTTAAAAGAATGAGAAACATCTATAAGTACCATTATGGAAGAATCCCAAACTATAAGAATCCATTGAAAAATAAAAGGAAAAAAAAGATGAACAACCACTTTGGAAAGCAGTTTGGCATGATTTACTGAAGTCAAAGGTATGTACACCCAACAATTTTACCCCTTGGGGTACATATATATATATACACACACACAAATACACACACACCAACTTCAGCTGGTGCTACAAGAGCCTTATACAAGAATGCTCTTTATAGCATCCTTTATAGTAACCCCAAATTGAAAAAAATCTAAACACAATCAACAATGGAAAAGAGAAACTGGGATTCAATTAAACAATGGAATGCAAAAGGGCAATGAAGATGAGTCACTGTTCCGGGCGACGATATGAAAGAATTGCACATAATGCTGCACACAGCCAGCTCAATGTGAAGGAATACACCCTGTACCAATCCCTTTCTATAAAGTTCAAAAGCGTAGATGAAACAAAAATAGAATACCTAATGAAGCAAAGCAAGTAGTTACCATGAAGGTCAAGGCAGTATTTACCTGTGGCAGGAGGGAAGGTGTAGGAACTATGAGGGAGAATGAAGGGGGTTCCCAGTGTGCTGGCTCGATTTACACCAATACTCACTTCATAAGAATTCATTCACTAATTCATTCATTTTAGTTTTTTCCACTTTTCTATATGTATTGTATGTCAGATACATTTAAAAAGCAAAATGCAAAATATGTACAGAATGTCACCATCTGTGCTTTAAATAACTAGATCCATAAACAGAAGGAGAAAGAGATACTAATGAAAAGGGAACCAGAGAGCATGAATGACCAGGAGACTACTTTTCTGTTATACCGTTTTTCTTTCAAAGTTTGGACCAAGTATATCACTATCTGATCAAAAAAAATTTGTTGTTCATTCCTGTTAGTCATTTCAAAGTTAACTTACCAAATTCCTGCTGCAATAAAGGAGGCAGTGGTAATAGGTATCAAGGCTGGATACCTGACATCATATTCTCGAATTCCACAATACCATTCCAGGTAGACTATGCAGTAAAACGCAATTGATAAGCTGACGAGCAACAAGGCACTGCCACAGACAAACCAGCTGTGGAGATAAAAACAGTAAGAGGGCTGACAGCACTTAATGAATCATCGGGTATCTTAAAAGTTTTCATTAACAGCTTAAAAATCTACTTCTAAGAGGCCGGGCACAGTGGCTCACTCCTGTAATCCCAGCACTTTGGGAGGCCGAGGCTGCTGGATCACCTGAGATCAGGAGTTCAAGACCAGTCTGGCCAACACGGTGAAACCCCGTCTCTACTAAAAATAAAAAATTAGTCAGGTGTGGTGGCACATGCCTATAGTCCCAGCTACTCGGGAGGCTGAGGCAGGAGAATCAATTGAACCCGGGAGGCGGAGGTTGCAGTGAGCCGAGGTCACGTCACTGCGCTCCAGCCCAGGCGACAGAGTGAGACTCTGTCTTAAAAAAAAAAAAAAAAAAAAAAAAAAAAAATCTACTTCTAAGAATATCAAGTGGTGCAGAAAAAGCCATACTTAAACAATCCAGACTTTCAGAAAGTCTCTATCTATGGAAGATGGGGGTCAGAAAAAGAGACACACAACTCAGGAAAGAATGAAAAGACAGACCTGAAATACATGCATTTACATATACACTCTCATCAGCCAACCAACCAAGGGAAAAGTCTGATCACAACAATGCATTTTCTTTAAAAATACAAGGAAGAGGCTGGGCACAGTGGCTCACGCCTGTAATCCCAATACTTTGGGAGGCCGAGGCAGGCGGATCACCTGAGGTCAGGAGTTCAAGACCAGCCTGACCAACATGGAGAAACCCCATCTCTACTAAAAATACAAAATTAGCCAAGCATGGTGGCAGGTGCCTGTAATCCCAGTTTCTTGGGAGGATGAGGCAGGAGAATCGCTTGAACCCAGAAGGCAGAGGCTGCAGCGAGCTGAGATGGCGCCACTGCACTCCAGCCTGGAGTGCTTGGGCAACAAGAGTGAAACTCTGTCTCCATAAAAAAAATAAAATAAAATAAAATAAAATAAAAAATAAAATAAAATAAAATAAAACAAAAATACAAGGAAGATAGTGGCTTTCTGGTTGTTTCTGAAGTTTTGAGTGTGACAGGATTAAAGAAGTTTATCACTGGGAAACTTCATTCCTCCAAGTTAAGTGGACTTTATAATTCAAATTTTCTCTCATAAAAGATTCCTAAATGAAATTCTCCCATTTTCAAAATATCTTCTACCCACCACCTCACCCTCAATGCCAATGCCTTTTGACTCCCTTCCAAGTCTGCCTGTGATCTGATTCAGCCAGTGTGAGGCAACCTGGACAACCCCTTCCCTCCACCCCAGCTGGACTTGGGGACTGAGGTCCCTTTCCCATTCTCCCAACTCAATCCAATATCCCATCATCATCTGCTTCACTATGGGAAAAGCCTGACAGTCCACGTGGAAGAGAGAGGGAGAACGGATGGCTACAACTGTTAAGTTACAAAGGCACAAAGTGAGCTTCCAATAATGCAAGGTTCCAGATTCCATGAAGGCTTTTTATGACGATGCAATTCTGAGATTCGGAGTCATGAGAGGCAGCAGAGTGAAGGGGTGAAGAGCACAGCCTCTGAAATCTGTCTATATGGGTTTGAATCTTAACTTGAGTAAGACTAGTTTTGTGACCCTAGGCAAATTACCTAACCTCCGTGTGTTTCAGAAATATTGACAGTACTTAACTCAGAATAGCTGTAAGAATTAAATCAAGTAGTCAGCAAAGTGCTCCTCACAGCTCACCCTCAATCATAATCATTATTATTCCACTCATGTTATTTTTATTTTCATTTATTTATTTTTGAGACAGAGTCTCGCTCTGTTGCCCAGGCTGGAGTGCAGTGCCGCAATCTCAGCTCACTGCAACCTCTGCCTCCCGGGTTCACCAATTCTCCCGTCTCAGCCTCCCGAGTAGCTGGAATTACAGGCGCCGGCCACCACACCCAGCTCATTTTTGTATTTTTAGTAGAGATGGGGTTTCACCATGTCCATGTTGGCCAGGCTGGTCTCGAACTCCTGACCTCAAGTGATCCACCTGTCTCAGCCTCCCAAAGTGCTGGGATTACAGGCATCAGCCACCATGCCCGGCCATCACTCAAGTTATATCTATGAGGAAAAAATGTCCATGTTCATCTTTAGGAGTCTTCAAAGACCTCTCTTCTGCTAGAGTGTGCAGTCTCACTGTGGGGAGTATTGCCCCCAAAGTGAAGAAAAAAATCTGGCTCTAATTGTATGTATAAAGCACAGATATGCATGCAGTATATAAGTGAATATATAGTTTATCTAACTCCACATTCCACAGGGATGATTAGAAAAAAGATGTCTAAAAAGACTCCTTAGGGGTGATAACAAAAGGCTGAAAAGCACATACTGGTAAAGGATATAAGAAATTTTTTTTTTTTTTTTTGAGACAGAGTCTCGCTGTTGTCACCCAGGCTGGAGTACAATGGCACGATCTCGGCTCACTGCAACCTCCACCTCCCGTTTTCAAGCGATTCTCCTGCCTCAGCCTCCTGAGTAGCTGAGATTACAGGTGCACACCACCATGCCAAGCTAACTTTTGTATTTTTAGTAGAGACGGGGTTTCACCATGTTGGCCAGGATGGTCTTGAACTCCTGATCTCAGCTGATCCACCCACCTCGGCCTCCCAAAGTGCTGGGATTACAGGCGTGAGCCACCGTGCCCGGCCTAAGAAAAATTTTTAAACTGCCTGAACAAAATATAATACTATCAGTCAGTGGTCCTCGGCTCTGGCTTTATATCATAATCACCTTGCACCTTTCTAAGAGAAACTACCTAGTCCGCAGTTTCCAAAATTCTGGGCCCGAGCATCTGGGATTTTAATTTTGCTTTCTGCTTTTAAGTCCACAGTTGATTTTGACGCACACAAGCAGAGTTTTTTAAACTGTGATTTCTATAGCATCACAGTGTTTTTCAGTTTTTAATACGGCCCTGCTCTCCTATCTTTGAACAATATAAAGAACCTTAAGGCCTCAAGCTTCTAAACCTAGGCTACAGCCAGGGGAAAAAGAAATCACCTCAGGTGTCAGAGGAACAAGCCATTTTAGCCATTTTCCAAAAGCAGAACTCAGCCAGCACTGTCTTTTGTGCCGCCCTCTCATTTCATGGCTGCTCAATACCCTCCAACACCCCTTAATGAGTCCTTCCCAAGAAAACAATGCGACTCAAAATCCTCAGCCTTTGAGAATGCATTTATGCCTTTTTCTCTCTAAGATGACACCTTGTTGAGGACAGATTTATGACTTCTACTTTTTTTTTCCAACCCCCACAGCCCTGGTCCCATTGTCTGCGTCCTGGCTTTGCCACACAGCAGCTGTGTGGTCCTGGGCACTCCACTTCACTGCAGTTGCCCCCAAACATCTTATGTGTGATCATTTCTTACTCTGCCATTTATTTAAACTACCAGAAATACCCAATAAAAGGACACAAATAGAGAAGTTATCTCACATCTCCTAAAACCTCAAAAAGATCTCAGTCCTGAAGCTGACCTGGACTAGGTACCCCTCCTAGACGCTCCCATAATACCTTGCGCCTACATTTACAGAGCACACATGAGGCCTGGTCACTTGTCTGCTGCAGCCTAAAGTGAGCTGTTGGAGAGTTAGAAATGCACCTTCCATGTGTTTGGCACCCACAGCCAAACACGTCTCAGGTTCCGTAAAGTCTCTGATGAAGGAAAGAGCAGCTGCTGTTGGTGGTGATTAAAGTATCCCTCCCCTCCAGGCAGGTGCAGTGGCTCCCACCTGTAATCCCAGTACTTTAGGATGTCAAGGTGGGAGGATCACTTGAGCCCAATAGTTTGAGACCAGCCTAGACAACATGAAGAGACCTCGTCTCTATAAAAAATAAACCAAATTAGCCAGGCATGGTAGTGTGCGCCTATAATCCTAGCTACTTGGGAGGTTGAGGTGGGAGGATCACTTGAGCCTAGGAAGTCAAGGCAGTAAGCCATGATCACACCACTGGAGGGTGACAGTGCAGCAAGACCCTGTCTCAAAATAAAAATAAAGTATCCATCTCTCTTTTCCCAGCCCACATTCTAAGACAGATGACTGAGTCAAGCTGATGAAGATTAAATGTCTGTTATACTGATGCAGCGGTGGGAAGAATATGGCTTTGGTGAGTGGTGACAAAGCACTTCCTAATACCGGGTCTCTGAGACCCAGAAACAGGCAGGCTTACCCACTGGGTTCCAGGTCAAAATGAAAACCTAGAGACCTTTTCCTGTGAGGGCTGCCCCCGTGAAATGACACCATGGGAAGGCAGACCAGACTCTGCACTTCCTACAGGCAGCTGACGTGCAGGAGAAGGTGCTGAGCTACCTTTGTCCAATTCTTCATCACACACTCAATCAGTCACGCCACCTCCCAAAAAGGAGTGAGTGACAGGGAAGGGCAGAAGATGGGAGTGTTTAGGGAAAGTTTCTCCCCTAGAAAGTAGAGGACAGTTTAAATAAACTCCCCTCTGCCTACTTTCCCAAGGGCTTGTTCCATGTGGCTCGACAGTCTCCCCTGCCAGAAATCACTGCTCCTCCTGAAGGCCCTTGAGGAGAAATCATGTGTCCTGCTGTGATACCAGGGGACCACAGTCCTGTCTGCATCTTCCTAACCCCACTGGTACTTCCAAATTACTACTCTTGACCCTAAGCACACCAGCCCTCCCAATGCCAGCTCTGCTGCTCACCAACATACCTCTCCTTTCCGTTTATTATCTGAGGGTCTCCACATCACTCTCCAATGTGCAGTAAGGACCCTAGGATATGATTCCAACCCTCTCCTCCATGTCAGCTCTGCAGACTATACTGAAGGGATCTCAGCCCCTGCGAATGAGGAACTATTGTACATCTGGCCTGGCCACAAAGCTCGCACTCCTCCCACTGCTGACCTTCACCTGCACTCCAACGCAGTCACACCCCGTAGTTACCTTGTCAGCTGTAAGTACCCTCTGAAACCAACCTTGAGACCCGGTTCTCACTGGCCACAGTTCTCAAGCCTTCCTCCCAGTACTCTTGTACTTGGTCTTCATGAAGACCTTCAGTCAGTCTTTCTCCCTCCTTTTTTCCCCAAATGGATTAGGTCCTTCTTAAATTTCTTACCTTCGTCATCCTACAATATATTTATTTGCACAAAAATAACTTCCAGTTCTCTTCCACTCTACTGTGTATGCCCAGAGCACACACCCTCCCATTGGTTTTATTTTTTCCATCTTTATTGAAGTATAATGGACAAATTAAAATTTTATATATTCAAGATGTACAATGTGATGACCTGATATATATATATATACACACACATTGTGAAATGATTACCACAATCAAGTTAATCATCACACTCATCACCTCAGTTACCACTGGTCAGGGAACAGGGGAGGACACAAGACCTACTCTTAGAAAATTTCAAGTATACAATACAGCATTATTAACTATAGTCACCATACTGTATGTACATTAGATCCCCAGACCTTATTCATCTTACAACTGAAAATATGTACCCTTTGATCCCCATCTCATATTCATCTTCGTATCACCAGCACCTCCAACACAGGGCCTGGCACAGAGTAGGTGCTTACTGTTTGAAGAATTCAACTAACAAAATATAACATGAAAAATCAGACATGCGTTTAATTTATGAAGCAATAAAGTTTTCTTACCTGCTAGTGTGGAAGTTTTCTTTAAGAGTTTTAAAGAAGTCAACATAATAGGTCACAACAATGGATGCCAAAATCCAGAATCCAGAATGGATATTAAGTCTTGGAAGAGGTTTCTCCTTTTTCTGAACAGCTGTGGAGGTTTCTGCAAATAAGGGAGATTTCAACTTATTAAGTTACCATAATTTTGCGAGGAAAAATTACACTTAATTTAAGCCAAATAAAATAATTTCCTAGAGCTAGGAACCAGAGTCTCTCCCATGATAAATTCTTCTGTAAAACCCTTGACCATCCTGGCTAACACAGTGAAACCCCGTCTCTACTAAAAAATACAAAAAACTAGCCCGGAGAGGTGGCGGGCGCCTGTAGTCCCAGCTACTCAGGAGGCTGAGGCAGGAGAATGGCATAAACCCAGGAGGCGGAGCTTGCAGTGAGCTGAGATCTGGCCACTGCACTCCAGCCTGGGCAACAGAGCGAGACTCTGTCTCAAAAAACAAAAAAACAAAAAAAACCCTTGAGATAGGTTTATATTTACAAAAAATAATAAGAGCCCACTAACAAATACAGTCAATTTATTTCCTCTAAATATATTTTGAAATCAAATATACATTTTCATCGTCTTTCAGAAATAACAATGCCACCTGGAAATGTAAGAATTTTAATATGTTTCACATTTCTTCTAGGAAAGGAGTTAGTCCTGTTGATTAGGAAAAATGCCAAAGGCAAATGGTAGCGCATGAACTGGACTTGTGGTCTTTCAAGAATACTTTTATAACTAAATTCTATTTTTTTTTTTTTTTTGAGTCAGAGTCTCCCTCTGTCGCCCAGGCTGGAATGGAATGGTTACATCTCAGCTCACTGCAACCACCGCCTGCCGGGTTCAAGCAATTCTCCTGCCTCAGCCTCCAGAGTAGCTGGGATTACAGGCGCCTGCCACCACGCCCGGCTAATTTTTGTATTTTTAGTAGAGACCGGGTTTCTCCATGTTGGCCAGGCTGGTCTCTTTGGCCAGGCTGGTCTCGAATTCCTGACCTCGTGATCAGGCTGCCTCGGCCTCTCAAAGTGCTGGGATTACAGGCGTGAGCCACCATGCCCAGCCTATAACTAAATCATTACTTTAAACACAGCTCAAAAGTGGAAACGGCACACCAGAGCTCTAGTTCCAGCACAGCCCTGTCTAGACAGGTGATGGACAAGTCATTTTTCCTGTCTGGAACGCAATCCGAAAGAAAGGGTGGATGGGGTTGGGTCAGATGGATGATTTCTAGAAAGTTTTCCGAGGATTCTGACATGCCCTCTATGTTCACGTGAGAATGAATGGTCCACATATGAGGTTTTGGGCCTTTAGATGACCATCGGAAACCCTACGAAGCATGTTCATAATATTCTGGAATATCCTCAAAATGTATACATCATCATGCCTGGGCATCAGGTAATTCATGTTTATTTTGAAAAGGTAATAAATGGACACGGTTTTAAAACATATGGGTTACAAATATCCAAAATGAGGTATCTGACTCCCATCCTTAACCTCAGATCTAATCCCCAGAAGCAACCACCACTTACAATTTCTACTGAATTCTTCCATTATTCTATGCACCTACAGGTGAACATACATCACAGGTTACCTGTTTTGTACCCAAATGGCGGCATACCATAGTGTTCCGCACTTCCCTTTGAAAATCATCCCCATTGGTACATACAAGTCGACCTGGCGTGTCATGTATACACATATCCAAATTTACTTAACCAGCCTTCTGCTGACAGGCAAGACAAGTATTTCTAGTGATTCGCTATTGCAAGCAATGCAGAGGTGAAACACTGTGCACATCATTGTACACTGCGATACAGGCATGTTTCCGGTAAATTCTTAAGACTTAGAACCGGTGGGTATTTTTAATTTTAACCGATATTTCCAAACAGGTGTCAAATCAGCTCTCCAGAGAATTCTGAAGCGCAGCTGAGATGACGATGCACAGCACTACGCGATTCTAAGGATCTTCCCTGACATCAAATATTCGACTTGCAAAACCGAAACTCGGTCCCTTCAGACTGGGCCGGGGCCGCCGGAGGCCGGCCATTTTCCAGCGCCTCGCCTCTGAGAACCTCGGGGCGGCTTGGTGCGCGCCTCACCCGGCCTGGCGTTACTCTCGCGGTCCAGCTGGGCCTCGGCGTCCGGCAAGAGAAGGAATCGCCGACGGAGCTGTTCCCGGGCCCGTGAAGAGTCCATCTTGGTACCGCCCCAAAACGCGACGGAAGTGACGTCAGGTAGAGCGCTTCCGGCGTCGGCTCCGGAGTTGGGTCTCCTGGCGTTTGGATTGGAGACTGTGTTCTCTTCGCGGTTTTAGTTAACGAGCAGCTAGGATTGAGTCGGCCTGAAGGGTTTCGCTCTCACGTCGGCAGGTGCGATTTGAATTTTAAAACACTGAGCTTTCCGGGTCGAAAGGTTCCCAAGTTTATTCCGACCTATGGAAGCCCAGAATGACCAGGATTACCGCTGCCGCAGGATGCGTCCAGGTCCGGGATGCGAGACCGTGAGACGCTGCGCTTCCGAAGCCCTCGCAGACTCCCGGGTGCCAGAGCAGGAGAGATACCCTCTGTCCGGGCCTCTATCCTCAGCCCCCAGTTTCTTTCCTACTTTTGCTTTTCAGGAGTCGCCCAGCAAGATTTGAAAGGAGGAGAAAGGCCTGCTGGACAGGATGCTAGAGCCTGGCAGTGACCACTTGAGGACCCCTGGGCATTAAATAAACTTCTTGGGGCCCGTTTCGTTATTACACTTGGCTCTAGATTTGTTGTGCGTTTCAGTGAGAAGCACCTGTATGTGGTTCACGTGAGCCTTCTCCTCGCCACTTGTGAAAAATCCTCCCAGCCTGAAGCGAGGGAACTAAATTACTTTCCCAGCAAACTGCCGTTTTCCACACTACTCACGCCCACGAACTGTGTGTTACGAGGTCACAACTTTTTCTCCGTCAGTAATCCCGCGTATTACTCTCCCAACCCTTTCCCACCGAGTCATGTGCTGAGAAATGGTGGGCTTAACCACGCAAACGTTTGCTGAGCACCTACTATTTGCTAGAAGCTGTTAGGCACCATGCCAGCAGTGGAGATAAAGATGAGTAAGACATGGCCTTGCACGTGAGGAGCTCCTGGTCCAAAGAAAACCACAGAGGTGTACTACAAGGTAACTCTGTATTTATAAATTTGTGAAAGCACTTTATCAGTATAGCCAACATTTTCTGAGCGGCTGCATGTGATAAAGTGGTGAGGACAGAAGTAAGAATCTAGTAGAGGAAGCAGCTTCAATACAGTACCATAATAGAAACACTGTACATGGGGCATAATAGAAGCACTGTACATGTAAAGGGCAGTTTATTCTGCTGGAGTGTGGGAGAGCAGGGAGAGTGATTTCAGGTGGATTGAATACAGGGGTGGAGAGCCAGTGAGCTACATAGGAAGTAAAATTTGAATTAGTAGGCACTGTTTAATATCTACTATGTGTTGGGGTGTTTGTAAAAGGAAAGTAATAAATACTCAAGAAAAGAGTGCCAGCTGGGCACGGTGGCTCACGCCTGTAATCCCAACACTTTGGCAGGCCAAGGCGGGTGATTCACGAGGTCAGGCGTTCGAGACCAGCCTGGCCAACATGGTGAAACTCTGTCTCTACTAAAAATACAAAAATTAGCCAGGCGTGGTGGCCAGCACCTGTAATCCCAGCTACTCTGGAGGCTGAGGCAGGAGAATCGCTTGAACCTGGGAGAAGGAGGTTGCAGTGATTGCGCCACTGCACTCTAGCTTGGGCAACAGAGCGAGACTCCATCTCAAAAAAAAAAAAAGAGAGAGAGAGAGAAGTACCAAATCTCTACTGATTTATCATTTCTTCAGCCTTTCTTCACCCTTCGGAGCACAGGATTTAACAGCTGGGTGGATCATATGGCCTTTCTAAACAATACCTCCTTTTTTTTCTGTTTTTTTTTTTTTCTTTCAAGACTCCTAAAGAACTGGATTTGTTTCTTCAAAGCCAACTAAAGTCTTTGCCCTCCCTTCTTCTCTCGTACAGGGTTAGAAGCCTTGTTAACAGGAAGTGAATTTGTCCCATCAAATACAATCTTCTGTTGATTGTCTCCTCGAAAAAGGGTCAGTGCAGGGCCTCCCTGGTAACTGAATACTCCCAAGAGCATCGCCGCTATCCCAGGTTCCCATACATGGTATGTTCAGGTCAGATCAGGTTTCTCCTTTTGTGGTTTCGGGGCCTTTGAATTTGGATCTGAAATCCTTCCAGAGTTTTTTTCTCTGCAATTTTAAATGGCACTACTTGCACACCATATTGATACTTAAAAGCAGGTTGGAAAAATTCCAGTATTTAATGACCACATCTTCATTTCTGAGGTCCATTAAAGAAGCCCTTTGGGCATGTGCGGTGGCTCACGCCTGTAATCCCAGCACTTTGGGAGGCCGAGGCGGGTGGATCACCTGAGGTCAGGAGTTTGAGACCAGCCTGGCCAACATGGTGAAACACCCTATCTCTACTAAAAAAATAATAATAAATAAATAAATTAGCTGGGCGTGGCAGCAAGCGCCTGTAATCCCAGCTGCCTGGGAGGCTGAGGCAGGAGAATGGCTTGAACCCAGGAGGTGGAGGCTGCAGTGAGCCACAACTGCCCATTTCACTCCAGCCTGGGCAGCAAGAGTGAAACTCTCTCTCAAAAAAATAAAAAAGAAAAAAAAGAAAGAAAAAGAATAGAAACCCTTCAATGTGTGTACTGTGGCACCCTAATTATAAATAGATATGTGATACCAGATTTGCTACCAATTAAGACGTTTTCATTTTCAATGTGGGTTACTTGTGGGAAACAATGAATTTCATTGTGACCTTTGCTGGCCTCCCCTTAGCAACATAGTGAAATCCAAGGTGTTTATAGACTGTTGAATCCTGCCTCCATCACTGTGGGTCCTTGGGCAAGTTATTTTATTGTTCTGAGTATCAGTTTTGCTCATCTGTGAAACATCAGGTATTGGAGTGAAGATACATGTTTATCGTTTAGCTTAGTGCCTGGCATATATAGTTTGCCTCCAAACATCAGTAGTTACTATTCACTACTCCTTTATTTGGCCTGCCGGGCTGTCAAGATCTGGCGCCTGTTCACCCCTTGATCAGTATTCCCTTGTCCCTGGGTTCCAGCTACTCTTTGTTCATGTCTCTCTTCCGAGAATTACCAAGCTTTATTGCTCTTTTCCTTTTGCCTGTGTTTCCCTCAGTTGATTGGGAGAACCAACCATGTCTTAGTATGCCCCAGTGCCCTGCAAACACCGAGCACATAGCAGGTCCTTGAGCACAGCTAACTTGTCTTCAATATGGACATACACATGTCTGCCTACAACCCTTCCTCTGAGAAGCCACTACTGCTTTCTATAGTGGTCCTGCTCAGTTTCCAGAGACTGACCCTGTCCTAGGGGAGGGTACAAGACCCAAAACAGACCTCTTATAGTCCAGGTCTTAGACTGGGAAGATGTTCACGGTTGCTTTGATATGGTGCGCTGTGAGGTCAGTTTGGGCTTGGGGGCTGCTGTTCTGGAAACAGGGGAGCCCACGTGGGAAGATAGTGCTGAGAGGCAAGCTAAGAGGTCTTGGTAGCATTGCACCGCCTCCCGGATCTAGCTAAGCCTTAGTTAACCCTGTTAAGGAACTGAGCTCTGGAGCTAGCTGCCTGCCTGGCTGTCATTGCCGGTCCTGTCATTACTGACTCTTCCAACCTTGAGCAAGCGTCTTATCCACTCTTTGCCTTAGTTTCCTCACTTGCAAAATGGGGTTAAGAATAATATCCACCTCATAGGATTGGGTAAAGATTAAAAGTATTAATACATGCAGAGTCCTTAGAGCAGCCCATAGAAAACTCTCAATAAATCTTAACTGTTATTATCCATTGCTGAGACTTTACAGATGGTTAAATTTTCCTTTTTTTTTTTCAAATTAACTTTAATTTCAGTTGTTTTCTGTTACTTGCAACTCTGAGGCCAGACCAGTACCACCCTGTTCTCTCATTGTGCCATGTAGCTGCCCCCTTGGTCCCCAGGTATTCTATGAGCACCTCCAGGAATGAGAATACAGGTAAAGCTCTTAGAAAGCACCTGGCATGTGGGAAGTGCTCAGTAAATGTTAATGTTAATATCTATCATTTGGGATACTGTTCTTCATTCCAAGAAGAAAGCTAGTTTTAGAAAGGTCTTCCATTCATTGTATAAAAACAATAAAAATGTGTGTCTCTTTCTACAGAGCTGTGATTATTCCCCTGGTAAAAGCTATAGCACTGGAATCACTAGATCAAAAGATGCAAACATTTTAAAGACTTTTTTTTTTTTTTTTTTGACAGAGTCTTCCTCTGTTGCCAGGCTGGAGTGCAGTGGCACGATCTCGGCTCATTGCAACCTCTGCCCCCCAGGTTCAAGCAATTCTCCTGCCTCAGCCTCCGGAGTAGCTGAGACTACAGGTGCATGTCACCATGCCCAGCTAATTTTTGTGGGGTTTTTTTTTTTTTTTTTTTTTTTTTTTCTGAGACAGAGCCTTGCTCTGTCGCCCAGGCTGTAGTGCAGTGGCACCATCTGTCTTCATTACAAGCTCTGCCTCCCGGGTTCACGCCATTCTCCCAGCTCAGCCTCCCAAGTACTCCGGACTACAGGCACCGGCCACCACGCCTGGGTAATTTTTTGTATTTTTAGTAGAGACGGTGTTTCACCATGTTAGCCAGGATGGTCTCGATCTCCTGACCTGTGATCCATCCACCTTGGCTTCCCAAAGTGCTGGGATTACAGGCCTGAGCCACCGCGCCCAGCCATTTTAAAGACTTTTGATTGATATTTTCAAACAAGCTCCAGAAAGGACTTACCATACTATTGTAGTTTAAATTCCCACCAGCAGAGGGCAGGAGAGGCCATCTTCAATGTTTGCACCAGCAGTGGGCTTTATCATTTTGATACATTTTTCCCAAGTGATAGTTGTTGGACATAGGGACCTGCCATTTTAATTTGCTTTTCTTTGCTAACAGATTTTTGTATGTTAATCGAGTATGCATATATCTTTTTCCTTTTGGAATTTTCATTTTTGCATATTTTGATAGATCAAGGCTGTCTTTGAACCTCAGATATGTGGCAAGTCTACTTTTTTCCCAATGTGTTTGCCTTTTAAGTTTGATCATGTTCAACATATGTTCATACCTACGTTTTGTTTCTTACTTCTCATACCCTGTGATGAAGAGAGTTGGAATGGGCTTGCCCTGTGGGATCTAAATGGAAAAGCATATTTCGTGGGAAGTGTTCCCGATGTTAGTGTCTTTCACTTAGGGGACATACTGTGTGGTAGAAATCACTTGAACCATCTTCAAGTGAGCCAAGTTTTCCTCACCCATTCATTACTCAAACTAGCTGTACTGTGAGAGGTTCTACCCGCAAAGGTCACCAACTTTAACCAGCCTCTGATGGTGAGTACTGTCAACTTGATTGGATTGAAGGATGCAAAGCATTGATCCTGGGTGTGTCTTTGAGGGTGTGGCCAAAGTAGATTAAGATTTCAGTCAGTGGGCTGGGAAAGGCAGACCCACCCTTAATCTGGGTGAGCCCTATCTAATCAGCTGCCAGCTCGGCTAGAATATAAAGCAGGCAGAAAAACGTGAAAAGGCTAGACTGGACTAGCCTCCCATCCAACATCTTTCCCCTGTGCAGGATGCTTCCTGCCCTCAAACGTCAGACTCCAAGTTTTTTAGTTTTGGGACTTGAACTGGCTCCCTTTGCTCCTCAGCCTGCGGATGGCCTATTGTGTGACCTTGTGATCGTGTGAGTTAATACTTAATAAACTCTCCTTTATTTGTGTATGTGTGTGTGTGTACATATACATATATATGTGTGTGTGTATATATATATGTGTGTGTGTGTGTGTGTGTGTATATATATATACACTGTTCTGTCCCTCTAGAGAACTCTGACTAATACACAGCCTAAGCAAAATAATAACAGTAATGACAACAGTAATATTGGGCCGTTCACAGTGGCTCACACCTGTAATACCAACACTTCAGGAGGCTGAGGCGGGGGGATCGCTTGAGCCCAACAGTTGGACACCAGCCTGGGCAATATGATAAGACCCTGTCTCTATCGATCATAATAATAATGACAGTAATAATCATTATCATCATAAAATGCATGTACAGTTTTTCAGAAAGAGATCTATTAGAATTCCTCTGAACTATTTCATAAGATTGAAAGAAAAATAGGATTTCCATCAAGCCTGAGTGAGTGTGAAGCCCAGGACAGCTCGTGATGCAGCTTTGAGGACACTGTGCATCTGTCACATATGGTGTGCCTGCCGTCATCCCTGTGGAACTCACCACTTCAGTGCCTGCCTGCCCTACTTCTGACTCTCAGCACCTGTGCCACTTTGCCTGGGGTTTTCTCCGGATGCATTCTGTTTACGCAGCGAGATGGAGGGGATTCTCACAGAAGCGAAGCCAATGTGAGTGCAACAGCTCTCTGCTGCACTGGCAGAAAAGGGCTGCGAGTGAGCCTCTAAGGACATAGGCAGCGTGTTGTTTTCTGAAACAGGATGTTGGGGAGAAGAACAGAGAAGAGAGGTGCTAGTCTCAAGCAAAATATCGGGAGCGGGGAAAAGGACAGTTCCTAAAACCAGAAAGCAGAGGGGAGGGGTAGGAGGGAACTGGCCTCGACTGAGAGGCCTGGTGGGCAGGACCTTTGACTATGTAAGTGTTCCAAGCACTCCTGAAATTTCTGGCTGTGTGGCAACATTTGGGTTCCAGTTCTGTGGGAGGACAATTTCTTTTATTAAATTGCTGCCATTCAGGTTGAGGGCCACTACTAGACTGGCAAACCTAGAGGAAAATGGAGATGGGTCCTGGCTGACTGCCCTTCCCAGGTGAACCATGCAGCCTTGTCAATCTTGTCACTTGCTGATTGTTCAGTGCCTGGAACTTGGTCTGTTACTGGTTTGCAGATGATCAAATAAAACAGACTCATTTTTTTCTCTTTCAAAACAACCCCTGTATATTTGAATGATGGCTGTGCCTGATGTTGTCATCCATAAAACTATGATAAAGGCTTTCTGATCACATGGCCTATCATGGAACCCACTTAGAAAACCCTGTTGTTTTTAATTAAAACCCTACCTGCAAGATCTTTATAATAATGACCTAATCAGTGCTGAGAAAGGGAAAGAGAAACAAGAGGGAGGTCCTGACCAAGGGAAAATGCTGGCTAGGAGAATACAAAGAAATCAGGGAGACACCTGTTGTGCCAAACCCCTATTGATTCCAGTGGGGATGCCACCAGGTTCAAGAGGCGAAAGAAGAGACCCAGAGACAGAGAAAATGAGACATGGGGTGTTACATACAAGACAGAGTCCAGTGATGGAGGCCTGGCCTGGATAACTGCAACTGCTTTTGAAAGGCATAGAGCTTATATAGCATCTTTTAACACCCTCTCCCTAACAACCTCCACTCTACGCCTAGCAACCTTCATGCAACCCAAAACTCAAGGGTTCGATCCTCTCTACAGCTTGTGTTCCATAGGACAGGACAGGGGCTCAGATGACAAGGAAAGAATCTCCAGTTGGCCACTCCTGGATTCCCTAGCCTAGAACACATATTCAGGTGCATCTGCCATAAAGGTCATTCCCAGGGTCTGCTTAAGTTATTTCTGTCAGGTATTTACGGAGATAGATGGATGGACGTAGGGATGGATGATGGATGGATGGATGGATGGAAAGATGAACAGGTGAATGGATGGATGATGGAAGGATGGATGGATGGATGGATGGATGGATGGATGGATGGATGGAAGGACCCACAGGTTGATGAGTAGATGATGGAAGAATGGATGGATGGATGGATGATGGATGGATGGATGGAAGGATGAACAGGTAAACAGATGATGGAAGGATGAATGGATGGGTGGATGGACAGGTGGATGGATAGACAGGTGAATAGATGGAAGATAAAAGGATGGATGAATGATGGATGAATGGACAGATGGATGGATGATGGATGGATGGATGACGGGTGGATGGATGGACAGATGGATGATGGATGGACGGATGATGGATGGATGGATGATGGGTGGATGGATGGACGGATGGATGATGGATGGATGGATGATGGATGGATGGATGGAACGATGAACAGGTAAATAGATGATGGAAGGGTGGGTGGATGGATGGATGGATGGATGGACAGAGAGTGAACAGCACAGGGTCCCTCCTGCATCCCTTGCCACTCACCTGGATGTACAGGTCCACCAGCTCGCTCTGCCGCAGGATGTAATAGATCTTCCCTGCTTGCAGCCAGGCATGACCTCCTTCTCTTTCTTCTGGAGGTCAATGAAAATCCCCAGACTTCGTTTGGTGTAGTCCAGAGCGGATTTGTAGGCCCTGGAATCAGATACAGGTGTCAGAACAAGGGCTCTCATCCTCCTGGAACCAGTCTGCCTCCTCCCGTGGGTCTGGTGACAGATGAATCTGGAATGTGGGGACTGGGAACAGCTCTCGTGTGTGCAGTGTTCTGCCCTTCCCAGGCTGCTGGGAGGGCCAGGGTGAACACACACGGCGTGGAAAAGATGAAGGACATCCTTCTGAGGGAATCGAGCATCATGCTGCCCTGTGGCAGGAGGAGTGTGCTAGTCCATCTCCCCTGCCTCCCAGGCATGGCCTGTGTGCTCCAGATGCACCAGGAGCCGTTAGTGTTCAGAGGCTATCTGGGCCGATGGTTAAGGTGTGCAGGCATCACAGTCACCCGGAGGCCTGTCCATATAGCTTGCTGGCCCTGCCCCTAGAGCTTCCGGCTCCACAGGCCTGGGGCAGGCCCTAGAACTCCCACTCGGCACAAGCTCCTAGGTGACATGGATGCTGCTCTGCTGGTCCAGGGAACACACTTTGAGAAGCATGGTTCTAGCACACTGACCCATTTTCCTTCTGTGAACCTAAGGCCAAGACTGGAGCCAGTCTCCCGGGTCCCCATGGAATCTGGCTCCTTCCCTGCTCTCTCAGTAAGTCCGACACTCCAGGAGGTGTGACTGCAGCAATGTCACCGGGCCCTATGGGTGGGGTGGCCAGGGCCATGATTACCCTAACAAGTCAGGATGCTCTGGGGAAGCCGAGTGGGCCACATATGGGATGTGAGACCTTGAAAACCTGCCCCAGGGAAGCAGGTGACACAACTGGCTCTGTCTTCTGTGGGAGAGAAGCCACAGGTGGCTGCTGTGGTCACATTTAAGGGGACAGATGAAGGCCAGGAGTGAAGACTCGGGGCAGGCAGAGGTCAGATGACAAAAGCCATCATAGTAGGAAGAACGGTCCAGAATGCACGTACTGCCTCTGCTGGGGTTGAGATGACCTTTGGGGAGGTGTGCAGGCAGGGATGGGAAGACGTGTCACCCAAGGGAGACTCAAGCTGGGACTCACGGGCCATCAGCAGCCCTGGGACGACCCCAGGCCCACCAACTCAAAGCATCTGATGCCAAGGAACCAAATGATCCCAAGGAGAGGGGCTGCTGGGGCCCTGGGCCAGCTTCCCTGTGCCCCCCTCCCTGCCCTGCTCCCCCACCCTCTTTGCCCCCCTCCCCGCCCCCACCACTACAAAGCCAGCCCTCACCGCTTGGTGCCCAGGGACAGGTAGAGCTGACTGATGGTCTCCAGGCGCTGCCCCTCCAGCACCTTGTCGGCCACCTTGCGGGCCAGAGAGAGCTGGAGCTCGTGGTAGATGACACACTGGGCCTCGCTGGGCATGACGGTGCTGTAGAAGTAGCACAGCTGCTGGATGGCCCGCAGCTGGCCTGGGCAGAAGACAAGAAGGAAGACGTCAGCCTCCCAGCATCGAAGCGAGGCTGGCTGGGCTCAGAGGCGCCTGCGCTGTGCTTACCTCTTTCACACCTCTGTGAGCCTGGGCCCCATAGGCGGGGAGCCTGAGCGCAGACAGGCCATGCACCCATGCAAGGGCAGCCGCCGAGCACACCGTGACATGGGCACAGCTTGGTGCAGATGCTCATGGTAGAGCCCGGCCTTCTTTACAACCCCCAGGGCCGAGGTCCTGGCCAGGCTCAGCCCCTGCACCAGGTCGTCTATTTCTGTTCCACAAAGCCCCTCTGGCCAGGACCAGGGCCGCCTTCAGCCTGAGCTGATGAGGCCAGGGGTACAAGTAGCCCCTGCCGCAGATGGAACCCTGAGAGAGCAAAGCCAGGCGTCATGTCTGCCACACACGGCATCATGTTGGGGGAATAGGGTTCAAAGCCGGCCCCTGGCATTCCCACACATGCTTCTCTCACGCAACCAGGCTCCCAAGCCACAGGCTCACTGGCCTCTCCCAAAGCCAGGGCGCTGGGAATGGTGGAAAGCTTCTGATTTTTCTAGTGTCAGAAACATTCTGGAGATTAACACAGGAAACCAGGTACGCCGAATGGACATCTGTCACACACGTCACCCAACAACAGCTGAATACACAGTCCTCTCGAGCGCCCACGGGACATTCCCCATGACAGACCACGTGCCAGGCCACAAAACGAGCCTCAGTGAATGGAGAAGGACTGAGACCAAAGCAGAGGTGTTCTTCAGCTGTACTGGCACGAAACGAAATCAACAGTGAAGGAAATGTGGGAAATTCAAAAATATGTGGAAATTACACATTCCTAAACAACCAGTGAGTCAAAGAAGAGACCATCAGGGAAACTGAAAACTAATTTGAGAAGAATGCAAACAAATACACAGCCCTGGCCAGCGTGGTGGCTCATGCCTGTCATCCCAGCACTGTGGGAGGCCAAGGCGGGAGAATCGCTTGAGTCCAGGAGTTTGAGACCAGCCTGGGAAACATGGTGAAACCCCGTCTCTATAAAAAATACAAAAATTAGGGCCAGGCGTGGTGATGCTCGTCTGTAATCCCAGCTACTCAGGAGGCTGAGGCATGAGAATAGCTTGAACCTGGTAGAAGTTGCAGTGAGCCAAAATTGCACCACTGCACTCCAACCTGGGCAATAGAGCAAAACTCTGTCTTAAAAAAAAAAAAAAAAAAAAAAAAAAAAAAAAAAAAAAAAAAAAAAAAAAAAGCACAGCATATCAAAAATTCCAAGATGCAGCTAAGGCAGTGCTGAAAGGGAAATTTATAACTGTTAATGTCTACATTCAAAGAAAGAAGAAAAATCTCAAATCAAAAACCTAACCTTTCACCTTGAGAAACTAGAAAAAGAATGAACTAAACCCAAAGCAAACAAAAGGAAGAGAATAATAAACATGAGAGTAGAAATGGGAAGTAAAAATACAGAGAATGGAAAAACAAAAGAGATAATCAACAGAACCAAAAGTGGGTTTTTTGAAAATAACAACAAAATTGACAAATCTTTCACCAGACTGACCAAGAAAAGAAAGATGGACACAAATGACTGAAATCAGAGACTGAGCACCATGGTTCACGCCTGTCATCCCAGCGCTTTGTGAGGCCGAGCTGGAAGGATCGCTGAGGCCAGCATTCAAGACCAGCCTGGGGGAACATGATGAGACCCCATCTCTAATAAAAATAAATAAATAAAAAATTAAAAACCCAAGTTTCTAAAATCAGAAATGAAAGAGGAAACCTTATTGCCGACCTGACAGAAATAAAAGGATTCCATGAAAACACCACGAACAATTGTACACCAACAAATCAGACCATCTAGACACAACAGCCACACTCCTACAAAGACACAAACTACCGAAAGTGACTCAAAAATGACCCCAAGTAAGCATGTGGGGTATCAGCCCCGCCCTCAGTCTCCTCGACTGTTCAGCGCAGGGTGGGGAGACAGGGAAGCATGATCCCCGTTCCCTGGCCCGCATTTCCAAGTCTGAATCTCCCAGCACCCCACGGAGGGCCTCGTAGGAGGAGGTGCCACAGACTATTGTGCCAGGAGCCACCGGAGGCTGCAGTGGGGGCTGGGGCGCTGGGTTCCTGGAGGGTCTCCTTCCAGTCAGAGAATGCCCCTGGGGAAGAAGCCTGGGTCTGAACCCCCTACCCCTCCTTGGGCAGATGTGTGGGACCAGGGCCCCTTCACATGGTCCTTTCCAAAATCTTATCCCTCCTAGGGCCAGGAGTGGTGCCAGGCCTGTGCTGGGAAATGGGCAGATTTGGCCACAGCCCCTGGGGCTCTGGGCCAGGCCACAGGAGGCACCTCTGAGTGGTCTCACTATGCCATGACAAAGCGCTGCAAGACAGAGGGGACCCACAACAGTATCGCTTGTCTCAGCCATTTCCCTGGACTCAACTTCCTCATCTATCCTCTGTGGCCTAGATTTCGGACAGCCCTGCCCACCTACTGTCCGTTCACTGCTCAGTCTGCAGTGACTGTTCTATAGCACTCCATGGCTCCCCAGTGCTCTTGGGGAAAAGGCCAAGCACAGCCTGAGGCCCCAGGCCCTGCTTAGCTCTCCAGAAGAGCTTCTCACCATCCAGCACCCAACCCACCCAGTCCCAACTCTGCACCTCCCTGCATAAGCCCTGCTCACTCACCCCCACTCACACCACACTCATCCCCGCTCACACTCCCGCTCACTCACCCCCACTCACTCACCACCACTCACCCCACTCATCCCCGCTCACACTCCTGCTCACTCACCCCCATCACACCTCCGCTCACTCACCCGCACTCACCACCACTCACACCCCACTCATCCCTGCTCACACTCCCACTCACTCACCCCCATCACACCTCCGCTCACTCACCCCCACTCACCACCACTCACACCCCACTCATCCCTGCTCACACTCCCGCTCACTCACCCCATCACACCCCCACTCACTCACCGCCACTCACACTCCACTCATCTCCGCTCACACTCCCACTCACCCCATCACACCCCTGCTCACTCACCCCCACTCACTCATCCCTGCTCACACTCCCGCTCACTCACCCCCACTCACACCACCACTCACACCCCACTCATCCCTGCTCACACTCCCACTCACTCACCCCCATCACACCCCCACTCACTCACCGCCACTCACACCCCACTCATCCCCGCTCACTCACCCCCACTCGCTCACCCCTGGGCCTTCACACAGGCTACACCACCAGCCCCTCCCCCACCACCAGCCCCTCCCCCACCACCAGCCCCTCTCCCACCACCTATTACTTGACTAAATCCTCTCAACCCTGTGGTCCCAGACTAAAGACGCTTCCCTAACCCGGGGCCAAGTGCTGCCCCGCCATCATGCCACTCACCCTTTTGTGGCTTCTCTGGCCTGAAGCTCACATTCCCATGCTCAGCCCCTGCCACCCGAGGACCCCACAAGCCCCATTTGTGGGTGGGGCCTGGCACACTCTGCACAACGAGCTGCTTTTGCATGAACTGCTCTGCAGCTTTGGGCAATCACCCGCCCCTTTGTCCTCTGTGAAGTGGGATGACAAGTGCACAGGCTGCCGAGATACCAAGCAGATAACACGGGCACAAGAACCGGCGTTCAGGGCCTGGCTCATGCAGGGGCCCCAAGTCCCAGCTCAGCAGAGCCTGCCTTGATCCCAGGGTTATGTCTAGGGATTCCCAGCATGCAGGACTTTCAGTGCTCAAGGCAGGATGGTCCCTGGGCAAACCGGGAAGAGCTGGCTGCCCCAGTAGGGCACAGAGGGCCTGGCCCTGCATGGGAACCGCCTGTCTCTAGGGCTCTTGCCAACATCTGCTGTTGGCCACGACTCAGCACTTTCGATGGTGGAAAAACCACCACTTGTTTCTGAATCACAAACCCCAGGTGTGCCCTGACCCGAGTGGCCCCGGAAGGCGCACAGGAGGAACCGGGGCACTCACTCTCCACGTGGCCCATCTCCACAGCGACCAGAAGGGCCCACTCATAGTAGCCCTTGCCCTGCTGGGCCGGGCCCTGGTGGGTGCAGAGGTGGCCCAGCTGCAGGAGCACGTGGGTGAAGTCCCGGCCACACTCCCCGCAGGGCAGCCTCGATAACAGCCGCACGGCCTCCAGGAGGTAGTGCTGGGCCAGCCTGCTGGCACCCGCGTGCAGGCACAGGGCCCCGAAGTTGGCCAGCGCCACTGCCTGGTTCCTCCGCTGGCCCAGGTCCCGAGTCACCCGTAGGGCGCGGTAGTAGCCCTCGGCTGCCTGCCTCGTCCGGCCCGTCCTCTTCAGAGCCACGGCCACCATGTTGGCAATCACACCCTCCTGGTCCTCACTGGCCACCACTGCATCCTGGACAGACTGCAGGATGTCCAGGGCCACCGGGCTCTGCCCATGAAGCACATGCAGCCAGGCCAGGGCCACCAGGCGGTCCATGATGGCACGGACTCCGGCAACAGCACTGGCTTCCACCGCCTGCATCATGAAGGTGATGGCCGGGCCGTGGTAGCAATGGTGGCTGTACAGCTGGGCCAGGCTGGCGTGGAGAAGGCCGCGCAGCGCCTGGCCTGTGCCCGGGGTTAGGGAGGCCAGCGCTCGCCTGAGGTAGTGGGAAGTCTGGGTGGGGAGGCCGTGGGGCTGGAGGGCGTTCTGGAGCACCAGGTTCACGCTCCCCAGCGAGCCGGCCAGCGAGTCCTGTGTCCTCAATGAGGCCACCTTGACACAGCTCAGCACCAGGTGGGGCAGGCACTTGCGGCTGTAGATGTCAGCCAGGAGTAGGGAGCAGTCTGAGAGCCACGCAGCCTCTAGGGCTCCCGAGTCCCTGTGCAAAAGCAGCAGCCGCTCTAGGAAGGGCAGGGCCTCCTCGGGCTGCTTGAGGTGCACGTGGTGCCTGGCCAGCAGGAAGCAGGCCCGGGCCTCGGCCTGCAGGCTCTGGCCACCCACCGCCCACCGAAGCGCCAGCTGCAGGAGCTCCCCCTCCGCCTCGGTGCTGCAGATGTGGCCGGTGTCCCCAGGAGCAGGGCCATGGCTTTGGGAACCACCTGTGTACACTTCTCCCGGTTCTTCTGCTTCCGGTAAATGCCGGCCAGGTTGGCGTACACAGCCACCACCAGGAACAGGTCCCCGAAGCTGCCCTCCAGGGCCCCCAGTGCTTCCTCAAAGTACACCCGGGCCTGGGACAGCTTGAGCCTCCTGCTGCACAGCTGCCCCAGGAGGAAGCAGAGCCTGGCCAGGGCCATGACGAGGCCAGCGTTCTTGGCCGCCCCTCGGGCCTGTGCCAGGCGCCCAGTCAGCTCCTCCTCGTCGCTAAAGCTGCAGAACACGCTGCTCAGCCATGGCAGCGCCACGTCGTACAGGCCACGGAAGCTGGCCTTGTACCCGGGGGCGTTCAGGAACAGCAGCAGTGAGCTCAGGGCCTCTGGGTCCTCCCAGTCGTCCTCAGCTTCCAAGCAGAAGGAGGGCTCCTCAGGGTCCTGCAGGCTGTGGCTGTGCACCCCTCCTGTGATACTGTTCTTAATATCCTAGGGAAGAGAGGATGATACTACACCCAGTATCGCAGGAGGTGTACACCCACCCAGTGATATTGTTCTTAAGGTACTCCACCTCCCACCACCAGGGATATTGTTCCTAATATCCAGAGGAAGAGAGGATAACATTATGTCCAATATAGCAGGGGAGTGTACACACCCTCTGTGATGTTGTTCCTAGTATCCAAAGGTAGAGATGATGATATTACTGGCCATATCGCAGGGGGTGTACACCCTTCTGTGATATTGTTTTTGACATTCAGTGGGGGAGAGGACAACATTAATCCCGTTATCGCGGAAGGTGTACAGACCCCTGTGATGTAGTTCCTAATGTACAGGGGAGAGGGAAGAATATTGCTCTCGATATCGCAGGGGGTGTAACCACCCTGCTCCCCATATATTGTTCCTAATATGCAGCGGGGTAGAGGCTGATTTTACTTTCGATATCACAGTGGGTGTACACCACCCCCAACCCCGGGGTATCGTCCCTAATATCCAGGGGGGAAGAAGATGACATGGCCGACAATATGGAAGGGGGTGGACACCTCTTCTGTGATATCGTTCCTGATATCCAGGGTGTGAGTGGATGATATTACTCCCAATAAAGTAGGAACCATACAGCCACCCTGGGATTTTGTCCTTAATAACCACAGGGGAGAGGTGATATTACTACCAATATTGCAAGGCGTGTACACCCCTCCTGTGATCTTGTTTCTGATGTCCAGGAAAGGAGAAGATGGCATTACTACCAATATTGAAGAGATGTACAGCCCCCATGGGATATTGTTCTAAAGATACAAGTTGAAAGAGGATGAGATACAAGTTGAAAGAGGATTGAGATTCCATCCAATATAACAAGGGGTGTGCACCCCGCCTATGATATGAATTGTAAAACCTAGAAGAAGAGAGAATGACATTCCTTCCAAAACACACGAGGTGTACACCCACCCTGTGATATTGTTCCTGTCATCTAAAGGAAGAGATGATGATACTACTCCCACAACCAGAGAAGGTACACACCCCCCTGTGATATTGTTCCTTATAACTTGTGGGGGAGAGCATGATATTACTTCCAATATGACAGTAGCTTGACACCCAGTCTGTGATATTGTTCCTAATTTCCAGTAGTATGATGTTCCTGCTGAGAGTAGCAGGTGTACAGCCACCCGGCGATGTGTCTCTGATTGTTCAGGGAAACACAGGACGACATTACCCCAAATCTCCCAAAAAGTGTACACCCATTGTGTGATATGGTTCCTAATATCCGGAGGTGCAGAGGATGGTGTTCGTTCTCCTATCGCAGGCTGTGTACACACAACCTGTGAAATTGTTCCTAATATCCTGAACTAAAAAGACTGCTAATAATGGACACACATTGCAGGGGGGAGTCATTTTTACGATCCACATCGTAATGGGGAGTAATAGCAACCCCCTCTCTCCTCCTCACTGTTACCATCCACATGGCAGTGGGCTGAGGCACCCCCCGTGATGGGTGAGGTGCCCCCCAATGCCATCGCAGGCTTTAATGTATTCACTTAAAGTTTTTCCCTCATTTAGATCTGCCTTTCCCTTAATAGGTCTAATTGCTGCCTGACCTTCTGTATTAGCATTTTCATGAGCAAGCAGCTGAACGATCACTTTCTTGTCATGAGAATCGGAAATAGCCTTTTGAGCCGCATCCTGCAAACGGGCAATAGAATCTGGATAAGGCTCCCTTGGACCCTGTTGAACTGTGTTAAAAGAAGGATAAGCAGTAGCAGGGTTGTGAATTCTTTTCCCAGGCTCTTAGGCATGTAGTTCTGAGCTGATCAACAGCCTCATCACCCATTACCATCTGTTGATTTAGAGTACCCCATGCCTGTCCGATTCCAAGCGATTGATCAGATGTGGTATTAACGGGATGTTGGGCTCGAGCATTTCTGCGTGCCTGATTTGTTGCTTCATCCATCCACCAGGTTTTAAATTGGAGAAATTCAGAGGGGGACAGGGTGTATCGGGCTAGTGCCTTCCAATCTGTAGGTATTCAACGTCTGTTATAAGCCACACATTGTAACAAGGAATGAACATAAGGAGAATTTGGCCCATCTGTCCAATTGCTTGCTTTAAGTCTTTTAATATTTTAAAAGGAAATGGCTCCCAGCATGCTTGAGCAAGTTCTCTGGGCTCCTCAGCTGGCGAAAGAATTGCCAGAAACTGCCAAGCATTCAAATCCCCCATTTCTTGTGCCTGGCGAATGGATGCCTGGATTGTCCCTGTGTCATCATTTGTATTGGGACCGGCTCGCAGCATTCCTCTACCATAATTAACAGATGGGCAAGCCTGGATCATTCCCTCATCATGATTGGCTGTTGGACAAGCCTGAAGCTTCCCTTCACCATAGTTACTGGCGGGGCCTGCAACAATGGGAGCCCCAAGGCGCCTGTCAGGCTCCCCTTCCAAAAATTCCTAAGGCTGGCCTGGGGGCGGCCATTCCAGACCTTCCCCTAAAGGCGCAGTAGGTGGCACTGTTTCTTTTATACGTTTTTGGAGATTAGCATACATACCTTCCCGTTTCTCGCCCTTTTTAAAATGAGACTGTCATGGTTCACTTAGCTGATAATTAGACTCCTGATTATTCAACTTTCCTATGTCATCCTGGAACTACTCCTCCTCCTCCTCAGTGTGCAAGGGCTCCAGTGCTGTTTTAACTGCCGACCATACAGACCAAGCAGAGACGGGAATATCGCAGCCCTCTTGTGCTCGTTTTAAGTCTGATCCGACCTTGTCCCAATCTTTTACATTGACGGTTCCATATTCCGGGAACCAAGGAGAATACTTGTCTACCAGATGGAACAAAGATGTGAGATTCGGGGTACTCACAATTACCCCTCCCCGGCGCAGTAACTGCGGTACAAGGCTTAAGTAATTCGCGAACTTACTCTCAGCCTGACCCACATTTTCCGGAGGTTTCCCTGGAATTCTCCGAGCGCCCTACTTACCCTAGAGCTTGAAGTGAAAACCTACTGGGAAGTCCTTTTTCGGTCGTCCTCCGCTTTCCACGCTCTGGTGTTCCTTCACTGGATTATTTGTAGACATTACGGGGAGCCCCGCCTTGGGCACCAGAAACCAGCTTGGGCAACCGAGGGAGACCCCCGTTTCTACCAAAAAAAAAAAAAAAAAAAAAAGCCAGGTGTGGTGTCGCGCGCCTGTAATCCCAGCTACTCCACGAGAAATCAGACAAAACCTGGCACCAGAGACTGCTTTTCTTCTAAAATGCTTTCTCCAAAATATTTTTAAAACAAAAGGGGGAAATTGGAAAGGAAAATATTTTGGGCCCCCCAAATCACTAAGATAAAGGGAAAAGTCAATCTGGGAACTGCTTAGGGCAAACCTGCCTCCCATTCTATTCAAAGTCATCCCATGCTCACTGAGAAGCATGCATATCTTATTGCCTCCTTTGGAAAGGCTCATCAGAAACTCAGAAGAGTTTCTCTCACCTACCTGTGACCTGGAAGCCCCCTCCTGGCTTCGAGTTGACCCACTTTTGCTTCAGGTTGTACCGGATCAAACCAGTGTTCATCTTACATATGTTGATTGATGTCTCCTATCTCCCTAAAATGTATAAAACTGTCAGATACAGTCAGTTTCGCTTCCAAGGTTTGGCATGTTAACGTTCTTGTTTTTTGTTCTGGAACTCAACTTTCTTGTTCTCCATGTCTCCTTGCCCTTAGTTACTGTAAACAACCTTCCCATCAGTTCTAATCAATAACTCACATCTGTTCCCTTGGTTACCTGCTCTGCACCCATTTCTCCCTTCGAAACAACACGTCCCACCGTTGTAACTCACATCCCCTTTCCCCCTTCCTTATTTGGGAAAATATTCACAAATAGCCCACCGGATCGGTTTAGATCTTGAGGTCTGGCCCCAGCCCATGCCAGAGGTAGGGATTGCGTTAGGAATAAAAACCCCTGCTTTCCTTTGTTCCGTGTGCTCTTGTGATTGTGATTGATGCGAGCAGCACGCTTCTGCAGAAGTAAATTGTGTGGCTGAGAAAACTTTCGCTTGAGTGCTGCTTTCACTTTGCGGCACCGAGCATTTATCTCCAACAAAACCAAGCTGTGCTCTGACCACCTTGGGCCACTGTCATCAGGACATCCTGAGGCTGTGTCATGCACAAGCATCCCCAACCTTGGCAAAATAAACTTTCTAAATACTCTTATCCCCGAATGCTCAGGGAGACTGATTTGAATAATCATAAAACTCCGAGGCTGCACTCCAGCCTGGGCGACAGAGCAAGACTCTGTTTCAGAAAAATAAAATTAAATTAAAAACTCCAGTCTCCCGCACAGCCGACTCTGCGTGAATTACTCCTTCTCTCTTGCTATTCCCCCCTCTTGAGAAACCGGCTCTGTCTAGGTAGCGGGCAAGGTGAACCCACTGGGCAGTTACAGAATTGTCATTATATTGCTTGCAATTTTATATATATTTTATGCACAAATAGCTATAATCTTCTTCTACACAAGTTTAATTGGGAATGTCCTTGCATGGTGAGATCCCAGGGCAGGAAGGACGCACCCCCTACAAACCGCTAGGCCAAAACGGTCTTTCTGGCCTCAGCCAGCCTCGCGTGAGCTCGCAATCTCCTGTCACTCAGGGCCTGAGGGGGCGGGGCCTGAAGCCCCCTGCAATCAGGGGCGTTGGGGCGGGGAGCGTTCAATCAGGCGCGCCGCCGGAAAGGAGAGGGCGGCTTCCGGGATCCGGCTGGCGGACGCTCTGTCTGGCCTTGGCCACAGTAGGCTCTTTCTGTGAGTCTCCGCTGCTACTTCTTGGCTCTGGGAGGCCCAGGTGGCTCTGCAGCAGCCTCGGCCACCCTGTGACCTGCGGGTATTGGGACATTCCTCGCTGACTCCGGGACATCCGGGGAGCCGAGGAATGGTGAGTGGACTGCGCCTGGCTTCCTGAAGTGGGGAAGAGCGCTGGTTGAAACCTGCTGGAGCCAGCCATCGGCTGCGGAACCTGCGGACCGAGTCGCCGCGGCGCAGCCGGGCCTCAGTCCCCTTCTGTGCAGGGCCGGGCGGGGCGGGCAGCGGGACCCCTGGGTCCTGTCTGTGCCTGCGGGCGCCACTTCCGCCGGCCGGAGCCCTTTCGGGAACCCCGCGCCTCCCCCACCCAGGTAGTGCGGTGACCACTGGAGGGTGATCCGGGAGAGCCCCGACACTGTGAGGGGGGTTCCAGCGTGGGAGGAACTGTGGTTCATGGGCTTCCAGTCCCACCTTTCTCCCCCTAAAATTAACCTGAGACTTTGTTTAAACGTTAAACGGTGTGTTTGAGCAAACGGTGATTCACAAACCGGGTACCGCAGTCATGGTTTGTGGTTTGGGGTCCACAGGAGGGGCGTAAATGAAAGGCTTTGATAAGGTTAATGAGGAAGCAAACCATACATACATATATATACACACACACACATATATATATTTTGTTTGTTTGTTTTGTTTTGTTTTGAGACAGAGTCTCACCCTGTCGCCAGGCTGGAGTGCAATGGTGCAGTCTCAGCTCACTGCAACCTCTGACTCCCGGGTTCAAGCGATTTTCCTGCCTCAGCCTCCCAAGTAGCTGGGCTTATAGGCACCCACCACCACGTCCAGCTAATTTTTGTATTTTTAGTAGAGACAGGGTTTCGGCATGTTGGCTAGGTTGGTTTCGAACTCCTGACCTTAATTGATCGCCCGCCTCGGCCTCCTAAAGCGCTGGGATTACAGGCGTGAGCCACCTTGGCCAAAATATTTTTCTCTTTCCAAGTATTTTACATGAGAGGAAAGTGGAGAATAAATCATCTGACACTCTACTATAAAAAAAAAAAATCTTTGTGCCTCTCTTCTTTTTCATCCTTCCTAAGTGTACATATGACCAAAATGTGTTTAGGTTGAGGTCTCCCCGTGAAAACTTTACAGGGTGTTGTGTCCTCAGCCACCCTCCTGTCTTTTCCTAGTCCTGGCATTTTAAAACTGTCTGGGGATGACCCAGGATACCCACAGTGGCCATGTCTATTGGAGGGTCTAGTGAGTATCAGCCCTGGGGTCATCTCATCGCCAAGGACAGCCTGAGGTAGGGGGTAGAGTCTCTCAGGGGAGCAGCTGGGTGCTCTTGGCCTTAGAGGAATCTCCTGGTATAGTTTCATCTAAAATGGTGACGCCTTAGGGTTATTGAAATTTTAGGACATTAAAATTAATGGACAATACAACGTAATGTCATTAAAGTTAGGTCATTAAAATTGTTCCTCCAGCCCGAGTTTTTATTCCTCGGAGACACATCGATGGTCTGCCAATCGGATGCTGATATTGAGAGGAAAAGGCAGAAATGATTTCTGCTCTCTAGATTGTCTGAGACTTGTGAAGAGAGAAAAACTGTCCCAAAGGGCAAGGAAAACCCACCCCAGAGAGGACGTGCAAGAACTTGAATATTAAAATGCACTTAAGGCGCACAGGAGGACAAAGAGCAGTGCCAGTGCCTCCTAGGTGGTCACTGAGTACTTTACTGAACAGGATGGGTGTCCCGAGTGATAGAATGGCCTGCCCTGACACTTAGAAAGGTCTGTGTTGGAGTCAGCACTGCCTCTCCCTGAGTTTGTTACCTTGAAAAGGCTTGTCTGCTTATTTGAGTTTCAGGTTTTCATTGACAATAAGATACATTTTGTCAGTACAGCTTGAAAGATAAAAATACTATTTCCAAAGAGGCAAGGTAAAATGATGTATTTTATTTGCTAAAAATCCATATTTCTTTCTTCCCCAGAGTGAGTGTAGTAAGTTTTAAAGTTCTGTTCTTTTTAAGGGTAATTTCAAATGGAATTGTAGGACTTAGCTTTGTAAATACTACTGGTGAAATAAAAGTGTGATAGATAAATTGATGATTTACAAAGATTCACCAGAATGTCAGTTCCCCTCTTGCAGCATGGTGAAGAATTTATGACAGTGGACACATCTGTATCCTGGTATCTAAATATCTGAGGTTTTCTTTTGTTGTTGTTTTTTGTTTTTTTGGAGACGCTGTCTTGCTCTGTAGCCCGGCTGGAGTGCAGTGGAGCCATCTCTGCTAACTGCAACCTCCACCTCCCGGGTTCAAGTGATTCTCCTGTGTCAGCCTCCCGAGTAACTGGGATTATAGGCACCCACCACCACACCCAGCTAATTTTTGTATTTTTAGTAAACACAGGGTATTAGGCCTGGCACGGTGGCTCATTCCTGTAATCCCAGCACTTTGGGAGGCCAAGGTGGGCAGATCACGAGGTCAGGAGTTCCAGACCAGCCTGGCCAACATGATGAAACCCTGTCTCTACTAAAAATCCAAAAAATATTAACTGAGCGTGGTGGCAGGCACCTGTAATCCCAGCTACTCGGGAGGCTGAGGCAAGAGAATTGCTTGAACCCAGGAGGTGGAGGTTGCAGTGAGCCAAGATCTTGCCACTGCACCCCAGCCCAAGCGACAATGCAAGACTCCGTCTCAAAAAACAAACAAACAAACAACAAAAAGACGGGGTTTTGCCATGTTGGCCAGGTTGGTCTCAACCTCCTGACCTCAGGTGATCGCCCGCCTCAGCCTCCCAAGGTGCTGGGATTACAGGCGTGTGCCACCACGCCCGGCCCACTCTATTTTCTTTTTATTCCCTAAATTTTAATATGTTTGAGTTTGTCTGTTTCTTTATCACTTTTTTCTTACATAAAAAAAATTCTGCCTAATCCTTCGTAAAAAAAAAAAATCTTCCTGTGACTTCTGAAAGTGTTCTGGTTTTATCTTTCATATTTGATATGTAATAAGTTGATTATTGTTCATGGAATAGAGAAGAATGCAATGCATTTTCCCAAGTAGGTGCCAGCCTGGTTTACCTCACATTTTAAAGTGCATATGATTTCTTTTTCTATTCTACAGTGCCTACTCTATCATTCCTCAACTTTCCATATAAATGCTGGGTCATTAAGACTTTTTTCCCTTGGTCTGCTTGCTCATCTCTCTGCTAATACTGTCCTGTCCTGAATATTTTCATTTGAAAATCTTAGAAGTATGTTAGACAAGCCATCACTCTTTTTTTAGAGGACTAAAAACCATTAGACATTTGTCATTTTTACTACATATGAAAAAGTAGTTTTTCTTGCCTAATGTTTTAAATTCCCTGATTTGGGAATTTTTGTGATTTCATAGGATTAGCATCTGGAAGTGGTGACATTAATGTCATTTTAAAAAACATGTGTCATATTTCCTCTTATTCCTTTCTGCCTTGACATTGTGCAATACAAATTTTAAAAATTGTTGTCTTAGTATTGTTAAATATCAATTATTGGTTTTATTTACTTCTCAATTAAATTTAATAAGCCTATTCTGTCTTGGTGTAATCACATGGAATGGGCTCACCTCCCCAGTTAACAAGTGACAGCACATGTAAAACATTGTCTACCAGGGAAACTCATTGAACACTTAGTGTTCAGACTGTGTTTTGGTGTCTGGTTCCCTAAGCACCGCTGCAGTGACACAAAATAATAGAACTTCAGCAGAAAAAGTTGTGGCAAATATATTGCATAAGCCATTTAGATGTAGTGAGTCATTCTTATTACTTGGGTTGGTGGAATCCCTTTCAAAATGTAAGTTACTAATACAAAGACTGAACTTTGCGAGCAGCCATTTTTAAGAATAAGTAGTCTCAGGACTGATAATATTAACTCACTTATGCACATCAGGTAGGACTTTATTATGGCAGATACTAGAAATGTACAAAGTGAAGTTACAAGGTAACTCCTAGCAGCACATCTTACTTCTTGGCTTCTCTAAAGAGATGGGTGTTTCTACTTTGCTGTTGCCTTTTTGAATAGTTCAATTCTAGCATTCGTACTGCTGTGTCGGGGGGAGTATGTGTGAACAGAGTAAGAGTTGTGACAAGTCATAAAATAAATGCTTGGAAATTTTAGAATCATGTAAATAGCTTATGAATTGAGTATAGATTCCCAGTGCTGTCAGTCTCACCCATCCTTCTATCCACATGTGTGGAATGTTCTAGGACTCCGTGGCTTTTGAGGATGTGGCTGTGAACTTTACCCAGGAGGAATGGGCTTTGCTAGATTCTTCTGAGAAGAATCTCTCCAGAAAAGTGATGCAGGAAACCTGCAGGAACCTGGCTTTTGTAGGTGAGAACAACAACACATTTCACTTAATTACAGAAGTATTTCCCTATCTTCAGTGCTATTTGTGATTTGGAATGTAGCAAGGGAATGATTTGGTGAAGAAATCAGGCATGGGCACTGTGTACAATGAACATTAAATGTAGTAATGTTTCTATAGTTTGTAATAATTCATGATAATTTTGTGGGTCTGCATTTTAGGAAACAAATGGAAAGACCAGAATATTGAAGATCACTTTGAAAAACCTGGGAAAGATATAAGATAATTTGTACTGAGAAGAGGAAATAAAGTCATCTGAAGGAATCTTAGCATGTCATGAGCTTAAAAACAAGCAATCAAAACAAATAAGAGTCACTTGAAATTTATTTCTTTTTAGAAAAATTTCACCCAAAATGTAATGTACTTGAGTGTAGCAGTCAGTGTTTGAAAAACAGTTTACTTGAAAATAGTACTACAAAATTGGGTATATGAATCTGACTATTTTGGTCACAGCCGTGCAGGTGGTAGCTGTATTTTCAGTAGTAACCCATTTACTTTCAAATAATTCAGTCATGGCAAAAAAAAAAAAAAAAAAAAAAAAAAAAAAAAGCGTTTTCCCTGGTATTGGTAGCAGTGTAAGTCCAAGACCTATTAATAAGTAGAAAGTTATAAAACCAAGCAATAATAATGTGCTTGTCTTTTTTTTACAGAAATCATATGGTACAGAGACTGTGTGAAAGCAAAGAAGGTAGTCAGTATGATGGACAAGTTGTCAGCCAAATTCCAAATCTTGATCTCAATGAGAACATTTCTACTGGATGAAAACAATGGGAATGCAGTATTTGTGGAAAAGTCTTTGTACATCATTCCCTCCTTAATAGGCACATCCTAGCTCACTCAGGATACAAACCATATGGAGAGAAGCAATATAAATGTGAACAGTGTGGGAAATTCTTCGTTTCTGTTCCAGGTGTTAGAAGACACAGGATAATGCACAGTGGAAATCCGGCTTATAAATGAACGATATGTGGTAAAGCTTTTTATTTTCTCAATTCAGTTGAAAGACATCAGAGAATTCACACAGGAGAAAAACCCTATCAATGTAAACAATGTGGTAAAGCGTTCACTGTTTCCGGTTCTTGTCTAATACATGAACGAACTCACACTGGAGAGAAACCCTACGAATGTAAGGAATGTGGGAAAACATTCAGATTTTCTTGTTCTTTTAAGACGCATGAAAGGACTCACACTGGAGAAAGACCCTATAAATGTACCAAATGTGATAGAGCCTTCAGCTGTTCCACTTCC
Organism: Macaca nemestrina; assembly: GCF_043159975.1. Classification (NCBI taxonomy): domain Eukaryota; kingdom Metazoa; phylum Chordata; class Mammalia; order Primates; family Cercopithecidae; genus Macaca; species Macaca nemestrina. Next base: position 187,873,277 of record NC_092127.1, read on the forward strand.
CTTCATGACCATGGAAGCATTCATACTGGAGAGAGACCCTATGAATGTAAACAATGTGGCAAAGCCTTTAGTCGTTTGAGTTCCCTCTGTAACCATAGAAGTAGTCATACTGGAGAGTAAGCCTATGAATGTAAACAATGTGACCAAGCCTTCAGTCGCCTCAGTTCCCTTCACCTCCACGAAAGAATTCATACTGGAGAAAAACCCTATGAATGTAAGAGATGCAGTAAAGCCTACACTCGTTCCAGTCACCTTACTCGCCATGAAAGAAGTCATGATATAGATGCTGGGTGTAGTGACTCAGCCTATAATCCCAGCACTTTGGGAGGCCAAGGTGTGTGTATTGCTTGAGCCCAGGAGTTCATAACCAGCCTGGATTAAAACAATATGAAATAACCTGGGCAACATGGTGAAACCCTGTCTCTACAAAAAATAAAATACTGCCAGGCACAGTGACTCACGCCAGCTACTCGGGAGGCTGATGCAGGAGAATGGCGTGAACCCGGGAGGCGGAGCTTGCAGTGAGCCGAGATCGCACCACTGCACTCTAGCCTGGGCGACAGAGCAAGACTCCATCTCAAAGTAATAATAATAATAATAATAAGCTGGTCATGGTGGCACATTTCAGTTCTCTTAGTTCTTTTTCAAGGACATAAAAAGCCACAGGAGGTTCGGGGGAAGCCCACGCGGATCATGAGGTCAGGAGATCGAGACCATCCTGGCCAACATGTTGAAACCTCGTCTCTACTAAAAATACAAAAATTAGCTGGGTTGGTAGCATATGCTTGTAATCCCAGCTACTCAGGAGGCTGAGGCAGGAGAACCACTTGAACCCAGGAGGCGGAGATTGCAGTGAGCCGAGATTGTGCCACTGCACTCCAGCCTGGCGACAGAGTGAGACTCCATCTCAAAAAAATAAATAAATGAAGCCCCTTGAATCTAAGAAATGTGGTAAAAAATTTACTCTTTCCCATTCCCTCATAAACATGAAAGAGCTCACACTGCAGAGAAACCTTAAGAATGTAGGAAGTGTGGTCAAGCCTTCAAATTTTCCTGTTTTTGAAGATTTGGGAGGACTCAGTGGAGAAAATCCTTTTGAATATAAATTTATGGTAAGGCCTTCAGTTGTCTTAGTTCCGTTTGAAGACATCAGCTCATTCCTGAGAAAAACCCTTTGAATGTCCAGAATGTGGGAATGTTTCCTTTCTTTCATACCCACTCAAGGACATAGGAAAATGCAGACTGTAGCTGGCTGGACCTTGTAAATACAAGAACGTACACAGGATTAAAACTCTAATAGTTTAGAAACTGCAAGAATATTTTCGGTTTTCACATTTACTTGAAAAGTCATGTGAAAACTCCCACTGGAAAGAAGTTCTATAAGTGAAGCTTTTCTAATTTGGAAAGCCTGACGCAAATTAACTATCGTGCAGTGCTTGAAAAAAATGTATGAAATGTTACACAAGTTACAAGTATATTGTTTTTATCAGTGGCTCATTCTTAAAGAGTCTTGAGAATGCATTTCACCTTGTTTTGCAGGGAAACCTTGAGGTGAGAGTTCTGTCAATGCTCTTTAAGCAGTAGTACTTGAATTTCATAGATAATGGTATTTTCTTAAGTTTGTTGGTAGAATTTTTGTCTATTCATCTGATAATGTGCTGGATTCATGGTTGAATTTTGATGTTTTTCTAATATGTAGGTAAGTTTAATTTTTTTATTTCATTATTACTATTTTTTTGAGATGGAGTCTCACTCTGTTGCCCAGACTGGAGTGTGGTGGTGTGATCTTGGCTCACTGCAACCTCCACCTCCTAGGTTTAAGCGATTCTCCTGCCTCAGCCTCCCGAGTAGCTGGGACTACAGGCGCCTGCCACTACGTCCAGCTAATTCTTTGTATTTTTAGTAGAGACAGGGTTTTGCCATGTTGGCTAGGCTGGTCTTGAACTCCTGACCTCATGATTTGCCCACCTTGGCCTTCCAAAGTGCTGGGATTACAGGCATGAGCAACTGCACCCGGCCAGGTAAGTTTCATTTGTATGTATTGCCCTGTGATTAATGGACCAGTGAATAATGATTGTGAATTGTTGGGATTGTCTTACTAGCCTCATTTGACAAATTTTGTTTATCCCTTGTCCATTATACACATTCCACCTTTGTTTATTAAAGGAAAAACTACTCTTGATGTAAAGATGTTTATTTTTTGCTAATAATGAGTTGGTATTAATTCCTAAGTACATAAACTTTACCATAGAGTATCATCTCGTGAGTTCTTTGCATCTGTTACCCTTTATTCTTTACTATTTCTGTCTGTTATTTGGATCGTTCACTTTGAATGAAGGAGAGAGAATTGTGATAGGACAATATGTTGTAACCAATCTGAGGGAGGAAGCCTTCAGTCTCTCAGTCACATATGATAGTGTTGGGCTTTTCATCGATGCCTTTGGTACTGTAGTATTATAATTTATATATTGTATTTTAGAGTATTGCAGGCTTACCAATCAGTGTCACATGATTCAGTTCCCTACTAGCCAACAGACAAACTAATCACATACTCCTGTAGGAACAAAGGAGCATCCTCAGCCGGGCATGGTGGCTCACGCCTGTAATCCCAGCACTTAGGGAGGCCGAGGCGGGCAGATCACGAGGTCAGGAGATAGAGACCATCCTGGCTAACATGGTGAAACCCCGTCTCTACTAAAAATACAAAAAATTAGCCGGGCATGGTGGTGGCGCCTGTAGTCCCAGCTTCTAGGGAGGCTGAGGCAGGAGAATGGCGTGAACCCAGGAGGCGGAGCTTGCAGAGAGCCGAGATTGCACCACTGCACTCCAGCCTGGGCGACAGAGCAAGACTCTGTCTCAAAAAAAAAAAAAAAAAAGCTGGGCATGGTGGCACATTTCAGTTGTCTTAGTTATTTTTCAAGGACATAAAAAGCCACGGGGGTTGGGGGGAAGCCCTGTGCATGCAGATGACGAGGTCAGGAGATTGAAACCATCCTGGCCAACATGGTGAAACCTCGTCTCTACTAAAATACAAAAATTAGCTGGGTTGGTAGCATATGCTTGTAATCCCAGCTACTCAGGAGGCTGAGGCAGGAGAACCACTTGAACCCAGGAGGCGGAGGTTGCAGTGAGCCGAGATTGTACCACTGCACTCCAGCCTGGCGACAGAGTGAGACTCCATCTCAAAAAAATAAATAAATAAAGCCCCTTGAATCTAAGAAATGTGGTAAAAAATTTACTCTTTCCCATTCCCTCATAAACATGAAAGAGCTCACACTGCAGAGAAACCTTAAGAATGTAGGAAGTATGGTCAAGCCTTCAAATTTTCCTGTTTTTGAAGATTTGGCAGGACTCAGTGGAGAAAATCCTTTTGAATATAAATTTATGGTAAGGCCTTCAGTTGTCTTAGTTCCGTTTGAAGACATCAGCTCATTCCTGAGAAAAACCCTTTGAATATCCAGAATGTGGGAATGTTTCCTTTCTTTCCTACCCACTCAAGGACATAGGAAAATGCAGACTGTAGCTGGCTGGACCTTGTAAATACAAGAACGTACACAGGATTAAAACTCTAATAGTTTAGAAACTGCAAGAATATTTTCGGTTTTCACATTTACTTGAAAAGTCATGTGAAAACTCCCACTGGAAAGAAGTTCTATAAGTGAAGCTTTTCTAATTTGGAAAGCCTGACGCAAATTAATTATCGTGCAGTGCTTGAAAAAAATGTATGAAATGTTACACAAGTTACAAGTATATTGTTTTTATCAGTGGCTCATTCTTAAAGAGTCTTGAGAATGCATTTCACCTTGTTTTGCAGGGAAACCTTGAGGTGAGAGTTCTGTCAATGCTCTTTAAGCAGTAGTACTTGAATTTCATAGATAATGGTATTTTCTTAAGTTTGTTGGTAGAATTTTTGTCTATTCATCTGATAATGTGCTGGATTCATGGTTGAATATTGATGTTTTTCTAATATGTAGGTAAGTTTAATTTTTTTATTTCATTATTACTATTTTTTTGAGATGGAGTCTCACTCTGTTGCCCAGACTGGAGTGTGGTGGTGTGATCTTGGCTCACTGCAACCTCCACCTCCTAGGTTTAAGCGATTCTCCTGCCTCAGCCTCTCGAGTAGCTGGGACTACAGGCGCCTGCCACTACGTCCAGCTAATTCTTTGTATTTTTAGTAGAAGCAGGGTTTTGCCATGTTGGCTAGGCTGGTCTTGAACTCCTGACTTTATGATTTGCCTGCCTCGGCTTCCCAAAGTGCTGGGATTACAGGCATGAGCCACTGCGCCCGGCCAGGTAAGTTTCATTTGTATGTATTGCCCTGTGATTAATGGACCAGTGAATAATGATTGTGAATTGTTGGGATTGTCTTACTAGCCTCATTTGACAAATTTTGTTTCTCTCTTGTCCATTATACACATTCCACCTTTTTTTTTTTTTTAAAGGAAAAACTACTCTTGATGTAAAGATGTTTATTTTTTGCTAATAATGAGTTGGTATTAATTCCTAAGTACATAAACTTTACCATAGAGTATCATCTCGTGAGTTCTTTGCATCTTTTGCCCTTTATTCTTTATTATTTTTGTCTGTTATTTGGATCGTTCATTTTGAATGAAGGAGAGAACTGTGATAGGACAATATGTTGTAACCAATCTGAGGGAGGAAGCATGCAGTCTGTCAGTCACATATGATAGTGTTGGGCTTTTCATCGATGCCTGTGGTACTGTAGTAGATAGTATTACACCATTATGGTATTATAATTTATATATTGTATTTTACAGTATTACAGTCTTACCAGTCAGTGTCACATGATTCAGTTCCCTACCAGCCAACAGACAAACCAATCGTATACTCCTGTAGGAACAAAGGAGATTCCTTGGCCAGGCGTGGTGGCTCACGCCTGTAATCCCAGCACTTAGGGAGGCCAAGGCAGGCTGATCACGAGGTCAGGAGATCGAGACCATCCTGGCTAACACGGTGAAACCCCGTCTCTACTAAAAATACAAAAAATTAGCCGGGCATGGTGGTGGGCGCCTGTAGTCCCAGCTTCTAGGGAGGCTGAGGCAGGAGAATGGCGTGAAGTCAGGAGACCGAGCTTGCAGTGAGCCGAGATCACACCCCTGCACTCCAGGAAGGGTGACAGAGCGAGATTCTGTCTCCAAAAAAAAAAAAAAAAAAGGAACATCCTCACTTTTTTAATGCGAAACCACTCTCTGCTCCCAAGTTAATCCCTGTTTGGGCCTGTGGGAGCTTACACCATCCTCCTACATGTAATTAATAACTGATGTCTGGCTTACCTGTTTAGTAATAGATGTTATGTGTTTAACAGTGCCAGTAAACGTAGGGTGCTAATTCCTTCCTCACCAGTGGGGTGCATGAGACGCTATTGAAACCATTGGCAACACAACACAAAACGAATGGACCAGCCCTCATACAGGACACCTGCTCAACTTGACCTACCTGATGTCGGCTGACAGTTCCGAAACACATCAGCAGTCACCTGGGTCAGAACCGTGAGCTAACGATGGGCCTTCCCTTTGTTCTGCACAGTGTTTTGTGGTCTTCAGCTGTTGTCATCTTCTCCCACACTAAACTGCTGTCATCTCCTAGACATGAATGTTTAATTGCACCCCAGCATGACATTTGGCCTGTGCTTAGCGGGCAGTTTTGAGGCCCTGGCTTATTAATGCACAAAAGCACAGCACATAAGCTGACACTTATGTCCTAATTAGCAAGAATCAGGCTGTATCTCTAGTCCCTGCACCTACTCTGGTCACCATCTCTGTATGCTTAGGGCAGCCATGTGAACATTATTAATTATTGTACACTCCAAGACAATAGTTATTATGTAGGCAGAAGTAGTGGCCTTGTTTGTTTCTTGTGCTGCTGCTCCCCTTGCTTCTGTCCCATACACCCTCCTGATGAGGTGTACATCTATGGTGCCTCACGGTTCAGGCACTGATGAGTAAAGACAATGGGAAGAAAGAGTTTGCTCTTAGCCCCTACCGAAGCATATGAAGAAGCATCTCAGCTGGTTTCATTGAAAAATTCCTAGCCAGTGTGTGGGCTTTTCTTATCACTGCTGCTTATCAGCATGTCAAAAGTCAAATCTTCGGACTGCAAGTCTTGCCGGCCTTAGACATAATGGCCTTACTGCATGTGGAGCTAACCCCAGGAAGATGGAGTGACACTCTTTGGAGGATTAGGTGGTCTCCTCCAATGTGGCTTGATGGGCTCCTGAACTCTTTCCTTTAACCGTGCAGAGAGTCCACACTGCCAGTGATCATGTGCCACAACTCTATAGATGTAGAAACTCAAAATATTCAAAACATTCTGAAACAGTTTCCATTGAAAGGGAAGAGAAAAGCAGTCAGGTGCCACTCTCCGGTCAAGAGAACTAGTAGATGGCTCACAAGAACACTCTGTCGCTACTGTCTGTGCCTCTGTCACCACAATATCCTGATCCTTCAGTTTTAAGGGTGTAGGGCCATTTTCCTCCCTTTCTTACTGGTAGTTCTCAAGATAACTGTATGATATGCTGGGAAGGCAATATCCTGATAATCAGGTGACATTGGTCAGAACAGCCCAGGCTCTGTTATAGTCCCTGCTCAAAACAATGGCCTTTAACGCTTGTGTCCAGCAAACCACATCCTGGGAGAAAACCCAAGGTGGGCTGCTTTCTGGGGTCCCTCACTTGTAGTGCAAGTGAAGCATTTACAGTCAAAACTCCATCCATCTGCTCTGGGTAGCCTTCCTGATCTTGTGGTAGCGGTTCATACTGAATCCTAGACCTCTGTTGTCTTTTGTTTGCTATTTGTAAGTAATAAATTCACTTCATGGGATTTATGTATGAATGTGTTTGGTCTCATTGTACTCAGGAACAACGGCACCCATTGCACAGTGAACCCGCTTCATAATTGGTGAAACTACCTATGGCCCCCTTGTGCCACAGCAAGGAGGTTAATTCAGCCAAACCTAAACTTCATGTTTGTAAAACCTTGTAGCACAATTATTACCATGTGGGAGACCTTTAACAATTGTGATGCTGATTTGAAGAACTCTGAAGGAAGAAATTTACACAAATGGGTTGGGTACATGGGAGTCCCTCCTAACTTAAAGCAACCCTTACTCCCCTCCACTTAAAAAGAGTGGAGAGGCTGGGTGCGGTGGCTCAGGCCTGTAATCTGAGCACTTTGGTAGACCAAGGTGGGCAGATCACAAGGTCAGGGATTCAAGACCAGCCTGATCAACATGGGGAAGCCACATCTCTACTAAAAATACAAAAATTAGCCGGGCGTGGTGGCGGGCACCTGTAATCCCAACTACTTGGGAGGCTGAGGCAGGAGAATCGCTTGAACCTGGGAGGCGGAGGTTGCAGTGAGTCGAGACCATGCCACTGCACTCCAGCCTGGGTGACAGGGCAAAACTCTGTCTCAGGAAAAAAAAAAAAAGTGGATAAGAACTGAAACAGGTTTAAAATTTCACCTAATTGGAAATGCAAAGTTTACAAAAATAATATTTAAAATAAAAGGTTAAGTGAGTGCTCATTGAATTTTATGCCTCCACAAAATAGGTTGCGAATTAACTTCCACGTTTGTTGAAAGCCACCTAAGTTGGGCAGCCTCCGTGTCTGAAGTTCACATGTGGCTCAAATAAGAATTATACCTGGGGATATCCCGAAGTTTAAATATGGTATCCCCTGTGATATTATGAGGAATTACTGTACATAAAACAGGTGGTCTTCCTTTAACTCTGAAAATCATATTATCTTACCTAAATTCTCCAAAACGCATCGCTCTGCAGTATCCTATAGTGGACATATGTTTCCTGACCAATGAGCAGTAAAATTAAGTGTGTGCGACTCACCTATGTTCTTATCGAAATGGAAATCCCCGAATCCCACCAGTTAGAATAACATGACAGAATGGCAGATTTTTGGAACCTATAAGTTTTCTGTAAGGTTATTAGGTATTGATTCCATTTTATTAATAGATATAAATATATTTAGATGACCTATTTCTCCTGTGTTTTAGTATTAATAGATTGTGTCTTTTAATTCATCCAGTTGGTCTAAGTTACAAGTTTGTGGGTTATGGAGATTGTAATATTCTTTATTATTTTCTCATCCATGGGCTCTCTAATATAAAGGGCTCTTTTAATTCTTATATTTTAGGTTGGTGCAAAAGTAATTGTGGTTTTGGACCATGAATTTTAAATTTTTATAACTAGGCTGCAGCACATCTTTGTTAATCAAAATAGAACCCATTACAATGGGCTAGGCACAGTGGCTCACGCCTGTAATCCCAGCACTTTGGGAGGCTGAGGCGGGCGGATCAGGAGTTTGGGAGTTTGAGACCAGCCTGACCAACATGGTGAAATCCCGTCTCTACTAAAAAGATAAAAATTAGCCAGGCATGGTGGCATGTGCCTGTAATCCCAGCTACTCAAGAGGCTGAGGCAGGAGAATCTCTTGAACCCAGGAGGCAGAGGTTGCAGTGAGCCGAGATTGCACCTTTGCACTCTGGCCTGGGCGACAGAGTGAGACTCTTTCTAAAAAAAAAAAAAAAAAGAAAAAAAGAAAAAAAAGAAACCATTACAATGAACACATTTTTGCCAAGGAGAAATAAACTTGTTTATTCCGTGCTTTCAGGGTTCGATGAGCTCTTGGAAAGCGTTTTCTGCATCCTGCTGGTTGTGTAAGTGTTTTCCCTGCAAAACGTTGTCAAGATGCTTAAATGGTAGTTGGTTGGCGAGAGGGCAGATGAATATGGCAGCTGAGGTAAAACTTCATAGCCCAGTTTATTCAACTTTGAAGCCCTGGTTGTATGACATGTGGTCAGGCGTTGTGGAGAACTGGGCCTTTCCTGTTGACCAGTGCCGGCTCCAGGTGCTGCAGTTTTCCATGCGTCTCATCGAACGGCTTGGCATACTTCTCAGATGTAATGATTTCACCAGGATTCAAAAACTGTAGCGGATCAGAAGACTGGCAGCTGACCACCACACAGTGACCATGACCTTTTTTGGTGCAAGTTTGACTTTGGGAAGTGGTTTGGAGCTTCTTCTCAGTCCAACCACTGAGCTGGCTGTTGTATGGAATCCACTTTTCGTGGCATGTCACAATCTGATCAAGAAATGGTTCATTGTTGTTTCATAGAATAAGAGAAGATGACACTTCAAAAGGACGCATTTTAAACTATTTGGTCAGCTCATGAGGCACCCACTTATCAAGCTTTTTCAACTTTCCAGTTGGCTTCAAATGCCAGATGACCATAGAAGGGTCGACATTCAGTTCTTCGCCAACTTCTCATGTGGCTGTAAGAGGATTGAATTCAGTGGTTGCTCTCAATTGGTCGTTATCAACTTCCGGTGGCTGCCCACTATGCTCCTCATCTTCAAGGCTCTCGTCTCCTTTGCAAAACTTCTTGAACCACTGCGCTGTACATTAGTTAGCAGTTCCTGGGCCAAATGCGTTGATGTTGTGAATTGTCTCCCCTGCTTTCGGACCCATTTTGAACTCAAATAAGAAAGTCGCTTGAATTGGCTTTTTGTCTGACATCATTTCCATAGTCTAAAATAAGTAAGTAATAAGTCATTAGCAAAAAAAAAAAAAGAAAGAAAAAGGCAAGAAATGCCCATTAAAATGATGAATAACATAACCACACTTATTTAAGAAGGTATTCCATTATCAAACAACAAATTCCAAGAATGCTAAAACTGCCATTACTTTTGTACTCACCTTATAGTAATTTGTGTGATTTCTTTTTTTCTTTGTTAGCCTGGCTTGATAGTGACCAATTTTGTTGATCTTTATGAAGAAACGGCTATTGTTCTATTGAGTTCTTCTGTTGATTTTCTGTTTTCAGTGCCATTGACTTGTCATCTTGTTTTTATTTCTTTTGAGTGAATTTGGCTTATATTGTTCTTTTTCTTTTTCTTTTTTCTTTTCTTTTTTTTTTTTTTGACTTAGTCTCACTCTTTCGCCCAGGTGACCTCGCTCTCTCGCACGAGGTCAGGAGATCGAGACCATCCTGTCTAACACGGTGAAACCCCGTCTCTACTAAAAATACAAAACATTAGCCGGACGTGGTGGCAGGTGCCTGTAGTCCCAGCTACTCGGGAGGCTGAGGCAGGAGAATAGCATGAACCCAGGAGTTGGAAATTGCAGTGAGTCGAGATCGTGCCACTGCACTCCAGCATGGGTGGCAGAGCAAGATTCCGTCTCAAGACAAAAAAACAAATATATTCGCTGGGCAAGGTGGTGCATGCCTGTAATCTTAGCTATTCGGGAGGCTGAGGAAGGAGAATTGCTTGAACTGGGACCCGGGAGGCAGAGGTGGCGGTGAACCGAGATCATGCCACTGCACTCCAGCGTGGGCTACAGAGCGAGACTCTCTCTCTCCAAAAAAAAAAAAAAATTATATATATATATATATATATATATATATATATGCACACACACATATATTTACATATATATAAATATATGTATATATACACACATATATATATATTTGAAGTATTATCCAATGAGAGCAGGTGTTCTAGAAGACCTCATTTAAATACAGAATCTGAATGGGGGCCCATGTCACACCTGCCATTTTTTCATCTTTGCAGCTGGGCATTTCTCCTCTTCTCTGCTGGACTCTGCTGTTTCCCACAAGGTGTTCAGAGAGTCTGCCCTGAATCCTACAACCAGGAGATGAGAAGCACAGAGTGACACCAGCAGGAGAACATAAAGATGCGGTGACAGTTGTCCTCCTCCTGCAGAGTCCAGAGCCGTGCACTCCTACCGCTGGTGCCCTAGCTAAGCCTGGGGGCCAGCATGCCCGATGATAGTCTGGGAGTGCTGCAGTCAGGGTCCCCACAATGGGCACCCAGCCTGTGCCCTTGCACTCTGCACGAGCGTGGCCATTGTCACCTCAGAGCCCCTGGGTACAGAGCAATGCATCCTACCAGAGCTGCATGTGAGGAAGGACCACGTGAGTCCCGCAAAAGAGCTGAGGCCCTGCAGGGGGAGGTGGCCAGGACCGAGACCTGATGCCTGTGTGGAGAATCGTCTGTGGGTGTGAGTGGCACTGTGGGGTCAGTGCCCGGGTTCTGCTGCTCCCCCTCCTCAAAGATCAGGGCCCGAGCAGGGGCTGGCATGTGTGTGGCACCTGGAACTGCAGGGCCACGACCCCTGTGTGAGGCCGTCATGGGGACCTGAACACAGTGTCGTCTGCCACCCATCCATTGGCCCCAATCCCAGGCCAGCTTCTGCCAAGGTGAGAGGGTGGAATTTGGAAGGTGGGTGTAAGCTGAAGCCTGTCCCCCAGTGGCTGACATACAGTGGTGACACACTCTGTGTGGGGGAAAGAAAGAGAGATCAGACTGTTCTTGTATCTTACGTAGAAAGATGAAGACATAAGAAAGTCCATTTTGATCTGTACTAAGAAAAATTATTCTGCCTTGAGATGCTGTTAATCTGTAACCCCAGCCCCAGCCCTGTGCTCACAGAAGCATGTGCTGTATTGACTCAAGGTTGAATGGATTTAGGGCTGTGCAGGATGTGCCTTAGTGAAAATGTGTTTGCAGGCAGTATGCTTGGTAAAAGTCATCGCCATTCTCCAGTGTCGAGTACCCAGGGACACACTGCATTGCAGAAAGCCTCAGGGACCTCTGCCCAAGAAAGCCTGGGTATTGTCCAAGGTTTCTCCCCACTAACGCAGCCTGAGATATGGCCTCTTTGGAAAGGAAAGCACTGACCATCCCCCAGCCCGACCCCCGTAAAGGGTCTGTGCTGAGGAGGATTAGTGGAAGAGGAGGCCTTTTTGCAGTTGATATAGGAGGAAGGCATCTGTCTCCTGCTCATCCCTGGGAATGGAATGTCTCGGGGTAAAACCTGACCATACATTCTATTTACTGAGATAGGAGAAAACCGCCTTACGGCTGGAGGCGAGACATGCTGGCGGCAATACTGCTCTTCACTGCACGGAGATGTTGGTGTAAAGTCAAACATCAATCTGTCCGACGTGCACATCGAGGCACAGCACCTTTCCTTACACTTATTGATGACACAGAGTCCTTTGCTCACACGTTTTCCTCCTGACCCTCTCCCCACCAGTACCCTGTAGTCCTGCCACATACCCCTTGCCGAGATAGTAGAGATAGTGATCAATAAATACTGAGGGAACTCCAGAGACCAGTGTCCGTGAGCATCCTCCGTATGCTGAGCGCAGGCGCCCTGGGCCCACTTTTCTTCCTCTATACTTTGTCTCTGTGTCTTATTTCTTTTCCCAGTGTCTTGTCTCCATCTTTTGAGAAATACCCACAGGTGTGGAGGGGCAGTCCCCCTTCACTCTGATGCCACCCTTGCCCTCACCTAGCTCTCTCATACCTGGGATTCTAGGGGGTCTGCCCCAGGGTTGCATGCCCACTGCCAACCAGAGGTGGGCACGTCGATGCCTCCCGGATGTGGGGCTACTGGTGGTCAAGGCCTGGCAGTATGTGGAGGGTCTTCTCAGAGGGGCCATGGGGCCAGGGAATGGGATAGGGCGCTAACTCCACCCTGCACAGGAACCACAGCCCCCAGCCAAGCCGGCCCAAGTATTCCAGGTGCTGTCCACCCCGCATGCACACGGCCAGGCTCCAGGTGGCCTGGCAGAGAGGGATGGCCTGGTGGGCAGCTGAGAAGCCAGAATGGAGGGGGCGTGCACTGCCATCCGCAGTCTGGCAGCCAGGAGCAGGGAGGCTGTGGCCTGGTGAGCCAGGGGGATTGGGGAAGGGCAGGCAGCCCAGTGGGCCTGATTTACCAGTGAGTGAGCTGTGGGCGGAGCCGCTCCTGGCTGAGGGCTGGGGTTGGGGCAGTCTGTTAGGACCTCCTGGGCTCCAGGCTGCCAGCTGCCTACCCAGGGTCTGAATATCCTACTGTGGCCTGTTTCCTCACCTGGCCCAGAGAATTAGGCAAGGTAATCCCAGTAAGCCCTCATTAGCTTGCCTATCCTCCAGGTCTTTTTGATTTCTTTTTTCTCTTCTTTGTTATGAAACTCTAGAGAATTGTCCTCCAGCCTGTCTTCAGCTGGGGAGGTGGAAAGGCTGGACCTTGCCGTCGGCTTCAGGGCCCCTTCTGGGTGCCCCCTCCTCCTAGGGTTTTTAAAAGCATGTACTTAGCAACATACCCTGTACCTGAGAGAGCTGCGGAGAACCTCCTGCGTGTCCAAACCAGCATACTTTATTCCCTGACCCCAGGCCCTCATCACACCCCAAAGCCCAAATCCTTTCAGGTGGCCAGCTTCAGACAAGAGTCTGAACTCTGCTTGTTTTCTGGGGTCTACACAGGCCCGTATGATGGGGCTACCTCCATTCTACCCCTGTGCCTCCCCCGATCCATTAGGGGCCTCAACTCCAGTGATCCCTAACTGGGAACAAGGTTCCCCAGGCAGGGAATGCAGCCCTCCCTGGGATGCTGGCCTGGCCATGTCCCAATGGACATCAGTCCTGGAGCAAGAGGTCCAAGGCAGGGAGTTTCACCCCCCATTTGACCAGGTGTGGTGACCTTTGTGGGTTCCTAGCCTTCAAGATGGGATTTTTACACTGCACCATAGTGGGGGAAACTGAGGCACAGGGCCGGTGAGTGGTAAAGAAAGAAAACCTCTGTGACTAGGAAACGTGTCCCTTGCCCAGCACAGTCGCTCCAGGATAGCACCCTTTGGGATGTACCGCTGAGCTGTTCTTGGCACGTGGCATGGCACTGTGGTGGAGGTCAGCAGCTTCTGGAGTTAGGGGTGGGGGTGCTGGCAGGAGCAGGTGATTTTGGACCCACCATGGGGAGGAAGGGGACATTGCCCCTTTCCCCACACTTTAGCCACAGCAGGAATTTTCTTCTCTGATGTGTGTGGGCACCCATGCCTATGTGGGTGTAGGTGCGTCCTCCCCTTTTGTTGATGAAGAACCTTCCTGCAGCTGTTGGGGTGAGTATGGGCACCATGTGTGCCTGGCAGCAGGGTGGGGCCTGTGGAGGCTTGGCTACTATATGTCCCACGGCCACCTCCCCAGGGGAAGCAGACCCTGTGCCCTTAGTGCCCCTCATACCCAGTCCCTCACATTCTTCACTTGGCATCCCCTTGCCTGAGTCTCCCAACTCAGCCCCTGCCAGGTTTCTCCAGGCCCTGTGGGCCCTGGGATGGGATCAAAGGAGGCAGCAACTGTGCTGCCTGCCTCTGCGTGAAGTCGGGGATCCCTGGCCGCTACTGGCATCTGTGGGTAGGGTAGGTGGGGAGGTCAGGAGTCAGCTTTTCTACTCCCCAGCCTGCACTGGCTAAGCCACCAGGTATAACTGGCCTGGAGGCTGATCTGTGTCCTCCACAGTCCCTTGATGCATTATATTGAAGCCAATCCTTGTGTGAATGACATGACCTGTTGTTACTGCCCTGATCAAACCAGAATCAAAGGACTGCTGCACTTGGGCCCAGAGCCTGGGGCTGAGGTTGCCATGACCACCCTGTTCTCTTCCTTCTGGGGTCCCCAGGAAGCTCCCAGGACTGAGTGATCCCCACAAAACACAGTGGCCAGGATGGCGGGCCTAGAGGTCAACACCCCCTGCCTGGAAATTAGGAACGATACTCCAGGGGTATCGTCCAGCCTCTTTTCCGCTGGATATTAGGAACTATATCACAGGGGTGTGTGCGCCTTCTGGGATATTGGGAGTACTATCAGCCTCCACCCCACCGCATATTAGCAACAATATACAGGGGCAGGGTGGTTACACCCCTGCGATATTGAGAGCAATATTCTTCTCTTTCCCCTGTGCAGTAGGAACTACATCAAAGGGGTCTGTCCACCTTCTGTGATATTGGGATTAATGTTATCCTCTCCCCCACTGAATGTCAAAAACAATGTCACAGAAGGGTGTACAACCCCTGCGATATGGCCAGTAATATCATCGTCTCTACCCTTGGATACTAGGAACAACATCACAGAGGGTGTGTACACTCCCCTGCGATATTGGGCCTAATGTTACCCTCTCTTCCCCTGGATATTAGGAACGATATCCCTGGTGGTGGGGGGTGGAATACATTAAGAACAACATCACTGGGTGGGTGTACACCCCCTGTGATACTGGGTGAGGTATCATTCTCTCTTCCCTAGGATATTAAGAACAATATCACAGGAGGGGTGTACAATCCCTGTGATATTGGGAGTAATATCATCCTCTCCCCCTGAATATAAGAAACAATATCACAGGAGGATGTACACCCCCTGTGATATTGGGAGTCCTATCATTTCCTCTCCCTCTGGATATTCAGAACAATGTCACAGTGGGGGGTGTGTACACAGCCTCCAATATTGTCACTAGTATCATCGTCTCCCTGCCAGGATATAGGGAACAATATCACAAGGGAGTGTGCACCACCTGCAATATTGGGAGTAATATCTTCCTCACCCCTGCTGGCTATTAGGAACAGTGCCACAGAAGGGGTGTACACCCCCTGCTCTATTGGGAGTGATACCGTCCTCTCTGTCCCTGGATATTAGGAACAATATCACTAGGGAGTGTACAACTCCTGCAATATTGAGACTAATATCATCCTCTCACCCCCTGGATATTAGGAATCATATCACAGGGGTGGTGTACACCCACTGCGAAATCAGAAGAAATATCATCCCCTCCACCTTTGGAAGTTAGGGACAATAGCACGGGGGAGGTCTACGCCCCTTGCGATATTGGGAGTGATATCATCCTCTCCCACCCAGGATATAAGGAACAAGATGACCGAGTGGAGGTACACTCACTGCTATAGTTCCGATAATGTCAACCTCTACCTCCTGGCTCTTAGGAATAACATCATAGAGGGGTGTACACTTTCTTCGATATTGGGAGTAATATCATCCTCTCCCAGCCGGATATCAGGAACAAGTCTATTAATTATTAATATTAATAAATATAATAAAAATTAATAATTATTGACATTAATAATCACAAAAAGATAGTAAAAATTAATACTGGTTAAAAATGTTAACGATTAGTATTAATAATTAATAGTAATATAACTATTAATAAAATAATGACATCAGCAATTAATGTTACTGAAATCAATACTAAGAGATGTTGGTAATAAAATAATAATTAATATTAAGAACTAATAATATTGTGAAATAACATTAATATTAATGATTAATTTGAAGCCTGCATAATCATATATGTAACATAATTATCCATAATTAATAATGGTATCCTATTAATAGTATCATTGATAATTATTAAAATCGATCATTGGTGTTTAATAATTAATCATATTATGACTCCTAATATCGCAGGGGGTGTATACCTACCTGTGATGTCATTCCTAATATCCAGGAACGGAGAGCATGATATTAGTTTTAATATCGCAGTAAGTGTACACTCACCTGTGACACTGATCCTAATATCTAGGGGGGTAGAGTATGACATGACTCCCAACATAGCAATGAATGGACAGCCACCTGGTGATATTGCTCCTAATAATCACGGAGGAAGCGTATGATATTACTCCCGAAATCGCAGGGAAGTTAGAGCTCTTCTGTGATATTGTTCCTAGTATCCGGAGGAGGAGAGGAGGCTAATAATTCCAGTATCAGGGCTGTGTTCACCTGCCCTGTGATGTTGTTATTAATATGCTGGAAGGGAGAGGATGATATGACTCCCCATAGAGCAGGAGGCGTAAACCCAGCGTGGGATATTGTTCCTAATATCCACGGAAGGGAGAGGCTGATATTACTCCCAATATAGCAGGCGGTGAACATCCACCCTGTGATATTCTTCATAATATCTCAAGGCCGAAAGGATGATATTACTCCCAGTATTGCAGACACTGTAAACCCCAGTGTGATACTCTTCCTGATATCCGGAGGGGGAGAAGGTGGTAATTATCGCAGGAGGTGAACGCTCATTCTGTGATATCGTTACTAATTTGCAGGGAAAGAGAGGACAATTTCATTCCCAATATTGCAGAAGATGTACAAGCCCCCCTGTGATATGGTCCTTAATATTCCAAGGCAGACAAGATGATGCTGCCCCGAATATCGCAGAAAGTGTACACCCGCCAGTGATGACGTTCCCATGATCCAGGAAAGAAGAGGATGATATTACTCTCAATATCACAGGGGGTGTACATGTCCCAGGTGATACTGTTCCAAATTTCCACCTGGGAAAGGATGATATTACTCACAATATTACACCCCACCCCCCGCGAGGTGGGGACCAATAGCCACCCCCTCTCCCCCCCTTGGCTATTGGGAGCCATGGTGGACTCTCAGCCTGTTTATGATTTTATCAGTAATATCATCTCCCTGTTGGGAAATTATGAAGTCTTTCACTGACGGATGTGCACCCTTAGTGTGTACACCCTCAAAGGGTGTACACCCATCTGTATTGGGAATCATATCATCCTCTTCCTCTTGCACTTTCTTTGATATCTGGAGTCATGTAATCCTCTCCTGTTTTGAATGGCAAGAACAATATCTCAGGGTGGATGTACACCGTCTGCCGTAGTAGGAATAATGCTATGATTAATTTTTAAACATCAATGATTGATTTAATAATTATCAATGATACTATTAATTAATAATATACTGTTATTATGGATAATTATTTTAAATATATGATTATGCACATTTAATGTTAATTATTAATATTAATATCACTTAACAGTATTATTAATTATTAATATTAATTAATTTTTTACCAAAATCACTTAGTTTTGATTTAAGTAACCATAATTCCTGATATTAGTATTTTATTATTAATAGTGATATTATTATTAACTATTAATACCTATCTTCAACATTTTTAACCAGTGTTACTTTTTACTGTCTTTATTGTGATTATTAATATTGATGATTACTATTAATTTTTATTATATTTACTAATATTAATAATTAATTGACTTGTTCCTCATATCTGATGGGGAGGGCATGATATTACTCCCAATATCGAAAAAAGTGTACACCCCTCTATTATGTTATTTCTAATAGCCAGGGGGTAGAGGATGACAATATTGAAACTATCCCAGTGGGTGTACATCCTTTCGGTCATCTTGTTCCTTGTATCGTGGGTGGGAGAGAATGATGTGACTCCCAATATCGCAGGGGGCGTATACCTCCCCCGTGATATTTTCCCTAACATCCAAAGGAGGAGAGGATGATATTTCTTCCGATTTCGCAGGTGGTGTACACCACCCCTGTGATACTGTTCCTAATATTCAGGGGGCGAGAGGATGATATCAGTCTCAATATTGCAGGAGGTGTACACTCCCTAGGGATATTGTTCCTAATATCGGGGGACGGAGAGGACAATATCACCCCCAATAAAGCAGGGGGTGTACACCCCTTCTGTGTCATTGTTCCCAATAGCCAGCATGGGAGAGGAAGATATTACCCCCGATATCGTAGGGGGTGTACACCCCGTTGTGATATTGTTCCTTATATCCTGGGAGGGAGACGATGATAGCAGTGGCAATATCGCAGGGGGGTGTACACACCCACTGTGATATTGTTCCGAATATCCAGAGGGAGAGAAAATGATATGACTCCCAATATCACAGGGGGTGGACATCCTCCTGTGATATTGTTTCTTTTATTCAGGGGGAGAGGATGATATTACTCCCAATATCGCAGGGGTTGTACACACCTCCTGCCATATTGTTCCTAATATCCCGAAGGGGAGAGCATATTACTCTCAATATCACAGGGGTGTACACCTCCTTTGTAATATTGTTCTTAATATCCATGAGGGGAGAGGATGATAAGAATCCCAATATTGCAAGAAGTGTACAGCCGCCTGTGATATAATTCCTAACATTCAGGTGGGGAGAGGATGATATTACTGCCCACATCACACGAGTTGTAGAACCCCTTCGATATTTTGCCTACAATCCTGAGGGGAGAGGATGATATTGTTCCCAATATCGAAGAAGGTGTACACCCCCCTAGGACACTATACCAAATATCCACGTCGGGAGACGGTGACATTATGCCCAACATCGCAGAGGATGTACACCCACCCTGGGATATTGTTCCTTATGTCGAGAGGGGGAGAAGATGCTATTACTCCCAATAATGCAGGGACTGTGGCTGTGCACCCCTCCTGTGATTCTGTTCTTAATATCCTAGGGAAGAGAGGATGATACTACACCCAATATCGCAGGGGGTGTACACCCACCCAGTGATATTGTTCTTAATGTACTCCACCTCCCACCACCAGGGATATCGTTCCTAATATCCAGGGGAAGAGAGGATAACATTGTGGCCAATATCGCAGGGGAGTGTACACACTCTCTGTGATGTTGTTCCTAGTATCCAAAGGTAGAGACAATGATGTTACTGGCCATATCACAGGGGGTGTACACCCTTCTGTGATATTGTTTTTGACATTCAGTGGAGGAGAGGACAACATTAATCCCATTACCGCGGAAGGTGTACAGATCCCTGTCATGTAGTTCCTACTGTACAGGGGAGAGGGAAGAATATTGCTCTCAATATCGCAGGGGTGTAACCACCCTGCCCCCCGTATATTGTTCCTAATATGCAGCGGGGTGGAGGCTGATAGTACTCCCAATATCCCAGAAGGCGCACACACACCTATGATATAGTTCCTAATATCCAGCGGGAAAGAGGCTGATTTTACTTTCGATATCGCAGTGGGTGTACACCGCCCCCAACCCCGGGGTATCATTCCTAATATCCAGGCGGGAAGAAGATGACATGGCCGACAATATCGAAGGGGGTGGACACCTCTTCAGTGACATGGTTCCTCTTATCCAGGGGGTGAGTGGATGATATTACTCCCAATAAAGTAGGAACCGTACAGCCACCCTGGGATTTTGTCCTTAATAACCACAGGGGAGAGGAGATATGACTACCAATATTGCAAGGGGTGTACACCCCTCCTGTGATATTGCTTCTTATATCCAAGAAAGGAGAAGATGGTATTACTACCAATATTGAAGAGATGTATAACCCCCATGGGATATTGTTCTAAAGATACAGGTTGAAAGAGGTTGAGATTCCATCCAATATAAGAAGGGGTGTACATCCCACCTGTGATACAAATCGTAAAACCTAGAAAAAGAGAGAATGACATTGCTTCCAAAAACACACGGGGTGTACACCCACCCTGTGATATTGTTCCTGTCATCTAAAGGAAGAGATGATGATACTACTCCCACAACCGGAGAAGGTACTCACCCCCCTGTGATATTGTTCCTCATAACCTGTGGGGGAGAGCATGATATTACTTCCAGTATGACAGTGGCTTAACACCCGGTCTGTGATATTGGTTCTGCACACCGACTCCGTGCCCCTCGTTTCCCAGGCGTTCTCTCCTCACTTTTGGAACCTCGGGGGAGGCTTTGTCTTGGGTACAGATGAAGAGACGAAGGGTCTGAGAGGTTAAGCAAGTTTGTTACTGGAAAGGGGTCCCGATCCAGACCCCAAGAGAGGTTTCTTGGATCTCACAGAAGAAAGAATTCGGGGTGAGTCCATAAAGTGAAATCAAGTTTATTAGGAAAGAAAAGGCATATCAGAATGGCTGCTCTGGCCGGGCGCAGTGGCTCACTCCTGTAATCCCATAACTTTGGGATGCCGAGGCAGGTGGATCACCTGAGGTGAGAAGTTTGAGACCAGCCTGGTCCAACATGGGAAAACCCTGTCTCCACTAAAATACAAAAAATTAGCTGGGCGTGGTGGCAGGTGCCTGTAATCCCAGCTACGAGGAAGGCTGAGGCAGGAGAATCGCTTGAACCCAGGAGGCGGTAGAGTGCCCCAAAGGCTGCTGGTTGCCCATTTTCATGGTTATTTCTTGATCATACGCTAAACAAGGGTTGGGCTGTTCATGAGTGTTCCAGGAAAGGGGTGGGCAATTCCCAGAACTGAGAGTTTCTGCCCTCCCTTCTGAGATCATGTAGGGAACCTCCAGATGTTGCCACAGCATCTGTAAACTGTCATGGCGCTGGTGGGAGTGTCTTTTAGCAGCTAATGCATTATAATTAGCACATAATGAGCCATGAGGACAATCAGAGGTCACTCTCATGGCCATCTTGGGTTTGGTGGGCTTTGGCCGGCTTCTTTACTGCAATCTGCTTTAGCAGCAAGGTCTTTATGACCTGTGTCTTGCGCCGACCTCCTATCTCATCCTGTGACTAAGAATGCCTAGCACCCTGGGAATGCGGCCCAGCAGGTCTCAGCCTCCCTTTACCCAGCCCCCATTCAAGATGGAGTCGCTCTGGTTCACGTGCCTCTGACAAGCTGGCCTGGGTTGAGCGTTCCCTGGTGTGTGGTTGTTGGAGCTGTTCCTAGGAGTAAGAAGTATTGTCAGTAGGAAACAGGCCTCTGTTAGCCCGGGGGCTGGCACTCTGCCCCAGTATGTCGGCCTCATTTTAGTGGTGACCAAACTGGGGCTCAGAGACATCAACTCCGTCACCCCGAACCCCCAGACTGTGCATGGTGGGCTGGGGTTTGAATGTGGGGCTTGAAGACCCATCATCTCCTCTGGTCCCCCAGTCTCTGCTGCCCAAGAGGAACAGGATCCCAGGATCCAGGCCCCTCATGGCACCAGCCAGGGTGGGTGGAGATGGGGAGGCACAGTTCAAAAGCCTCCCGGACTCTGAGGCAGGTCGGGGGCGACAGCAACCCGGACCTGCGGCCCCCACCCGGAGAAGAATGGCTGCACGCTCGGCCCAGCGGGCAGGAGGTCTGTGTCCTCAGCAAACGTGACGGCGCTTCCCGCTGCTCCAGCCAGGCCGAGCCGTCTTCATGTTTCCAATCATGCAGCCTCCAATTCCCAAGCCCAACCCCAACCCACAGTGACAGCGATCTGGGGTCAACATGAGGTTTGTCAGCAGCTCTGACCCGCTGCTTCCCACCAGCCCCGCGGCCGGTGCTGGAAATCTCTCTGCTGCCCCCTGGTGGGGAGGCTCGGGGCAGGGCTCTGGCTGCAAGTGTGGGGCTCCCCTGTGGCGCTCCCAGGACCTCCCGGCTCTGTCACCTCTGCTGGGTGGAAAACCAACCCAGGACTGAAGCAGCAGATGGGTGCCTGATTCCTTATTATCAGAGCTCCGCCCACTGGCAAGTCTCTCTCCGGGCCTCAGTTTCCCCTTCCATCAAACGAGGGGCTGGGGGGATACCAAGGAGGGGTAACTGCTTAGTGAGGGTGGGAGGTTTCTTCTGGGGAGATGAAAACATTTTGAAACTAGATGGCGTGAGTGGTTGCACAGGACCGTGAATGCACAAATGCCACCACATGATTCGCGTTGAAATAGGTAATTGCATGCGATGTGAATGTCACCTCATTTAAAGTGTTTAAAAGAGGGGCCTGGGAGAGTGCAGTGTATGTGAGAATCACGTGGGACACCCACAGTCTCGGAACCTCGGTTTCCTTGCCGTAAACTGGCAAAGAGACCGTGTGAGCCGTGTTCCCTGGGGCCAAGAGATTCCAAGAAGGAAACCTGGGACTCCTGGGACTGGGATGAGGGCCGGGGGCCGGAAGGGGAGCGGTATGTGGGGACGGCTGGGGGTCAGCCCAGATAAGACTTTCAACACTGGGCAGCAGCATCTACTCAGGCAGTCTGTGTACATCTCTGCATCTCACTTCCCGGAGGGCTGACCAGTGGCCAGAGGTGGGACTGGCCAGGCTCGGCCCAGCCAAGTCTGAGAGCAGAGGACACTGAGTGAGGGATCCTCGGGGCCACCCTCACTGGCCTGTGGCTCTCCTGACACCACAAGAGAGGTCCAGGAGCTGACCTTGGTGTCCTAATGGGGACACCTTCCTGGCAGCAGGCTGGCAGGGTGGTGTGGCGGTCAGTGTACTGGGCTCTGCGTCTCCGCCCCTACCTGCTGTGTGACGGTGGGCCAGACACCTAACCTCTCTGTGCCTCTACTTCTTCAATGGCAAACAAGGGCACTAGCAGCCCCCACATCCGGGCACAGTGGCCTGAAGATTAAAGGCAAGGGTGGCACGAGAGCTACAGCAAAAGCTCTGAGCAGGGAACTACCCAGGGAGTTCCACCACCATCTCCCCTCTGGCAGCCAAGGAAACCGAGGCTCATGGTGACCTGGCCCAGGTCTGTTGGACTCAGGGTCCTTCTCATCCGCAAGATCAGAGGGCTGCCACCAGGGAAAGAGCTGGCCCCTAGACACACCCCAGAAGCACACCAGGGAAGGATGCGCTGGGGACTTCGGTATGTTATTGCAAAAAAAAAAAAAATTTATTGCTATTTGAACGCTGCTTTCATGCCTCCATTTCCCAGAAAATGAGCCACGGGAGACACCAGGAGAGGCAGGAGACCATCCTCCTTGCACAAAACCCACTCCCTCGGATGCTGTCCTCAGCGAGGGTGGCTGGGGGCCAACCAGGGGGCCCACCCGCAGAGTGGCAGAGGAGGCAGGTTGACCCTGCGGACGTTGAGCTCTGTGGCGAAGGTCCTGGCCTTCTGGTAGAAGAGTGACTTCTCGCGGTCCAGGAGGAAGTTGTGGTAGATGGTGGCCAGCCGCGTGTAGATCTTCAGCTGTGCTTTCTTGTTTCCCAGGTCCACGGCGGCTGCCAGTGCCAGCTGGTAGTACCCGGCTGCATCGAACGGGTCCTGAAGGGGACAGGCCATGCTCAGCAAAAGGGGGACTCGGAGCCTGTCTTCCCAGAGGCCGTTCCTGTCTCCGGGTCGTTCCACATGTCCAGCCAATGCTGGCTCACCCCATGAGCCCCGAAGCCTGTGACACTGCTGTGGTCTCGGCTGCAGGAGGTGGGGATGACCCTGACACCCCTGGAAGCCTTCCTGTCCCTACGCCCCACTCACCCCAAGCCTCCTGCCCCAGTGCCACCCTCTCTGCAGGCAGTGGCTGCTTTCCCCATGGGCTGAGGTCAGGGCAGATCCTGCCTGCTCTGAGAGTTCCATGCAGGACCCGTGGCTCCAAGCCACAGCAGGGGCACAGCGTTGAGTGACCCAGGCTGTCCTCTGGCCCCTGTCCATGCTGACCATTTCCAGGCCCTCCACGGGCCAGGCCAGGTACAAAACCATCTCACAGGTGTCCTCTCTGGCAATGTTCCCTGAAATATTGACGGAGTGTGACTCCCCAGACATCCACTCCATTTTCAATGCGTCTTTGGCTCAAACTCACCATCCCTGGGTTGGGATGCCGCCTCCCAGACCTCCTCCTTGGCCCTCCCATCCCCCGCCCGGCTTCTCCCCAGGCACCTCCTCCACATGGGGGTCACCCAAGGGACCTAAGACCCATGCCTGGCCTGTCCCCCTTTACTATCTCAAGATGGCTCCCAGGGCCAAGGACAAAGTCCAAGATGCAGCAGTCCATTCCCTCACTGCCCCGCCCCACACACGGAGCAGGGGCGTGAGAAAGCCCCGAGTCACCGCCACTGCTCATCCAATGCCCCCGGCCCAGCCGAACACTGGACTCTGCGCTGGGTGCATGGCTGAGCCTAACGTCCTTGCTCCCAGTCTGAGGGACCTGGGAGTGAACACTGACCACACAGGGTGGCCCGGGCTGTGGCAGAGGGAAGCCCAGGAGCCTATGGGGGGCCCAGGAGGCCCCAGACTCAGCCGGGGGTGGGAGGCAAGGGCTTCCTGAAGGGGTGGGGGCATCCCAACGAAACAGGAAGGAGCCAGCCAAAGCATATGTCTCTGCGTGTGCGTGTGTGTGGTGCCTGTGTGTGCGTGTCCCTGTGTGTGTGCCCGTGTGCACGTGTCCCTGTGTGTGTGCCTGTGTGTGTGCCTGTGTGTGCCTGTGTGTGCGAGTCCCTGTGTGTGTGCACCTGTGTGTATGCCCGTGTGTGTGTGCCTGTGCCTGTCCCTGTGTGTGTTTGTGTGCCTGTGCCTGTGTGTGTGTGCCTGTGTGTGCGTGTCCCTGTGTGTGTTTGTGTGCCTGTGCCTGTGTGTGTGTGCCTGTGTGTGCGTGTCCCTGTGTGTGTTTGTGTGCCTGTGCCTGTGTGTGTGTGCCTGTGTGTGCGTGTCCCTGTGTGTGTTTGTGTGCCTGTGCCTGTGTGTGTGTGCCTGTGTGTGTGCCTGTGTGTGCGTGTCCCTGTGTGTGTTTGTGTGCCTGTGCCTGTGTGTGTGTGCCTGTGTGTGCGTGTGCCTGTGTGTGTGCCTGTATGCACGTGGGTCTGTACGTGTGCCTGTGTGTGTGCCTCTGCCTGTGCGTGCGTGCCTGTGTGTGTTTGTGTGCCTGTGCCTGTGTGTGTGTGTGTGTGCTTGTGTGTGTGCCTGTGTGTGTGTGCCTGTGTGCGTGTGGGTCTGTGTGCGTGCCTGTGTGTGTGCCTCTGGGTGTTTGTTTGCCTATGCCTGTGTGCCTGTGCCTGTGCCTGTGTGTGTGACTGTGTGTGCGTGTGACTGTGCCTGTGTGGGTGTGCCTGTGCCTCTGTGTGTGTGTGCCTGAGCGTGCGTGTGCCTGTGCGCGTGTGCGTCTGTGTGTGCCTGTGTGTGCACACCTGTGTGTGTGTGTGCCTGTGTGTGTGTGCCTGAGCGTGCGTGTGCCTGTGCGCATTTGCGTGTGCATTTCCATGTGCCTGTAGTGTGTGCAGCAGCTAGTGAGTGGCAGGTTGAGCCAGGAGACACCTAATCCACCCTATTCCAGGGCTCACTCTCACATGTAGACTAAAGGGGACCCCATTTTAGAGGCAATCAGCAAAGATGCCCATTTGCCCCTGCCTCTCCGCCAGCCTTCCAGGCCCCATCCAGCCCAACTTTCTCTCCTACTCCTCTGGGCCCTGGGTCCAGAGCCTCCTATACAAGGAGGAGGGCGTGGCCTTCGAAAGACAGCCGCCCTTGGGGAATTCCGAGGGGGCCTCCCTGTGGGAAGCTGGCCTGCGCTGACAGCATAGTCACGATGAGGCCCAGAGGGCTGTGCATGGGAAGGCGGTGAAGGAGGCCTCTGCCCCTCGACCCCAACGGTGGACTTTGGCCTCTCAGGTACTACTTGGCTCTTTCCTTCCTCCTGGGCAGGCGGAGTGGGCGGCAGGCTTGACCAAGAGAGATAAAGGCCGCTTATGGGAGGCCCGTCCCCTGGGTCACAGGTGAGCCCCTAAGCGGTGAGCAGTGTCCCTCTGGGCCTGACACCTGGCACCTCCCTGTCTGGCTGGGACTTGGGAGGCCACAGGGACCGCTTCTGACCACCAGGTGTCACCAGCACTGGGCGGGGGCCTCCCGGGCAGCACCAGGCCTGCGGTGGCGGATACGGGGCGGGGTCTTAGGGCTGCCCCAGCTCCTCATGTTGTTCTAAGGCCCCCAAGATCTCGGTCCGTGGACTGGAGCACCCTGGCCCCTCAGCCTATAAGAGGGTGCTGGTGCGATGCCAAGGTGCTGGTGCGATGCTAGGAGGGGCGGGTGCCTGCTGGGCAGAGGGGTGGAGACACCCCAGGTCCGAGTCTGCCAGTCCCAGCTCTCCACCCCTGCAGGGCTGGGGACAGAGGAAGCACAGGTCCCAGCACCTCCCCTCCAGACAGACACAACCCAGCAAGGCCTCAGCCTGGCCGGCTGTGGCCCGGCCCCACTGCACCTGCCCTGAGCTGGGGTTTCCGTCTGTGAAGCAGATGGTAAGACACCGGCCCCACCCCACCCTTCCTGGGTGATGTGAAGATTCAAGGTGTCTCGGGACTCCAGGAAGGAGTTGCTCAGTGCGGGCTGGCACCCTGGGCAGGCTTCCTAGAGGAGGCGCCGGGATTTGGGTTGGATCTGGCAACGTGGATTCAATGTGAGGATGATGCCGTTCTCACAAATGTCCTTCTCCCCACCCTGTTTTCTTTGTTAAATGCAACTTGACACTTGACTGTCAAGACTCAGCTTTGGTGTCACCTCCTCCAGGAGGGCCCCCCTGACTATAATCCCCCTTCTTTACCCAGAGGCCACCATTGCCCGCTCATGTGTCAGCCTCCCTGGCTGAGACTGAGTTCTTGAGGGTGGGGCCTGGCCAGCTTGGGAGCTGGGTTGTATCTGCTAACCTTGCCAGCTCCTCCAGCTGGGTGCAGAGCTCCAGGGAGGCCACTGGGCCATTCCTAAGGAAGGCTGGAACCCAGGCCTCTGGGGTCTAGGTGGAGATCCCACTCCAAGGGGGCCGGGAACACCCCGAGTCCTGCCCCTCCCCACCCACCTTCAGGTCGTAGAAGATGATGTCACCGAGCACCAGGTACACCTTCACGTAGTAGAGGGTCTCCTTGTCGAACTCCAGCGGCGAGTTGCAGAGCGACAGGGCCTTGAGGTAGAAGTGCTCCGCCAGCTCGCCGTGGCCCAGCCGGTGGTGGAGGGCGGCCAGCCAGTGGTAGGCCACGCGCTCGTTCAGCCGGTCCCCTGGGGTGCAGGCCAAAGGGGCAGGTGTGAAGATGTGGCTCCCTGGGGCAGGCAGGGCACAGGCCCCTCAGGAGCAGGTAGGCAGACCCCGGGCAACACCTGGCTTGCCTCCGGACACCTGCGGTCACCTGGGCAGTGCTGGCCAGTCCCTTCCAGGTTCCCAGACTCACTTTCCCATCTGCAAAGCAGAACTAATAAGACCTGCCCCCGTCTACTGTGAGGCTTTGGCAAAGTCGGAATTGGATGGCCCAGCTCTGTGCCTACACGTAGCCACCTGCCTTTGCTCACCGGTTTTAACCAGGATAGCCCAAAAGCCATGCAGTCCAGGTGCTCCCGGGCATCCCGGCTCCAGGCAACCCACAGACATGACATCCAACTCCTCCTGGGTGTGTCATGATCAGAGCCCCCTACCTTGGGGAGTCACTGCTTGCCTGAGCTCCAGGTCCCCCCACAGATGCGCAAACCCACCCAGGCTGTCTCCGATGTCCTCCCCTTTCCAGGGCGAGTGCCGTGGAGCTTGCATTCGATGCATTGCCACACAGCTGCACACCTACTGCGTACTGGACCCCGGGCCACAAGGCACTGGGGCATGCGGCCTGCCCAGGGCTCCCTGTCTCTGGAGGAGGACAGACGACCCTGGCACAGCACCAGGGGATGCCCAGCCTTAAGGGGCAGGCTGCTGGAAGGGGAACTGGGATTTCATCAGCCAGAGAGCTGCGTGGTTGATGAGGGTGGGAAGGGCACAAGAGAAAGGGAATGTGCCACTCAGTCTGGCACATACAGGGACCAACGAGATGCCTGGCATGTCTCGAAGACAGAGGGCACACTGGGCGGCCCTTGTGGTCAGCAGCGGGAAGAGGCAGAGGAAGCAGAGCTCAGCCAGGCAGGGAGCTCTGCACTGTGTGAGAGACCTCGGGCTGTGCCCCACGGCCGGACGGGGAAGCCAGCTGGGCAGATCTGCCTGCCTGGACAGGAGACCAGGAAAATCCCGCAGCTGTTTCAGCTCCTGCCCTGCAGACCTGGAGGCTGGGCTCTGGCAAAGTGTGGGTCCTGGCAGGGCAGGGGCTCAGGGGACTTACCCAGAGTGATGCTGAGTGCTAGGGCCATGTGGGCAAACTCCAAGCCCTCCTGGGGCTCCTCCAGCGTGGACAGCAGTGCCACCAGCTTGTTGCACAGCTGCAGCTCCGCCTTGCAGTTGCCAGTAGTCACTGCCAGGGGCAGGGCCCGGTCCTACCACACAGGCAGGTGGGATCAGGCTTCCCGCAGCACCCACCTTGCCCAGTACCCTCCTCAGAGCTCGAACATGTGCTTGGAGCTTCCCACGCCCCAGCTACCCCTGGACCTCGACACAGCTCTGTGCTCTGGGATAACGCACGGTTCAGACACCCAAGTTGGGGGCTGAAGAGTCACCTGAGGCCCATCCAGCTACACCCGGCAGCCTCAGACCAGCCTCTCCTACCTGGGCACCAGGGGTCTGACTGCGGGGAGCCAGCACTCCTCTCTGCTCTAAAAACACATTTATCCGTGCCCAGGGCTGAGCCACACCGTGAGCTCAAAGGGAGAAGCCGTCCCCGCTTTGGGGTGCATGCAGACCTGGACCCTGGCCCTGGGCCTCACACTGACATGCTGTGTGTCCTTTCACATGTCCCTGTGCCTCTCTGAGCCTCAGTTTCCTCATCTGGAAGATAAGGACAGGACTTCCCACTCATGGTTGCTTGAGATCATCAGGTACAAGGGTAGAGCCATTGTCATGTCCAGGACCCGAGCGTTTGTCCCGGGCAGGGGGCACAGTCAATATCATTCCCGGTGAGACCACTAGGCAAGGGTAGAGCCATTGCCATGTCCAGGCCCCAAGCGTTTGTCCCGGGCAGGGGCACGGTCAGTATCATTCCCGGTGAGACCACTGGGAAACTAAGCATGTGCATGGGTGGCCCTGCCTCCAGGTGGGAGGCCTCTGCCCTGCCACACCTGTGCCTCAGCCCTCCAGGTGCCCCCCGAGGCCCACCCACATCAGCCCACAGGCCAGCTCACCCGGTAGAAGGACACGGCTTTCTCCCGCTCCCAGGCCCCGTTGAAGAAGATGTCTCCAGCTGCCTCAAACAGCTCCAGCCCCAGGTTGGGGTCGCCTGTGTACAGGGCCACATTCTGTGCCACCTGAAAGGAGGCAGAAGTTCCCTCAAGACCCACACCTGGCGAGGTGGCCACGCCCACCTTCTCCAGCCTCCTTCCTCTCACACACTGCAGGTACACCTGAGCATGTTTCAGACCCTGTGCATTAGGGCTGCCCCCACCACTGGCATGAGGACAATGAACTGATGCACCTGAGTGCCAGGAGGTGACTGAGCAGCTGCAGCCCAGGAGCCTGACACCTGTGAATCCTACCACCAGGGCTAGCCCTAGCCCACTCCCCCTGTACTCAAACCAGTCTCCATGGCCCCCAGATTGCTGGGAGCCCATCCCCTGGCTCCCTTCTGCGTTGCCACATCCCTGCCACACCTCAGGGCCGCACATCAACAGTGTTTGTGGGTGGGTCTGGTCCCCTCTTGGCCATGAGCTCTTGATCCCTCTCCTCAGCTCAAGGAGGTATACAGCAGGTGCTCAATAATGAAAGCTTCACTAGGCTCGTGGGCTTCACAATTTGTTCCAGATCACACTGTGTTTGGGAAAGCCTCTGAAAACAGCCGCTATGATAGATGCATTTTGTAAGGAGATGTGCCACGTGTCGCTTGGAGCAAGTTCTTCTGTGTGTTAACTGAGTGGCCACATTATTTGAGCATGTGCTGTATACCAGCTGGGCACTGTGAGGGGCCACGCCTCTGCCCTCAGGGAGAAGATGCTGGCTACTGGGGGAGGATATGAAGGAACCAGTTGGAGGGAGGGAAAAGGCATACAACAGGTGCTCAGCAGTGGCTTAGGAATGAGTGGAGGGATGGATGAATGTATGAGCAGATATATAGACACATGGATGGATGGATGGGTGTGTGGATAGATGGATGCTTGGATGGATGGATGGATGGATGGATGGATGGATGGATGGATGGATTGACAGACGGATGGATGGACAGATGAATGGATGGATGGATGGATTGACAGACGGATGGATGGACAGATGAATGGATGGATGGATGGGTGGATGGATGGGTGGATGGATGGGTGGAATGATGTGTGTATGTATGTATGTATGGGTGGGTAGATAATGTATGGATGGGTGGAGGGTAGATGATGTATGTACATATGGATGGATAGATGGGTGGATAGACAAATGTATGGATAAACAAATGGACAGATAGATGAATGGAGGGATGGATTAATAGGTAGATTGGTGATGGTGGATGGATGAATGATGGATGGATGGACGAACAGGTGAATGGATGGATGGGTGAAAGGATGGATGATGGAAGGATGGATGATGGAAGGATGGATGGGTGATGGATGGATGGATGATGGATGGATGGATGGATGATGGATGGATGGATGGATGAATGGATGGGTGGATGGATGATGGATGGATGGAAGGATGAACAGGTGAATGGATGGATGATGGAAGGATGGATGGATGAATGGATGATGGATGGATGGAAGGATGAACAGGTGAATGGATGGATGATGGAAGGATGAATGGATGGATGGATGGACGAACAGGTGAATGGATGGATAGACAGGTGAATGGATGGATGATAAAAGGATGGGTGAATAATGGATAGATGAATGGACAGATGGATGGATGATGGATGATGGATGATGGATGGATAGATGATGGATGGATGAACCTGGGAGGTGGAAGTTGCAGTGAGCCAAGATTGCGCCATTGCACTCCAGCCTAGGCAACAAGAGTGAAGCTCCATCTCAAAAAAACAAAACAAAACAAAACAAAACAAAAAAAACAAAGAAAAGAAAAGAAAAAAGAGAAAAATCAGTGTTATAAGGTTGTCCCTGGAGGATGAATCCCCACACACAAGGGTGAGTCAGTTGGATGCTTGGATGCTGTAATATCCCTTTGGACATCACCCTAACACCACCATGTCAACTCCTGAGAATACTTGCTGACCCTCAAGTTAAAAAAGACAAAGGAAGCCGGGCGCGGTCGCTCACGCCTGTAATCTCAACACTTTGAGAAGCTGAGGCAGGTGGATCACCTGAGGTCTGGAGTTTGAGACCAGCCTGACCAACATGGAGAAACCCCATCCTTACTAAAAATACAAAATTAACTGGGCGTGGTGGTGCATGCCTGTAACCTCAGCTACTCGGGAGCCTGAGGCAGGAGAACCACTTGAACCCGGGAGGCAGAGGTTGTAGCAAGCCGAGACCATGCCATTGCACTCCAGCCTGGGCAAAAGAGCAAAACTCTTTCTCAAAAATATAAATAATAATAATAATAATAATAATGATAAAGAAAGAAAGAAAAGACAAAGGAGAGAAACTGTCAGCCTTTCAAGGTTGGCAACAGTGAGCAGAGTGCCCAGCTGTGAGGGAAAGAACAACCACATCTGGAATCCCAGCCTGGGTGCTGTGATGCGGCGGGAAGCAAACCTGACATTCAGCAACCAATCCCAGCCTGGGTGCTGTGATGCGGCAGGAAGCAAACCTGACATTCAGGAATCGACACAGCACCTGGCACAAAGAGCCCCCAAGATACAGTAGCTAGGCCGGGCACGGTGGCTCATGCCTGTAATCCCAGCAATTTGGGAGGCCGAGGCCGGCAGATCACCTGAGGTCAGGAGTCCAAGACCAGCCTGACCAGCATGGCAAAACCCCGTCTCTACCAAAAATACAAGCATTAGCGGGGTGTGGTGGTATGCCCTTGTAGTCCCAGCTACTCAGGAGTCTGAGTCACAAGAATCACTTGAACCTGGGAGGCAGAGGTTGCAGTGAACTGATATCACGCCACTGGACTCTAACCTGAGCGACAGTGAGACTGTCTCAAAAGAAAAAAAAGAAAGATACAGTCGCTGCTGCCATCATTACAATTGTCTTGCAATGACTGCCACCCCCTATAGACCCACAACTCTCAAACTCATTCACACAGTAGAGTGCCAGGCACACTTTTGTGGAACATCATGAAATCTGGATAAATTAAGCAAAAAATAGCCAAGTGCTATAAATGTTTATGCCGGCTCTCCTAGCATCTACATTAGAATCTCATGGCCACAAATGCCGAAAGGCTTAAGAGATGTTAAGCAGGGACACTAAAACTGAGAAATTCTATGACCTTAACTTTTTTCTGAAACCTGCAAGAGAGACTGCCGTTTCAAGTTCAGCTGTATGATAACTCCCTGTTCAGTATAAAATCAGGCTGAGCGGGGCTATCCTATGACATTACTACTATAGTATCCTGAGTCCAACTTGATGCCAAATCCCCAAAGCCTTGCTGTTAGCAACTGCTCAATGAAACTGAATCCTTACCTGCCTTTGATCTACAGTGGACAGAAGTCGGCCCGAGGTCATCGGGAAGGGAGGTGGGCGGCAAAGGTGGTATTTCAGCAGCTCACAATACCCGCTCTGTGGCCAAACAAAGGCCTGACCTCCTGAGCGATGTCTGACCTTCAAACTCTGACAAACATACGTATTTACTCAGCAATTACAATTTAAACTACCCAAGGGGCAATTTAATCACTTGTATCAAAGGGAATAAATTAAAGCTTCCTTAGATCCCATAACAGCAACAAGAAACGAAAGTAGCATTTGCACTCAAAAGAAAACAAAGAAACTTCTCTTTTCACCGGTACATACCATTTCTGTTTTTCTCAGAAATCGTCTGTGTTGTAACCCAGACAGACAGTGAGAAGCAGGGGCCAACCACAAATTACAGAAGCTGTTAAATCTAATGATAAGTGGGCCGAGAGCAACATCTCAAGTTTCTTAAATGTGAAAAGGACAGAGGAAGGCCGATGCTATTCTTTAACCTGGAAGAAATTGCTATTCCGTTTTATTTTTAACATCATCCAAGACTGAAATCTGCTGCGAAAATGGAGTCACCATGTTTCACAGTTTTATAATCTAGGGGTAGCCAGTGACTTTGCTTGACAGCATTCAATAACAGAGCTATTTTGAAAAGACAAACACAGAGATAGAAATTGGAGTCATACTAAATTTCGGTGTATTTTTGGGCAAAATAAATACATATACCCTCAAATAATGACAGTGGCAGTGTAAACTGCTAAAAAGCCCTCTCAAAAGGGGCCACATTTGTTAAAGCTGAAATATACTCTATGACTTAGTCATGCCACTATGGGCATATCCTCAGCAGCAAAGAGAAAGTGTATGTACCCACCAGGAGACATGGAGAAGACATCATCAATTTCATTAGAAACCTAGCCACCCTGAAACAGCTGAACATTTGATTGATTGATTGATTGATTGAGGCGGAGTCTTGTTCTGTCGCCCAGGCTGAAGTACAGTAGCGCAATCTCTACTCACTGCAACCTCCGCCTCCCGGATTCAAGCGATTCTCCGGCCTCAGCCTCCCAAGTAGCTGGGATTACAGGCGCCTGCCACCACACCCAGCTAATTTTTGTAATTTTAGTAGAGATGGGGTTTCACTATCTTGGTCGGGCTGGTCTTGAATTCCTGACCTCAAGTGATCCTGCCGCCTCGGCCTCCCGAAGTGCTGGGATTACAGGCATGAGCCACCGAGCCCTGCCTTTATTTTTATTTTTTGAGACAGAGTCTTGCTCTCTCATTTAGGTTGCAATGCAGAGGCATGATTAATGCTCACTCTAACCTCCAACTCCTGGGCTGAAACACTCCTACCTCAGCCTCTGGAGTAGCTGGGGCTACAGGTGCTTACAGGCATGTGCCACCACAGGTGGCAAATTTTTTTATTTTTTATTTTTTGTAGAGATGGGGTCTCGCTATGTTGCCCAGGATGCTTTTGAACTCCTGGGCTCAAGTGATTCTCTCACCTCTGCCTCCCATAGCACTGGGATTACAGGCATGGGCCACCACACCAGGCTGTACAATCGAACATTTCATCAAGAGATGAATCTCATGGAATGTTGGCTGAAAGAAGCAAGACACAAACAGATACATGCTGTACGGTTTCATTTACATCAAGTTCGAAATCAGGCAAAACCAACCATGCAGACAGAAGTAAGGTGGGCCGAATAGTCTTGTTTCTTTTTTTTTTTTTTTTTTCTCGAGATGGAGTCTCGCTCTGTCACCCAGGCTGGAGTGCAGTGGCGCGATCTCAGCTCACTGCAAGCTCCGCCTCCTGGGTTCACGCCATTCTCCGGCCTCAGCCTCCCAAGTAGCTGGGACTACAGGCGCCTGCCACCATGCCCGGCTAATTTTTTTGTAGTTTTAGTAGAGACGGAGTTTCACCGTGTTAGCCAGGATGGTCTGGATCTCCTGACCTCGTGATCCACCCACCTTGGCCTCCCAAAGCGCTGGGATTACAGGCGTGAGCCACCGCGCCGGGCCCGAATAGTCTGTTTCTTGATTGAGGTGTGGGCACTCCATGAAATTCATAGAGTAGTACATTTACATTTTACACGTTTCAATATGTATGTCATACTTCAATAGAAACCCACATTAAAATATTAACTCATATAGGTTTGACAGTTTTAGGATTGCGTCTTTGTTCAGAAAAACGGTTACACATTAACTATAAACTAGAGTGTTACTTCAAAAATTGAAGTAGATTTCTTCATTTAAATGCTGTATGGTTTTGGCCACACTGGTTCTTCTTTGCGGCCGTCCAGTCACTTGGAGAGCTTTGTGCAGGAAAAAGCAAGGCGTCAGGGCCTCTCTGTAGGGTCAGTGCCTCGGACAACCAATGGTAGACACTGCTCAGTCTGTGTACTTCCTGTACTTTAAGAGGAGATATTTTCAGACACCTACTCTGTGCCACTTTGTGTACAGCATATCGATTTCACTCTATCTACCACAGAAAGTTAGTGTAAGAGAAAAACCCCTGAGATTTAGAGATGCTAAGTAACATGCCCATGCGGGGACCTTTGGCGAGTAGGATACAAAGCTCAGATTCAACCTCAAGTCTCATTCTGGCACATGGACCCTGTTTAGAACATGTCACCTCATACAGCCTGGGTGAAAATAGAGTGGCAGGAATATGGAAAAAATGTCTTAGAACATCAAGCAGGTAATAGATAACCATTTACCTTCCAAGAATCAATCCAGGGGCCTTTAATAAACTGGTACCCACCATCCCCACCCAGGCAGAATTAGCCAGTCCTTCTCGGACTCACGTTCTGACCAGCACACCTCATAACATTCCTTGTGTTGGCCTCACTATTGTCTCTTCCTTCCTGAAGACCTCAGTGCCCGAGTACCCAGCCTAGATCTCAGCCCGGGTGGGCAATCTGGAATGATTTGATTAGTCCTTGTGAACCCATTTGAAAATGGGTTCAATGACACAAGGGCTTGGTGCAGAATTGCAGGCACCGAGGGTACTAGAGGACTGAGGTCTAAACATGTATGTGGGGGAAGCAAAACTCAAGACACGTAAGACAACTTCCCAACAGAATTCTTTATTTTATTTTATTTTATTTTATTTTATTTATTTATTTATTTATTTATTTATTGAGACACAGTCTCATTTATTTATTTATTTATTTATTTATTGAGACACAGTCTCACTCTGTTGCCCAGGCTGGAGTACAGTGGCACGATCCTGGGTCACTGCAGCCTCTGCCTCCCAGGCTCAAGTGATTCTCCCAAGTAGCTGGGAGGACTACAGGCGTGTGCCACCACACCAGGCAGATTTTTGTATTTTTCTGTAGAGTCGGGGTCTTGCTACATTGCCCAGGCTGGTCTTGAACTCCTGGGCTCAAGTGATCCACCCGCCTCAGCCTTCCAAAGTGTTGAGATTATAGTAACAGGTGTGAGCCACTGCCAGCCTACCATGTGAAATCCCACCATGTGCTTATGACCGGTACTTCCTCTTATGAAATTGAAAAGGCTGGGCGTGGTGGCTCAGGCCTGTAATTCCAGCAATTTGGGAGGCCGAGGCAGGTGGATCACGAGGTCAACAGATCGAGACCATCCTGGCTAACACGGTGAAACCCTGTCTCTACTAAAATTACAAAAAAATTAGCTGGGCGTGGTGGTGGGCGCCTGTAGTCCCAGGCGCCTGTAGTCCTAGCTACTCGAGAGGCTGAGGCAGGAGAATGGCGTGAGCCCGGGAGGCGGAGCTTGCAGTGAGCTGAGATCACGCCACTGCACTCCAGCCTGGGTGACAGAGCGAAACTCCGTCTCAGAAACAAACAAACAAACAAAAAGAAGAAAGAAATTGAAAAGGACGAGCTGTCTCCTACCTTCCAACTCTTTTGCTAAACTCCAGTTTACTGGAATAAGAGCAAGGATTAACTACACAAACAACCTCCTGCCCACATGTAATTCAGGAATCACTATAAAGTAACACTCTCTGTACTCAGTAAATGAGAAACATAATATGCTCCCTGAGTAGAAAAGAAATTTAGAAGGCCTATTTTAGCCATTTCTTGAAAGCTTAATTTGGAGAAGGGATAAAGGCTGAATACATTCTGAGATCAACCACAAAGAACAGGTGAATATAGAGGATATGCCTTTCTCTTACCTTGGATGAGGATAATAATTGATCTCCAATTTCCTTCCACAAGGGAAGGAGTTACAATCTTGAGTGCTATGGTGTCATGGTTCTATATCCAGGCAAAAGTCAACAACATACAATTATCTGCTTTATGCTGGAGTCACAGTTCATCACTGAGCCAAAAAAAGAGTAACACCAGCTAGGAGGATGAGTTTTCGGTGGTGGAATAAAGAACTACGGTATACTCTCAATAGTTTTCACTATGGAGATTAATTGGCTAAAACCCCTTGATCTCTTAAAACTTTCTTTATTCGACTGCAAAAGTGCTATCTAAAAGACAGCACTCTATATCAAAGGCTGCTTTTTTGAAAAACAATGTTTAATTCCTAGAAATCTATTTTGGACAAGAGAGGCAATTCAAGGGTAGTGAGATTACCAAAGTAAATTGTTTAAGAGGACCTGGTCAGCTCAAGTTTTAACTTTCTTTCTTTCTTTTTCTTTTCTTTCCTTTTTTTTTTTTTTTTTTTTTTGAGATGGAGTTTTGCTCTTGTTGCCCAGGCTGGAGTGCAATGGTGTGATCTCGGCTCAGCACAACCTTCGTATCCGGAGTTCAAGAGATACTTCTGCCTCAGCCTCCCAAGTAGCTAGGATTGCAGGCATGCACCATCAAGCCCAGCTAATTTTGTATTTTTAGTAGAGACGGGGTTTCTCCATGTTGGTCAGGCTGGTCTTGAACTCCCGACCTCAGGTGATCAGCTCACCTCAGCCTCCCAAAGTGTTGGGATTACAGGCGTGAGCCACCACGCCCAGCCCAGGTTTTAACTTTCAAAGAAAATTTAGATGCTTAGAAGGATAATGTGAGAGCTTTTCATAGCTATTCATGAAAACCTACAGACCTGTAAAAATGCTGTTGATTAATCTTGCCTTTTAGTTTTTCATTGTTCTCCTAACCATCCTGAGGTGGGTTTAAACAGATAACTAGAAATGGGGTTCTGGAAAAGCCTTAGTTCCTCAGAGCAGAGGCGTCATCTTACTTCACCAAGGGAAAACTTGAGTGATTTTGCAATTTTTAAGCCTGAGTCTCACTCTGTCACCCAGGCTGAAGTGCAGTGGTGTGATCTCGCTCACTGCAACCTCCGCCCCCCGGGCTCAAGTGATTCTCTTGCCTCAGTCTCCTGAGTAGCTGGGATTACAGGTGTGCACCACCATGCACGGCTAATGTTTGTATTTTTAATACAGATGGAGTTTCGCTATGTTGGCCAGGCTGGTCACAAATTCCTGACTTCAAGTGATCCAACCTCTTCAGTCTCCCAAAGTGCTGGGATTACAGGCGTGAGCCACCGCTCCCAGCCTCATTTGCATTCTTTTGGCTTCTTCTGCATCAGTCTGGGTCCAGCTGCCTCGTCCACATGCAAAAAGAAGGGAAACTTTGGTTCACTTCCTGGCTTCCCACTTGTTCTGAGCCTGTTTCCTTGCTGGAGTGCTAAGCACCTACTGTGTCCCAAATTAAGGGCATGCAACAGTCCCACATTTTAAGTTTTGGGAGGTTGACAGAGTCCATCTTCTCCCAAATCCTGCTGGTTCAGCAGCATCACAGGAAATGGCCGGTACACAAAGTTGACAAACGCCAGGAATCCCCAGAAAATGGAACATCAAGGTAAGACAACCACAGTATGTCAAAATGCATGCCTGGCAGCCTTGGAGATACCCAAGTGTCAGGCTCATCAGAGCAGCCTGAGGACAGGCAGAACATGGTAGAATTCAGCCATATACCCAACTTAGACAAAATGAAGCTGAAAGACCTTACAGCAATATCATTAGATCACTTTCTAAAGTTCCTAGGAACTTCAACATCAGGTGTTTTGAGTCCAAGTCAGGCAGGCAGCTGCCCAAACTGAAAAGGGTGGTCTCTGCAAGGACATTGGGAATGACCCCTGGACCATGCTTTGCAGCCAGATCCCTGGGGCGACTGCACTTACAGTTAGTCCTTCCTGCCATTGACTGCAGACCCTTCCATGACATGGACCATCAGAGTCACCATCATTAGCTTTGCTTCTTTGTCCTTGTAGAGTTGAGAGAGCTAAGGCTACCTCCAACCCCCGTGGGATGGATGCTCTGCTGAATTCCTGAGCAGCACAGCCAGGCCCAGAAGTTCTAACTCTCAAGGACCTGGGGTAATTGATGGCAAGAACAGAAATGAAGACTCTGCTGCAGTGCTAAGGACACCTTTTAATTGCATCACATTTGCCAAACTTTGCCTTAAATGTATCACAGTAACTGACAGTTTTGACTGAAAAATAAAGATCACTGATACGGTTTGGCTGTGTCCCCACCCAAATCTCATCTTGAATTGTAGCTCCCACAATTCCCATGTGTTGTGGGAGGGACCCGGTGGGAGGTAACTGAATCATGGGTGTGGGTCTTTCCTGTGCTGTTCTTGTGATACTGAATAGGTCTCATGAGACCTGATGGTTTTATAAAGGAGAGTTTCCCTGCCCAAATTCTCTCCTGTCCCTTGTCTGCCGCCATGGGAGACATGCCTTTTGCCTTCTGTCGTGATTGTGAGGCCTCCCCAGCTATGTGGAACTGTGAGTCCATTAAACTTCTTTTTCTTTATAAATTACCCCATCTCAGGTATCTTTATCAGCAGAGTGAAAACAAACTAATACAATCACAAACCGAAATAAGACGGTGCTTGTAGAGCATCATGCGACTCTCACGGGGTGGCCCTGCCTGTCCCCTGTGCCCGGGTGATAACTGCAGAGCACACCTCCCCCTGCTCCCCGGAGTGCTGGCATAGGAAGATTTCTGGACTGGACTGGGGGGGTCACAGCTCTGTTCTGCTTTTGTCCCTAATTAGGTATGTGGTCTGGGTTGTTTCACTATCTCAGTTTCCTTTTGCCTTCTAGAACGTCTAAAGCTTCTCATGGCCCCAAAATTGTTACTGGTAACAGTAAGAGTAGTGACAGCACCCACTGAGAGGATCTATTGTGTTTAAGGAAACATGCTGTGTCCTTTACATGAAGTAGTTCATTCACTCACAACCTTTACTATCCCCATTGTCCAGCTGAGAAAAGTGAGGCTCAGAGGTTAGCCAATAAGGGACAGAGTCAGGACCTGACTGTGGGCCTGATTCTGAAGCCTGCGTCCTACTCATTCTGACAGTGCCACTCAATTCCATCACTACACTTATACGTGGCACATACCCTAATAAGCACTGAACTCAAGATGCTGCTTGGCTTGGCTGGCAAGTCCCAGAGAGAAGCTGCTCCATGGGCTTCTGGACACTCAGAGGCTCAGACAGGGCCTCTGTCCTCCCTCTCACTCCTGACCCTTTAAACCACTTGTTCCATGTCCCAGACTTGCTTTTGTGGGGAATTGATGAGATATTAACGAAACTGGCTAAGGGGTGATCCGTACCAGAGCACCAGCTTTTAAGGGTCTTGTGGGCAAAACCTACTGAACCATCCAAGAGGTGGCAAAAAGGCTGTCCTACAGCACGATCAACCAGGACTTCAAACGCTGTTTCTGAAAACATTCAGTCCAATTAAAGTGCTGGAGCAGCCACACAGCTGCACAACAGACTCAGTCTCCGATGAGCTATTTCCCTGTGCCTGTTACTTCCAGTCACAGGCCATGCTCCTGAATCCAGTCACTGACAAACTCGTCTCTTTGGCTGACGGTAGATGGGGCCA
The DNA here is from genome assembly GCF_043159975.1 of Macaca nemestrina. Lineage (NCBI taxonomy): Eukaryota > Metazoa > Chordata > Mammalia > Primates > Cercopithecidae > Macaca > Macaca nemestrina. The sequence goes on from NC_092127.1 coordinate 187,913,800, forward strand.
GTGTGGATGGGTGAACCTGTTACAGAGAAGCCTCCTCTACAGCACCACACTTCTGGCTACAGAAGGATTAACACATACAAAACACTCTTGTCATGATCATTCCCGCAGGTCACATATACATTCTAACAACACAAAAAACAAACGCACAAAACATCTCTAATTAAAAATGTGTAGAAATAGCTGGGCACAGTGGCTCATGCCTGTAATCCCAGCACTTTGGGTGGCTGAGGCGGGCGGATCACTTGAGGTCAGTTTGGGACTAGCCTGGCCAACATGGTGAAACACTGGCTCTACTAAAAATATAAAAATTAGCCGGGTGTGGTGGCAGGTGCCTGTAATCCCAGCTACTCAGGAGGCTGAGGCAGGAGAACTGCTTGAACCTGGGAGGCGGAGTTTGCAGTGAGCTGAGACTGTGCCACTGCGCTCTAGGCTGGGCGACAGACAGAGACCCTTTCTCAAACAACAACAACAACAAAGTGTAGAAACGATGTGGTTAAAATGAATACTTTTTAGTCTGATCAAAAGAGGAATTACTTTTTTACTTGTTGCTGTACTACACTGAAAAAAATTTTTCACACAAAATTATTTTGTCAAGTTCAGTAATTTTTGCCACAACAAATTTAGAAGTTTGGACAAGAATATATTTTACTTTTCTCATAAAAGTTATACCAAAAATACATTTTTTCTTAACTTAAAAATATAGCTTCAAAAAGCAAAATTTGAGTTGTTAGAATTCATTACACATTTTATAAACAGCAGTGAAAGGAAGAAGACAGCAGAATGGATTCAGTTTTTAAATACAGAAATGTTCATTTCACAAGCTTGACTTTGTCCTTTAATAACTTAAAGGTAGGGTTCTTGCTGATTTTCTTGTTAAAAATGACCAGGAGTTCCTCTTCGGATCTGTGATGCTCATCTGTCACTGTGTAGTACTGAGCTAAAACCTTCACAAAGAAAAACATCAAATGAGTGTATTTCACCTGGAAATTTATCTTAAAATGTTCTGTCTTTAACCCAGAAATAGGACAACAGTAAAAAGTAAAAGAAACCCAGGAGTAAGTTACTCAGGTGTGCTCCACTTGTGAAAACCCAGGTAGCAGCCACGTGTGGGGGCTTGGCTATGTGTGAGTCACCCTGAGATACAAAGTAAAATAAAGGAGAAGAAACCATTGCTCTGGAACAGGCGAAAGAGAGCAAATACCTAGAACAATAATTTCCAAACAATAAAAATTAAATAAATGGAGCCTCTCTTCAAAGTCTTATAAACAAGCCCAAAATCTAGAAACCACCCTGGCTGAGGCTGTGTGAGGGGCTTTGGAGCAGCTTGAAAATCACTGAGACACACACAGATTTTCAGTGTTTTAGGTGAAAAAAGAAAAAGCAAACAATTGTACATTTAGAAATCAGTTCTCCCCAGCTGTTAGACACGTGGGTTTGTTCATATGCCATACCTTTTTCCTTAGCTTTTTTATTGTTATTTCATTGTCTGGGGCCTGTTTCAGAATTGCTTTAATCGTTCCCTTCCAGTTGAATTTACCTACAATATAAATAATAATATTTAAGGCAAATGTTTTGTTTTACTATGAGAAGGGTAAAGAAACAACTTCTGCAACACCTATTTGCTTCCCAGGAAATGAGTTAACCCCCTAATGAACCGGACTCCACAGCACCATGCATCTGTTCAATTCCAGTGTCCTAGAAGCACTCACTACCCTTCAAAGGACTGGCTCTTAGAGTGAGCAGGTACCCACGTGCCATCGGTATGACAAACTCCTAGAGTTGATTTAATGAACTCAACACAGATTTCCTAAGAATCCACTAAGATCATGGGGCTGTCCCTGCACAGTAGGGAGGACAAAGATGAGCAAAAGCAGCCTGACCTGGAATGAGAGAGAGGACAATCACAAACTATTAAAGAGGGACTAAAAGTACTCATCGAGGGGACTTCTGCTTCTGGGAAGATGGAGTGGACATACTTTCCCCATTCCTCCTGCCCGCTACAACTGAGAACCCTGAAACTATACACACAAGAAACACAGGAAGATTCTGAAAGACAGAGACCAGCCGGGACCTTGGGGCCTGCAGAGCAACGCGAGGTGAGCTTCTTGCAGCCTGTACCCCAGATCTGGAGCTCAAGAAGCCAGCAACCTGAACACCAACAGCCACAGACAAAACAGTTCCAACAGAAGCCCGCGCTCTTGGCAAAGAACCAGGAAACGGCAGCCTAGCAAGACAGAAAACTTTTGTACAATAACCACCCTACCACAGCCTCACATCACAGAAAAAACGGTGGCTCCACCCCCACCTACACCAGGAAAAGCCGAGTGGGGAGGCTGAGCTCTCTACCTTTGCCAGGCTGTAATGAGGGATGGTGTCACAGAAGGCCAAGCAGGAATTCAGGGTTCTCAACCATACAGGCCAGTCATGAGGCTGCCCCTGCTGTGATGTCAGTGGAGCCTGCACCAGGAGCCCTGCCCAGGAGCAAGAAGTGGCCGTCCTCAGGTGCTGATGGAGGCTCAGTGGGGAGCCTGGACTTCCACCCCCACCTGACAGCAACAAGGCCGTGCCCCTCTACAACCACCAAAGACGTGTGAGAGAAAGCCAGGTAAAATTGAAAGCATAAACAGGATCTCACACCTTACAAAAACAACTAACTCAAAATGAATCATGGACTTCAATATAAAATGTAAGACTAGGAGGCATTTAACATAGACCTGAAATTTGCTGAGAGGATATATCTTAAGTGTTCTCAACACACACACACACACACACACACACACACACACACACAGGTAAACTATGTGAGGTGATAAATGTGCTAATTAGCTTGATTGTAGTGACTATTTCACAATGTACATGTATAATAAAACATTAAGTTGAGCTGGGCATGGTGGCTCATGCTTGTAAACCAGGCACTTTGGGAGGCTGAGGCGGAAGGATTGCTTGAGCCCAGGAGTTCAAGACCAGCCTGGGCAACATTGCAAGACCTCCATCCTCACAAAAATTTAAAAATTCGCTGGGTGTGGTGGTGTGTACCTGTGGTCCTAACTACTCAGGAAGATTGCTTGAGGTCAGGAAGTTGAGGCTGTAGTGAGCCATGATCACACCAATGCTCTCCACCCTGGGCAATAGTGAGACCCTGTCTCAAAAAATAAAATAAAACACAGTAACACATTAAGTTGTACACCTGAAATACATAAAATGTTGATTTGTAAAAAAAAAAAAAAAAAAAAAAAAAAGTTACCCAATAAGATAATTTAGAAGACAAAACAATTTTTAGGCTCTCGGGCTAGGTAAAGAGTTGTTAGTACAATCCATAAGATAAACTGATAAATTAAACTTTATCAAAACAAAACCATTTGCCCTAAAAAAGACTCTGTTATGATGAAAAAACAAGCAACAGACTGAAAAAAATTCACAAACCATATGTCCCACAAAGGAGTAATATTTAGAATAAAAAACTCAAATCTCAATAGTAAAAAAAAAAAACAAAAAAATCTCACAAAAACCACCACCACCAAAAAACCCCCAAACAACTCAAATTTACTTCAGAAAAACTGACTTAGTTCACACAGAAACTTGCACATCAATATTTACTGCAGCTTTATTCATTAATAACTAGAAATTAGAAACCTCCCAGGTGTCCCTCAACAGGTGAATGATGAAAGAAAGTGTGACGCATGCATAGCATGGGATACTTCTCACCAATAACATGAATATTATCAGTTCAGCAGCCTGGGTGAATCGTCAGAGAAAAATGCTGAGTGAAGAGTCAATCTCAAAAGGTTACATACTGTATGATTCCATTCATAGAACATTCTGAGATTACAGAAATGAAGAACAGATGAGTGATTGCCAGAGGCTAAGGAGGGGGTGGGGGTAAGAGGGAAATGGCTATGGCTACAGGAGGGCAGCAGGAGGCAGCCTTGTGCGATGGCGATGGAAACAGAAGCGGATCAATGTCAACATCCCGGCTGAGATGCTGTACTACAGTTGTGTCAAGTGTTATCCTGGGTGGCAACAAGGTAAAGGGTACGCGGATACATAAGGACGCCTGAGTCTCCATTATGTCTTACAACTGCATGTAAGTCTACAAGGATCTCAAAACAAAAAATGTAACAACAACAACAACAACCAAAAAAACCGTTCCAGTTGTCCCCCTTGAACTGTAGGGATCAGAGTTCCCAGACCCCCAGTGGATACCTGAAATCACGATGGTGCTGAACCCTATATATACAGTCTTTTCCTCAATATTCATACATATCTATGATAATTCTCCACTTATAAATTAGGCTCAGTAAAATATTAATAACTAATAATAAAATACAACAATTTTACAATACACTATAATAAAAGTTATATGAATGTGGTCTCTCTCTCTTTCTAAACACCTTATTGTACTATCCTCACCCTTCTTGTGGTGAAGAAGGCACAGAGCAGGACAGCAAGAGATCTCGCCATGCTGCTCAGAACAGCAAGCAATGGAAAACTTATCAATTGTTTATTTCTGGAATTTTCCATACCACAGATATGGGGGCACTACTGTTTACAAAGTTGAGAAGGGGGTTTTAAGCTAAGAGATCTAACCCAACGCTGGGAGTCACTGAACTCTGCTAATAAAGCTGCAGGCCCATTTGAGTCCTTGGACCTGTTCTGAACTGCGAGATCCTGGGGGTTGGGGGAAGTGGCAGAGAGATGACGACTTGCCACCTCCCGACAGGTGTGAGTGCTTCAGACCTGAGGAAGCAGGAGAGAAGCTTTGTGTAAGAGGCAGCATTTCAGAGGGCCCGTGAAGGCCAGGGACTGGATTCTGAGGTTGAAGATATAAGCAAGGAGATCCCAGAAACAGGCCCAGAGATGGGCAGGGGCACAGCTGAGGGGACTTCTAAAAGGACAATGAAAGGCAGGGACGAGAGAGTTGGGGAGGAGCGAAAGGGAACGGTCTCAGAAAGCTATATTAGGTTTATTTAAATTCCCAAGATAACATACATTTCCAAACTAGATTGCTTTACTTTTCTCCTTAAAGACAGTGGGTGAGAGGTACTGTAAGACTGACTCATACACCCTAGAGAGCTGATTTCACTTTCAAATTCTTATACATGCCTCTGGAGGGTAAGACCCTATCAGAAGTTCCCGGGTTACACCTTCCTCCCCGAGAAGGGGGCATCTATCGGCCCCTCTCCCACCCTACAAGGGACCGTGCATTTCTTTTCTCTCTCTCTCTCTTTCTTTTTGAAAGTCGTATGCCCATGGCTCACTACAGCCTCAAACTCCTGAGCTTAAGTGACCCTCCTGCCCCTGCCTTTCAAGTAGCTGGGACTATCAGTGAGAGCCGCTGTGCGCAGCTGTGCTCTTGGAATGACAGCAGTGATATACCTTTTGCAGGAGCCTCATGGTCTTCTGGTTCTCCGCCCTCAGGATGCTCTGGGAGCTTCATCTTTTTCTTCTTAGAATCTGTTTCAACTAAGTATTTGGAAAGGTTTTTTTTAAAGAAGATTTTGCATTTATGCTAGCAGCTACCATTTAATGAGACCTTATGCGAGCTAGGCACGGTCCACATTATCATCTCATTTCTTCTCCAGGCTGCCTAGCCAGCCCCGGTTTACAAAACGCCAGGAGGGTTTTATCCTCCTCCATGCTGGAGATGGGACGAAGGGAGTTGAGAAGTGAGGTCATTTGCCTGGGCAGGGCCCAGCTCAGCCTGGCCACAAAGCTTATGCTCGTTCCCTTACTTGGTTCAAAACACAAAGTCTAGCTGGGTGCGGTAGCTCATGCCTGTAATCCCAGCACTTTGGGAGGCTGACAGGGGCGGATCACCAGAGGTCAGGAGTTTGAAACCAGCTAGACTAACATGGTGAAACCCCATCTCTACTAAAAATACAAAAGTTAGCTGGGCCTGGTGACACATGCCTGTCATCTCAGCTACTCAGGAGGATGAGACAGAAGAATCGCTTGGTGGAGGTTGCAGTGAGCCGAGATCGTGCCACTGCACTCCAGCCTGGGCAACAGAGCGAGACTCTGTCTCAAAAAAAAAAAAACAAAAACAAAACATTAAAACCACATGCGCGCACACACACACACACACAACACTAGGTCTAACAGGATTAAATACCCCAAATTCACAGCTTTCCTGGTTTTCAGACGAATCCTGGAGCGTTAGCCAGCCACTTACCTTCTGAGTGCTTCCGCTTCCTCTTTCCTGCACCCACGTTTGCCTCTTCCTCACCAGCACTGTCCTTGCGCTGCTTCTTCTTCTTGCTCCTCTTCCCTGCAGAGCCGTTGGCCTCAGGGACTTCCTCTCCACCAGCCCCAAGGTCAGCTTCCTGTCCCTTTTTACGCTTCTTAGGCTTCTGATTCCTTGAGTTTTCCTGGTGGTTTTCTAATTTTAGTTCTTTCTTTTCTCTTTTCCTTTTCTTCTGCCGTTCTTCCTTTCTTTCTCTTTTATTCTTCTTCACCTCCCCTTGCTGTTCCACGGCATCTTTCACTTTGGAGGGTGGAACCTTGGTGGAGATTTCTGCACGAGGATGTGCCACTGGGTGGAGTGGCTGTTGATCCTGTTCCTTACTGACTGGTTCCTTATGATTAAGCAAAACCAAGAAACACATATTCATTTTAAATGTGTAAACAGAGTTGTCACATTATTGCCTGGGCTACTACATAAACTGTTCAAGAAAAATGGTTGATTTTATCCCTTACCGTTTTATAACTGTGACCCCCCACTAGCAGCTAAAATGTAGCAGTAAATATACAAAATGGGAAACCACCTCCCCCAGTCCCCACCCCTCTGTCTGCACGGAACAGACATTTTCATTCCATTGGAAAAGCGAAGAATCCTTATGTCGCTGAAGATAAGACCTTTCATTCCAGTTCACTATTCGCCTTTCAGATAAGAGTACTTAGGGGTGGTAGGAACCACTGGATGTATGTGTCTGCAGACCTGGGTTCAAGTTCCAGTTCTGTTAACTCCTAGTCTGGGCAAGTTATTTATCTGTTCCACACCTATTTCCTCATCTGTAAAATGAAAGGTAGTAATTCCTGCCTTACACATGGGCGGATGAAACGAGGGAAGATCCGTCACATGCTTGTTAGCACAGTGATGCCCAATAAACCAGCCCACTGTGTGTGAAGAGTTTTGTAAATTATCAGCATTGGAAAATGGTAGTTATCATCATCATTATTCAGACTAGAAAGTTACCATTAGAAGAATGGTCACCATTCTCACCATTCTTGTTTTTTTTTTCAATAGAGACAGGGTCTTGCTCTGTTCTGTTGCCTAGGCTGAAATGCAGTGGCATAATCTCAGCTCACTGCAACCTCCGCCTCCCAGGCTCAAGCAACACTCCTGCCTCAGCCTCCCAAGTAGCTGGAACCACAGGCACAAGCTACTATAACTGGAAAATTTTTGCATTTTCTGTAGAGACGGGGTCACCTATTCTTTACGTATGGAGGGGTCTCTCTCATGGTTACCACTGTTAAATGCATTATTATTATTATTATTATTATTATTATTATTATTCTGAGACAGAGTCTCACTCTGGCACCCAGGCTAGAGTACAGTGGTGCAATATCAGCTCACTGCAACCTCCACCTCCCAGATTCAAGTGATTCTCCTGTCTCAGCCTCCTGAGTAGCTGGAATTACAGGCATGCGCCACCACACCTGGCTCATTTTTGGATTTTCAGTACAGACAGGGTTTCACCATGTTGGCCAGGCTGGTCTTGAACTCCCAACCTCAGGTGATACACCCGCCTTGGCCTCCCAGAGTGGTGGGATTACAGGTATGAGCCACAGCACCCAGCCTTGCATTACCTTATTAAAATCAGCACATAGATCCTACTTTAAACAATGACATCAGCACAGTTCAGTCCCAATCCTTCCTGAACTCCCTGAGCCCCTTTCTCAAGAGATGACCTGGAGCAATTTATTGAACTGCTCCATGTTCCCTGATGCCTCTGGAGAGAAAGGGAGTGGCCAGTGGCAGCAGTCCAGGGTTGCTCCCGGGTGTGAGAAACCACTGAGCTGACGCCCCTGCAGGCGGGGTTCAAATTCCGTCTGTTAGTCCAGCCAAATGACAGGGTAAGTTACCTACAGTCTTCCTCCTTTGGGAGATTGTGGGTAGCAAGGAAGAACAATGTTGTCAAAACTGGACCCAATAAAAAAAAAGACTAGATTTCACTAGAGTGCAAGGACTCAGGACTTAGACTCAGACCTTAAGGCTCAGTCCTTGGCTACAGGAGCAGCATTAGAAAATGGATACTGGGAAGGCTGAGGCAGGATCGCTTGAACCTGGAAGGCAGAGGTTGCAGTGAGCCGAGATCATGCCACTGCATTCCAGCCTGGGCAACAAGAGTGAAACTCCGTCTCAAACAAAAAAAAAAAAAGAAGAAAAACAAAGAAAAGAAAATGGATACTGTAGGCCTGTAGGCTGGGCGCAGTGGCTCATGCCTGTAATCGTAGCACTTTGGGAGGCCAAGGCAGGCAGATCACCTGAGGTCAGAAGTTCAAGACCAGCCTGGCCAACATGGTGAAACCCCGTCTCTACTAAAAATACAAAAATCAGCTGGGCATGGTGGCGAGCACCTGTAATCCCAGCTACTCGGGAGGCTGGGACAGGAGAATCGCTTGAATCTGGGAGGCAGAGGTTGCTGTGAGCAGAGATCACACCACTGTACTCCAGCCTGGGTGACAGAGTGAGATTTCATCTCAAAAGAAAAGAAAAAAAGAAAATGGATACTGAACTAAGGAGTTCAAGTTTTCTCAGTAGCAGTGGTTTAACAACATCAAGTTGTCAAGGCTCATGGGGAAAAGGGCAGAGGATGATGTCAGAAATAGACTTAGGAAGAAGGGGACAAAGAAACTTCACATCTTTCCTTCAATTTTGTTGGTATCTTCTAGTAAAATATTATCATTATTATTATTATTATTTGAGACTGAGTCTTGCTCTATCACCCAGGCTGGAGTGCAGTGGCACAATCTCGGCTCATTGCAACCTTCGCCTCCCAGGTTCAAATGATTCTTATTTGAGACTGAGTCTTGCTCTACCACCCAGGGTGGAGTGCAGTGGCACAATCTCGGCTCATTGCAACCTTCGCCTCCCAGGTTCAAATGATTCTCGTGCCTCAGCCTCCCAAGTAGCTGGGATTACAGGAGCACACCATCACGTCCAGCTAATTTTTGTATTTTTAGTAGAGATGGGGTTTCACCATGTTGGTCAGGCTGGTGTCGAACTCCTGACCTCAAGTGATCTCCCTGCCTCGGCCTCCCAAAGTACTGGAATTACAGGCATGAGCCACTCCACCTGGCCATAAAAAAGAGAGGGAGGCACACATTTTCCCATCTGGCGGCTGCTCAATAAATAGGTAAAACAATTCTTCCCCATCTCCTTTCTACTTCATTACACACTCTTCTCAAATGTGGTGTCCTCTGTGATGCCCTCCCTGACTCTTTCCTAACCGAGCACCTTCTTCAGTCCTGGCCTCCCAGTGGCTCTGGCTTCTTCCCAGTGCCGATCAGGACCTGACATTACACCATGGACCCATAGGTGGCTGTCTATCTCCCCCACTAGAACATAGCTCCAAGTAGCCAGGACCTTGGCCTAATTACGGTTGCATCCACAGTGATCAGGTGAACTGTGGTATAGGACAGATGGGGTCCTATCTGTGATGGGGTATAGGGCACAAAAACATCCGACCTGACATCTGGCAGAGTTACAGGAGGATAAACATCCAAGGTATGGAGGACAAGGCCTCAGGATCCTCTGCTCTGCACTACAAACACAGGGTATGCTGGGAGGGTCACAGTGCAAAGGTAGAGGTGGGGGATGACAGGCTGTGTTTCGCAGAGCTCAGGGTCTACCAGGGGCTATTTACTCCTTACTTTATTTAATGCTTAGTATGTTCATACTTCAAAAGGGAAACTGGAAAAAACTTTTTAAAACCCTGCAGTTGAAGCAATTTCAAATCTTTGATTCTTAGTTAAAACAGAAATAACTCTAAAAAATAGATGCCACCAAGATAAGGATGCCCTCTCTCACCACTCCTATTCAACGTAGTGTTGGAAGTTCTGGCCAGGGTATTCAGGCAAGATAAAGAAATAAAGGGTATTCAATTAGGAAATGAGGAAGTAAAATTGTCCCTGTTTGCCAATGACATGATTGTATATTTAGAAAACCCCATCGTCTCAGCCCAAAATCTCCTTAAGCTGATAAGCAACTTCAGCAAAGTCTCAGGATACAAAATCAACGTGCAAAAATCACAAGCATTCCTATAAACCGATAACAGACAGACAGCCAAATCATGAGTGAACTCCCATTCACAACTGCTACAAAGAGAATAATATATCTAGGAATCCAACTTATAAGAGATGTGAAGGACCTCTTCAAGGAGAACTACAAACCACTGCTCAACAAAATAAAAAGAGGACACAAACAAATAGAACATTCCACACTCATGGATGGGAAGAATCAATATTGTGAAAATGGCCATACTGCCCAAGGTAATTTATAGATTCAATGCCATCCCCATCAAGCTACCGATGACTTTCTTCACAGAATTGGAAAAAACTACTTCAAAGTTCATATGGAACCAAAAAAGACCCACATTACCAAGACAATCCCAAGTAAAAAGAACAAAGCGGGAGGCATCACGCTACCTGACTTCAAACTATCCTACAAGGCTACAGTAACCAAAACAGCATGTTACTGGTACCAAAACAGATATATAGGCCAATGGAACAGAACAGAGGCCTCAGAAGTAACACCACACATTTACAACCATCTGATCTTTGACAAACTTGACAAAAACAAGAAATGGGGAAAGGATTCCCTATTTAATAAATGGTGCTGGGAAACGGCTAGCCATATATAGAAAGCTGAAACTGGATCCCTTCCTTATACCTTATATAAAACTTAATTCAAGATGGATTAAATGTTAGACCTAAATCCATACAAACCCTAGAAGAAAACCTAGGCAACACCATTCAGACATAGGCATGGGCAAAGACTTCATGTCTAAAACATCAAAAGCAATGGCAACAAAAGCCAAAATAGACAAACGGGATCTAATTAAACTAAAGAGCTTCTACAGGGCAAAAGAAACTACCATCAGAGTGAACAGGCAACCTAAAGAATGGGAGAAAATTTTTGCAATCTACCCATCTGACAAAGGGCTAATATCCAGAATCTACAAAGAACTCAGATTTACAAGAAAAAAACAACCCCATCAAAAAGTGGGCAAAGGATATGAACAGACACTTCTCAAAAGAAGACATTTATGCAGCCAACAGACACATGGAAAAATGCTCATAGTCACTAGCCATCAGAGAAACGCAAATCAAAACCACAATGAGATACCATCTCATGCCAGTTAGAATGTTGATCATTAAAATGTCAGGAAACAGCAGATGCTGGAGAGGATGTGGAGAAACAGGAACACTTTTACACTGTTGGTGGGAGTGTAAACTAGTCCAATCATTGTGGAAGATAGTGTGGCATTTCCTCAAGGATCTAGAACTAGAATTACCATTTGACCCAGTGATCCTATTACTGGGTATATACCCAAAGAATTATAAATCATGCGCTATAAAGACACGAGCACACATATGTTTATTGTGGCACTACTCACAATAGCGAAGACTTGGAACCAACCCAAATGTCCATCAATGATAGACTGGATTAAGAAAATGTGATTAAGAAAATGTGGCACATATACACCATGGAATACTATGCAGCCATAAAAAAGGATGAGTTCATGTCCTTTGCAGGGACATGGATGAAGCTGGAAACCATCATTCTCAGCAAAATATCACAAGGACAGAAAATCAAACATTGCATCTTCCTATTCATTGGTGGGAAGTGAACAACGAGATCACTTGGACACAGGGCAGAGAATATCACACACTGGGGCCTGTCAGGGGGTGGGGGACTGGGGGAGGGATAGCATTAGGAGAAATACCTAATGTAAATGATGAGTTGATGGGTGCAGCGAGCCAACATGGCACATGTATACCTATGTATCAAACCTGCACGTTGTGCACATGTACCCTAGAACTTAAAGTATAATACTAATAAAAAAAAGGTGCCACATGAAGGGCAATGTAAAGATCAGTTATACGGGTCCAAAGAGTCAATCTGTACATTCTGAAAGAGACAAATGGTAGGTATACTACCAAGATAAATTTTCATTTTGATGCCCACTTGCTGCCAAAAGTATTCTCTCTACATAAAATGAATCAACTCTTGATAATTTGACAAGAGTGAAGACCAGTGGGGTTCTGACCCCACTGTTTTTTGAAACTGATATTTACACAAAAATAAACAATGTAATCAACAATGTGGCTAAAGGATACCAAACCAAGATTTTCTACATATATAGTCCACATTTAGGGTCTCTATTAAACCATTTTGACTAACAGGTGGCTGATTTAATTACTCCAAGGGAACTCTCCTTCTAACAGAAGGAAGGCGCTGCACGCAGACTGCTCTTCTACCTTAACTGTAACCTTCAGAGGCTGCTGTGACCCCTCACCGCTTATCCAGAGGAACACCGAGTCACTATGTCCTCACCCTGTTTTATTTTCCTTCATGTACTACCACCTGGGATACTTTAGATTTTTTGTTCAGGGCCTGGCACAGATCAGGCACTCAGTTAAGTATTAAATAAATGAATGAATATTACTATTCACATTTTTTTTAGATACAGAAACTGAGGCTCAGAGGCTAAAAATCTGCCTAAGATCAAACGTCAGGCAAACTGCACAGCAGGGATTTGAACCAGGTCTGTCAGAAATCCAAAGCTCCTGTTCTTTCCCACGTACCTATCTCCCTGCCTGATTACTAAGCAAATCATTACATGCTGGCTGGAACCAGTATCAAACATTGGGATGAAACACCTTGCTCTTTACAACAAGGAAGTCTCTGCAGGGCATTCAGTTTCTTCCTTTCCATAAATGAAGGCACCAAGAGGCTCTCTAAAAAAGAAGGCCGGGCCGGACGCGGTGGCTCATGCCTGTAAGTCCAGCACTTTGGAAGGCCAAGGCAGGCAGGTCACCTGAGGTCAGGAGTTCAAGACCAGCCTGGTCAACACGGTGAAACTCTATCTCTGCTAAAAAAAATACAAAAAATTAGCTAGGCATGATGGCTCGTGCCTATAGTCCCAGCTACTTGGGAGGCTGAGACCCGAGAATTGCTTGAACCTGGGAGGTGGAGGTTGCAGTGAGCCACGATCGCGCCACTGCACTGCAGCCTGGGCAACAGAGTAAGACTCTGTCTCAAAAAAATAAAAATAAAAAAGAAGGCTGCCTTGACTTCCAAAAATAAGAAACTCCCATTTCATTATTACTAATCATTTTTGTCACACTGCAAATCTAAAATCAGATCTGACTTACACTGTTGGAAGCTTCAGAAAAGATATTCCACACCTGGTCCAGAATGGATTCATTGTGAACTTTTAAACTGTTCTTCATCCAATTCTGTAAGAAACAAAAAGAAAAAGAACTATTGATCCCACTGGGACAGGTACACACAAGCTCAGTCACTGATGGGCCACACAGCCCCCTCCATCCAAGAAAGTCAATTCATACCTGAAATTTTGCCTTTTTCCTGGGAACGTTGTCAAAAGCACTAATTTGCTCTAAAAGTTCTCTCACTTTGGGGCTGACGTTGGGTCTCTTTATTAATTCACTAATTTTCTACAAAAAAGGAAGAAAAAAGAAAAACAATAAACAACCAACATGAGTTTCATGAAAGCCAACTGAAAAAGTCCTTGCCATGGCTAAAGCGTTCACGTTGTAAGCCCAGATTCTGTATTCATGTCTATGCTTAAAAATATATAGATTAACTTCTATTAACATAGCACTGGAGTCCTAGCCAGAGCAGTTAGGCAAGAAAACAAAATAAAAGGCATCCTAATTGCAAAGGATGAAGTAAAATTATCTCTGTTCACAGATGATGTGGTCTTATATGTCAAAAGTCCTAAAGAGTCAACACAAAAATTGTTAGAACTAATAAACAAATCCAGCAAAGTTGCAGGATACAAAATCCACATTCAAAAATCAAGCTGCATTTTACCTAACAACAAGAAACAACCAGAAAGAGAAATTACGAAAACAATTCCATTTGCAACAGCATCAAAAAGAATAATCAGGAATAAACTTAACCAAAGAGGCAAAAGACTTGTTTACTGAAAACCAAAAAACATTACTGAAAGAAATGAAAGCAGACACAAATAAATGAAAAACATTCTGTACTCATGGACTGGGAGACTTAAAGCTGTTAAGATGTTAATACTACCCAAGCAATCTATAGATTCAATACAATTCCTATCAAAATCCAATGTGCGTATATATACATTTGCAGAAACAGAAAAATCCATCCTAAAACTCACATGGAATCTCAAGGGACACCAAATAGCCAAAACAATTTCGAAAAGACGAATAAAAATGCGGATCTCATATTTTCTAATTTCAAAACTTATTACAAAGCTGTAAAAAGTTTCTGTAGTTTGCTGACCCCTGCTTCAGAGGATTTCATTGAGTGTGACAACAGCAGAGATGGAACTCACAGACCCATGCACCTCAACCTTAGGGCCTAGGAATGTCATCTGGTTTTTAGAGAATTACAGAGAGTGCCCAAAAGTGTGGCTGTTGGTCACCAGCGCAAACAGGATTTCATTAGCTTCTCAACCTGCTCTTGTAAGTCCTTTGTGAACAGAAATGTCCCCCTAGTAGTATGCTAATTCAGGAAGCTAGTTAATGTCTGAAAAACTCATGTTTCAACTCTATTATCAAATGGAGTGATTATTTTTTATTGGTTTTTAGAAAAACACAGAATTTTCACATAGATGACATCTGTCTTTTCATTCTCCCCCCTTCCTTTCTGAATCCTTCCTCTTGCTACCTATTCTGTAAATGATCAGTAGCACTCTGAGAGTTATACTTCCAGAGTGAATTAGGGAGGAGTCAATGCTTCTGCCATTTCTATTGTGCATGTTTTCACACTATTTTAAAGTAGAAAATTCTCTACATTGATGAAAGTATCTTTATTTTGCCAAATTCTAATGACTGGCAGACATGACAGAGTAACATAACATGGCTTCAGTTATAAAAGCTGCATTATTACTAGAAGCAGGAAGAGATTAGAAGGGTTCCATTCAGTTTTACAGCCAAGGGAAAGCTAATGAAAATTCTAAAACATTTTTTCAAGAAATTAACAAAACATGTGGTTTAAAGGTATAAGGCACCACAACTGTTTTAAAGAACTCTTTTTCTTCCTTTTTTTTTTTTTTTGAGACAGAATCTCACTCTGTCCCTCAGGCTGGAGTGCAGCGGTACAATCTCAGCTCACTGCAACCTCTACCTCCTGGGTTCAAGCGATTCTCCTGCCTCAGCCTACCGAGTAGCTGGGATTACAGGTGTCTGCCACCACGCCTGACTAATTTTTTGTATTTTTAGTAGAGACGGGGCTTCATCATTTTGGC
Organism: Macaca nemestrina; assembly: GCF_043159975.1. NCBI lineage: Eukaryota > Metazoa > Chordata > Mammalia > Primates > Cercopithecidae > Macaca > Macaca nemestrina. The sequence continues at coordinate 187,929,273 of NC_092127.1, forward strand.
TAGGCTGATCTCGAACTCCTGACCTTGTGACTCGCCTGCCTCGGCCTCCCAAAGTGCTGGGATTACAGGCATGAGCCACCACGCCCGGCCAAAGAACTCTTTTTCAAGAGGTTTTAGTTCAACCTGTCTATCCTAGGACATGAGGTTTCCAGGGCTTGTCTGCAGGGATGACACATTTAGTCTCTTGGGCTTCCAAAGAAAGCGGAAGCTGTCAAAGGAAGCTACTCAATGAGTTAGAAAGACATTACCTGAATCCACGCCTGCTGTTTAATGTCGCCTTTGTGGGTTTTACCTTCATAACCTTTGCCACCATACTTCTGATCTTCACTTATGCATTTCACGTGGTTTTTATAGTCATCACCCCTTTAAAGTGATCAAAGGTTCTGCCATTAGACTGATAACCAAGTTGGAGGTGTTAATACCAGCATGCTGCCACTATCTTCTGTAGCCTACACTGTGTATTTTCACACGTGTCTACCACACAAGCACCCCATCGATTTCACTTATTATGTTTACAACCTCCTGGTCAGAACCACATCCCCCTTCCTCCAAAGTCTTCAATATAAAACGCATCGCGAAAATTTTCCCCCATTTTTATAAACACCTTAGTCATAAGTGTATATATACTGAATAAACAAGAAAATAGTTCTATGCAATAGGGTCATTTTCTTAAATTACAAAAATCTCAATGACTTCCTGGTAATAGAATGGACAAGCAATAATTAGTTATAGAATAAATCAAAAACAGATACAAAATGGCAGCATGAGGTTACCAACAGTTCTGGATACCTTAGGGTCCTGGGAAAAAAGAAAACTCAATTTGCTCTCATATAATCTTTGTAAAGCTCCATGGGGTTCTTTAGGGAAATGCTGGGGACAAGGTCCAGGGTAACGAAAACTCAAATTTAACCTACTTTATGTATCAAGCTTCCTCCTAGGATTAGGTCTGAAAAGAGGTTAGCAGTTTCCAAAAAATCACTGCTCTAGAATGAATTAAAACAGAGTTTTAGCCAGTACCATCTAAATGCCTCAGAGGACACTAGGGCAGATGCAGGCGAAGCTAGCTTCTCGCCTGGACCTTCTGAGGCTGAAGGGGAATGAACATGAAATTCAAGAGGGCAGCCCTCTGCAAATGACCCACCTGAAGAAATAGTGTCTAAGGCAGGATCTGTCCTGTCCCTCCCGGCTAACTCCTCACATTCACAGAGGCTTCCTCAATGGAAGTGTCTCCTGACACTTGGGGGCCAGGAAGAGCCTCACTTCCACCAGCACCTCTGATTTTCCAGGGAGGACATAGTTTCCTCTGCTACCAGTCATCTCCCCAACCATGAGCTCATAAATTCACTTTCTGGTCTGTAAGTCCATCTCTTCACTGTGACGGGCACACGATGCCCGAGGCCTAACGGAACTGGCTCTAAAACCCTGGAGCCATCTTCCATGCAGTTGGTTCCCTGGGTCTGGTAACAGTGGCAATGCAATAGCAACCAGTGTCACTGAGTGAATGCTCTCATCATCGTAATTCCCCTTCCCCTCGTCTTCTCTTTAACGTATTCTCAAAAAGCAAATTGTTTAGTAAAGCACATTTTTCCCCCTGGAGATGGAGTCTTGCTCTGTCACCCAGGCTGGAGTGCAGTGGCGAAATCTCGGCTCACCGCAACCTCTGCCCCCCAGGTTCGAGCGATTCTCCTGCCTCAGCCTCCCGAGTAGCTGGGATTACAGGCGCACACTACCATGCCTGGCTAACTTTTGTATTTTCAGTAGAGATGGGGTTTCACCATGTTGGACACGCTGGTCTTGAACTCCTGACCTCATGATCTGCGTACCTTGGCCTCCCAAAGTGTTAGCATTACAGGCGTGAGCCACTGCACCCAGCCTAGTAAAGCACATTTTAAAGCATCACACCGGTTATAATCAATGGACCATACCAGTTTTTAGTCTTAATTTCGTTCCTCACATTTGCCACTATTTTTCCAAGCTTTGTGGGGCCAACGCTTCCAAAATTGATCTGGATTTACTATGAATTTACATGAATTCTGTGAAGCTTACCAGAAATCTTTACCACAGTCAATGCAAGAAAGGCATTCACAGTTTCTGCAAACAGACACATGCTTTTCCACTTGTATTTTCTTCACTGATTCACCACATGCATTGCATGTAAAAAATACCATTTTGAGGTAAATGGCTAAATATTCTCTATCCAAGACAGGTTTTAAGTCTTGTCCTAAGGAATAAAAGATAATATCATTATAAACTGAAACTTCTCATTTCATAAATGGCTCATGCAGCTAACTTTTCAACCATAATTTCACATGAAAATAACAGAGTCAAAGTTGATTAGCAATCTACATAAAATTCCACCATTCATATAAGTAAAACTGACATTAACAATGAGAATGGCTGACATTTACTCTGTCCTTACCATGTGCCAGGCACTATTCTGGAGGCTTTATGTGTATTCACTTATTCAATCCCCACAGTAACCCTCTGAGGGAAGGACTATTATTGTTCAGAATTTATATGAGGTAACTGAGACAGAGAGATTACATAACTTGCCCAAGGATGCACAGTTAACAGAACCAAGATTTAAACCTGGCAGATTGGCTCTCGAGATGAAGAGCTTTGAGGGTGTTAAATCTTACTTTCCGTAATACCTTAAACTCCCTGTATATGAAACTTACAGAAGGCATTGCAATTTAGGTGTACACTACAAACTATTTCAGGTCCTCAAATATACTAAGAACACAGCAAGAGGAAAACTGAGTGAAGTTTAGAAAGTGAAGAAGAGGCAATTCTATGGGCACAATTTCTATGGCACTAAAAGCATTCATATCAGTATTACTATATATCCACAAAGGTTAAAATGCGGACATGTGCCTCAGCTGTAGTGGACAGGGGCCTCCTTCATGTGGCAGCTTGTTGGACAAGTCAGAAAGAAATGGAACCATGTCCAGGTGTCCCAACTGCTGGGTGCTGAATTACTGGAGTTCACGAACCCAGGTGTCCTGAGCACTGCCCCAATAAGAAGTATGTCTGCACACGTACATAAACATCATTTTAAAATTTCACAGAAATGCTACTGTGCTGAAGAAAACACAAATTCATCTAAAAGTGTTAGAGAAGTCACAGTAATTTTCCACACTTACATAATTTTTTAATCACTAGATTTTAAAACACATTGTTGTTTTACATTATAAGTTTTACAGCAAAAATACTGAGAACCGTTTAACTCAGAGCTTTCTTTCTTATTATGAAAATAAAAGTGAGGGTCAAGTAAATCGATGCAATTTACTTCAGGGTAGGACTTCATCCAACAAGCTTACAGTACAAATGATCTACCCTTGGGTTGCAAAGAATTCCCATGCATGAAATCACCGTTGCTCCTCCACCAGCACGTTCTGGATCACTGCTGGTGAGGCCACACCCATGCAGCAACCAGGGTTATTCATGTCCATTCAGCCTTGAATGGAGATGTACATCCAGGCTGCATCTCCAGGGTTTACAAAGGCCCAGCTGGTCTCTTGTGGAGGCCTCTTGCCCCGTGGGACACTATCAAACACCAGCTCAGCTTCTATGCTACATACAAACCACAGACTCCTGACTCTGGGGTCCCAGGCCCCACTCCTTAGCTCACTATCAGTGTATGTTAGTAAGCGGACAGCATTTGGTCAGCTACAACCTAGCACCAAATCCTCAAGAAAGAAAACATGACTCCTCTGGATGTGCTGCAGCAACTGTCAGCTTCTCATCTGGTTACTGTAAAGATGTGTGATACTGTCAAGCTCCTGGGAGCTGGAATCACTTTTCCCACCACCCAGCTTACCATTCTAAAACAGGCAGAGGAATGATCAACATGTCAGGCAACAAGAGCAGCTATCCTGCCTGACAAGGGAGAGCAAAGGCTGGAACAAGAGCCAACATCACATTCTCAAAGAGCGAGGGGTGCACTTTGGTGGAAGAGCAGGAATAACTTATTACTCACCAAGAAATACATTGTCATCACAGGCACAAGGTGAAAGCAGCTGTGATATGCCAAATTATCTGCTGAAAAACTTTCAAGCACTTTCCTAATAAGATACAACAATAAAAAACAGTCCCTGAAACTTAGATATGGCTTAGAGCTTGCCAATCTCTATTGCTGAGGACAATTCTATTTCTTGATAGAGTGGGAGATGGGAGGAAGAAAGGTTTTGACAAGGCTTAAGATTCAATTGAGAGATTCCTGTAGCGGCAGGTCAGGAATTAAAGGCCTAGGAAGGAAGCTGGAAACAAAATACAGGGACTGAAAGAAGCAGTGACAGCAGTGATACTGACAAAAAGATACTCAAGAGTAACTGTGCAAAACATTCTATCTCTCTGGAGATTGGCTACACACCACAGTGTAATTAAGTATCAATTCAGAAGATGATTAGAATCTGATTACACGTCCAGCTAAAAAATAACTGTCACATCATTTTCATTTGGTCTTTACTTGTTTAAGGCAGAATGGGTGGATTGCACAGGAAGTCAGAACCCTGTCTCTTCCTACCTTCCTCTGGATTTTTACACTAGCCATGAAATGGGAACAGCTGTGTCCACTTGCTTGACTAATGAGCTAATATCTGTAAGGAGCTCACCTCTCCCTTATTCCGAGCCTGGAGGACAGCCCAGCACCTTGATTACACCTCAAACCCAACCTAGCCCCAGGCGGAAATACCTGTAAATTATGCCATAAACACTTGCTTGGGCTTCAAAGAAAAGTTCAAAACCATCAAAAGCTTCCGTCAGCCTAACTGCACAGCAGACAGGGTGTCCCAGGTCTTAGTGCAGGCTTAATATTCATAAGTGTAAATGCTACAAACTTACAAAAAGCCGTCATGTGGAAATTCAGTCCCTCTAATGGAAGACAGCAAACATTGCCTAAAACAAAAAAGTAAAACGGTATTACTCAAATTCCACAAGACTAGATAAGCATGAAGGAAATTTAATTAAACTTTTAAATAATGTTTTGGCAAGTTTGGAACATTTATGCTTCTGAAATTATGAAAGCTTAAAACTGCATTAAGACTTTGAGGACACCCAGTTGGCTGGGCTCCCAGGTGACAGACTTCAACATTTAGCCCTAAGTGTAAAAAGATGGCAGTTTTTTTTTCCCTTTATGGGGCTGGATCTAAATAGAGTCCTCTTTTCCTTCCCTGGCTCCCCAACTCCCTCTGCCCAATGCCCAGTCCCAGTGCAGCCAGAGAGATTCTACATGCTTTCCTTCTGGCCATATGGGCATGTTAAAAGAGAAAGGCAAGCAGAAGGCAGTGTTCTTGGACTGGTTGAGAGCATACTTCCATTCTTGCCCAGTCACTTTAACTCAATTCGGCAGACATTTCCTGAACGCTGACGCCATACTATCCACCCAGATACACCTGGGCCCTCACGCACGTCCTCTGCGTGTGCTTCTGGCTGCGTCTTCGTCTGTCTGTATGGTCAGTTTACTGAGCTCTCATCACATGCCATACACATGAAAAAGATGATGGGGTCTGCACCATAGAACACATGATCCTTAGCTCTCTACGAAGCCGTGTCCCATTTATGAACACGACTGCACCCAACACAACTAAGACTGCTTTGATCATACTACCTCCATCTGGAGAGAAAACCCAAGGCTCAGGAGGGTAAGTGAACTGCCCGAAGTCACAGTAAGTGGCAGAGGTAGCCTCAAAGACCAGGCAACAAGTCGAGGCTCCCACCCTGCCTCCATCTTGACCTGCCATGTCCTAGCCATTTGCTTGGTGGTTACTCAGTACCTAGGACGTTGAGGTCCTCATCCAAAGAGGAAAAAAAATTAAAGTCTCTACAAGGTGGCTTTCCATGTAAAAATATTAGAACCCTAAGTCTTAATTATAAAGCGTGTGTGCAGTGGGCAAGGAGACCACCCATGTCACAGGAGAGGCTGTCAGGTGCTGGGCAGCTAAGCTAGTTGACTGGCAGCAGCCAGTGGTCAGTAAGGGGCTGGGAACTTGTTAGTCGTCTCTTAACAAGATGGTTGCCAGGTTTTGTTGGACAGAGCCCTGGCTCAGGGGTAGAGGATCTGAGCTGGAGCCTACATCTGCTAATGCCAAAAAAGTCATTAAAAACTAAATGACTTCGGCCGGGCGCGGTGGCTCACGCCTGTAATCCCAGCGCTTTGGGAGGCCGAGGCGGGCGGATCACAAGGTCAGGAAATAGAGACCACGGTGAAACCCCGTCTCTACTAAAAATACAAAAAATTAGCCGGGCGCGGTTGTGGGCGCCTGTAGTCCCAGCTACTCGGGAGGCTGAGGCAGGAGAATGGCGTGAACCCGGGAGGCGGAGCTTGCAGTGAGTCGAGATCGCGCCACTGCACTCCAGCCTGGGCGACAGAGCGAGACTCCGTCTCAAAACAAACAAACAAACAAACAAACAAAAAAAAACTAAATGACTTCAAGGTTCCTTAACTTCCCAGAATCTGTTTATCTGTAAAATGGATCTAATACCTAACTCAAAGCATTGGGTGGAAAGTTAAATAAGACATCAGATATGAAAGCTTCATCCCTGCCTAACTGTAGAAAGGTTTTTCTGTGACCTACTAATTTGCACATCAATGCTATTACACCCAGCCCCCTCCTAAACCCATGCTCCTTTAAATATGACCATCAACCCACCCATTTATCTTCATAAATTCACTCTAACCTTCTCTGGCTCCTCACCCCATGGGTGCCTCTACTCTACCAAGTTCCCTGAAAACATGCCCTTAGGTTTGGTTCTGAGATTGGAATGATTTTTTTTAACCTTCCTCCCTCTATATTTTTTTGTTACTTGTTATTTTTTTTTCTTTTTTTCTTTTTTTCTGAGATGGAGTCTCGCTCTGTTGCCCAGGCTGGAGTACAGTGGCGCCATCTTGGCTCACTGCAAGCTCTGCCTCCCAGGTTCAAGCAATTCTCCGGCCTCAGCCTCCCCAGTAGCTGGGATTACAGGCACGTGCCACCACGCCCGGCTAATTTTTGTATTTTTAGTAGAGATGGGGTTTCACCATGTTGATCAGGCTGGTCGTGAACTCCTGACCTCAGGTGATCCACCCTCCTCGGCCTCCCAAAGTGCTGGGATTACAGGCATGGGCCACTGCGCTTGGCCCTGACTATTCTTAAAATATTCTTGCATGCACATACAGACACTGACCTACACATTATTACCACCACTACCACTGAAACAGCCCACCTGAGGGGCCTGGCTGGCAACCCCAGGACATCCCTCACTGAACACTGTGACCCTGAGCATGCCACTGCCTCTTTAAACTTCAGGTTCTCTCATCTGTGAAACAAGAAGTCAGGCCAACTTGACAAGACTCAAGCCCCTTCCACAGGTAGCATTCTGAGAAACCATGGATATGGTGCAAGAGAAGGACAGACAAACATACTCTGTCCACCGTCCTGCCTGTACCTTTGTGTGTGGGGCTGATAAGGGTTACAATGGGTAACATTCACAAGGAGAGAATCTCTCCCTTGTTCCTTGCAAAAGCCCTGGGAAGTAGGTGCACCTATCTCCACTAAACAGATGAGCAAACTGAGGCACAGAAGCCATGTCTCTCCACCTCCCACCCCACACACTACATCACCAGCACTGTTTCAAACACCATCCCTTCACTCGGGAAACTGCCATGTGTCAGGCACTATGCTAGGCCCTGGGAGCCTGGGGCACAGTGTGAAGAAGTCCCAAGTGGCCCTCCTCTGCTAGAAATCAGGGTTGCAAATACACACCCCACCTCATTCCCACCCCCCTCTCCTCAGAGGCAGGTGCTGCAGAGAATCCTAACATTTATGGAGCACCCAAGCCCTCTCATAGGAGGTCAACGCATTTCTACGCATGTAATCCTCATCACAGTCCTCCGAGTTAGGTTCTATATGTTATGACAGATGAGGAAACTGAGGCGCAAAGAGGTTAAAAAACTTACACCAGGTAGTGGCAACCCAGATTCACACGCAGTAGTTATTCTGGTCCTAAGTACGTGCTCTGGACCGCTACATCCTAAGACCTCCTCCTCAGGGAGTGGATGCGGCCAAGGCTAGAGAAGAGCCCTGTCCCCAACATGCAGCAAGCCTGAAGCCCAGTCGGGCGGTGACCAACCGTCCTGGTTTGGCCAGGCCTGAGGGGGTTCCCAGGACGCGGGACTTTAAGTTTTAAAACTAAAACGAGTTGGTCACCCTAAGTCCAGGACTCCTGCCACTTCCCCAGAGCAGGAGTGAGATCTGAATGGAAATCCTTCCTCCATGCGTAACCCAGAGGGGCTGACGGTGTCCCTCCCCTACTCACTCTCTGAGCCCCAGCCTTCTAGGTCGGACCTCTGGGCCACCGCCCCTCACCTCTCAGTCAGCGCCCGCCAACGGTTTCAACCGGCCGCGGGGAGCACGTGGACTCGCCGCCGCGGCCCAGCGCCGCAGCTACCTGCCTCTTTGGATTCGCGGTGCAGAATTCACTGCTGAGCCACCCAGCGCGCCTGCGCATCGCGGCCACACAACTCCCCCCCCCCAGCGGAAGTGACGCCATCGGAAGCAGGAGGGCGGTTCTGGCAAGCCAAGGGGGCGTTGTCGGGATGGTTCCGCGGCCGGCGGGTCCCTGCGAGCGCCTCTGAAGGCAGCTGCTGCAGGTGAAGAGTAGGCGGCGGGGCAGAGAGCGGCCTCCGAGGGTAAGGTGGCCGGCCTTGCGAAGGCATGCAGGGCTGGCGCTGGTGGGAATGGCCCGGAAGGAAAGCGAGGCCGCGCGGCCTGAGGTGGCGCAGAAGGGCATGGACCCGCTGTTCCTTCCGCATCTCAGGGGCACTCGAGGATACCCGGGGAGTTGGCGGCTCCTGCGAGAGTCAGCGAGCTTCTGCTCTGTACCCGGCATCACAGGGGACGCGAACTGAGACCCAGAAGGCCAGGTTCCGGGCCTGGGAGCCGGGCCTTGGAGCCGGGCCTTCTCCCTGGTGCAGCTCCCTCGGCCTGGAAACCCCACCCGCGTCCTCTCATCTCCAGGCTTTGCCCGCTGGAAGCCAGCCCGGCCCGCCACCGCTCCGCGCTGCCCATCTATCGGCTCCTGTTTCCTTCCGTCCACGCTGTAGTTGAGAGTAGCGCTTAAGACGGCAGAGCCCACAGCCTAGCTCAGTCTGATTACGGTGTGGCCTCCCTGTGCCTCAGCCCCGCATCTGTAAAGCGGGTATCATAGCGGCACCTGCGTCGCTGGAACCTTGTCATATTTCATGAGTTGGTGGTGCATGTAAATCGCTTAGACTAGTGGCTACCACTTAGTAAGTGCTCAATAAACGTTAACTATTGCTCCGCCCTTAAAACAGGGTCTGGCATACCGTGGTGGTCACTAGGTGTTTGTTGCTTAAATGAATGAATGAAAGTTGAATGGAGGATCCACAGAGTATTGTGAGAAACCTTCACTCCCAAGGTGTGTGTATGTGGGTGATGAGGAAGGTTTCACTCTGAAAGTGAGCAGTGTTGGGCCTGGAATAGAAGGTGTATTAGTTTGCTAGGACTGCAAACAAAATACTGGGTGACTTAAACACAGGAATTTATTATTTTCTCAGAGTTCTGGAGGTTAGAAATCCAAGATCAAGGTGTCCTCAGGTTTGGTTTCTTCTGAGACATTTCTCCTTGGCTTGCACGTGGCTACTTTTGCCGTGTCCTCATATGGTCTTTCCTCTGTGTTTTCACATCTCTGGTGTCTCTCTTTGTATCCAAATTTCCTCTTTTTATAAGAACATCAGTCAGGTTGTATTAGGGCCCACCTTAATGGCCTCATTTTAATTTTATTACCTTCTTACAAGCCTGATCTCCAAATACAATCACATTCTGGGGTGCTGGGGGAAGCAGTTTACCCATAACAAAAGGAATTCATGAGAATGGACAAGGAGGGAAATATTTTCCAACAGAAGTGACAGAATGGCCAAGAGTGCTCAAGATGTTTTTTGTGTTCAAGGCACATATGTGTACTTCAGTCTTGTTTGTGCTCTCCTACTGTTTTTGGTTTTGTTTTGTTTTTTCATTTTGTCCCCCTGAAAACTCAAAGAGGGTGAGCCCTCTCGTTTTTTCAGTCTGGCAGACTTAACTCACATTTCAGCATAGATGTGTCTTCCAGAAAGTTTTCCCTGACCCTCCCTCCCAAATTAATTTCTGCTTCCTCCATGTAATAACTCCGATACAGGGCTGGGTGCGGTGGCTCATGCCTGTAATCCCAGCACTTTGGGAAGCCGAGGCAGTCAGACCATGAGGTCAAGAGATCAAGACCAGCCTGGCCAACATGGTGAAACCCCGTCTGTACTAAGAATACAAAAATTGGGCGGGCGTGGTGGTGCACACCTGCAATCCCAGCACTTTGGGAGGCTGAGGCGGGTGGATCATTTGTGGTCAGGAGTTCGACACCAGCCTGGCCCACATGGTGAGCACCCCCCCGCCCAACTCCGTTATCCCTACTAAAAATATAAAAATTAGCTGGGCGTGGTGGTGCCTGCCTGTAATCCCAGCTACTCAGGAGGCTGAGGCAGGAGAATCACTTGAACCCAGGAGGCAGAGGTTGCAGTGAGCCAAGATCACACCACTCCACTCCAGCCTGGTCAACTGAGCAAGACTGCATCTCGGAAAAAAAAACCAAATAACTCTGGTACAGTGCGATGATACTTGTTTTTCCCGCTAGACTGATGCTTCATGAAGACATGGATGACCATATCTGATGTGTTTGCCATCGTACCTTCAGTGCCTAGCGCATAATGGGCACTGTAAAGTTAAGTGAATGATGGAAAACTGAGACATAGAGCCTGTGGAGGGCAGGGAACACATCTGTTCCATTTGTCAGCATTCCGTCCTCGCGACAGTCTGTTGCACATATTAGGCACACAGTGTCTGTTTAACTGAATTGGCCTTCCCGGTGTGATAAGAGTCAGCATAAAACTAAGACAAGTCTCCAGGTTTGTTTGCTTTAAGCCAGTGCTTTTATGAGTGGGGTAGAGGTGAGGAGCTACGAGTAAGCCATTTGAAAGTATGATGATGGTCTGACATCCTTAGGAGCCCTCTAAGGTAAGCTTGATATTAAGGTGCATGAACTGTGGGCTTTTGGAGAAGTAATCTATGAATGGCTCTGCTGAAAAGACATCCGCAGATTCTATCCAGTAGTGTTTGACCTGTTGGTAGAATTGAGAGGCCTTTGCTCTAGGAGCCCTCTCTGCAGGTCGAAATTCCATTCTGGCTGTTTTCTTTAGAAGCATTTCTTCGTTCACATTGATCTAAACTTTTTCTTATTTCTTTTCCCCCCATATTTTCATTTTTTAATGCCGTTCATACCATCTTTCCACCATCACATTCCTCGTATAGATTTGTAGCTTTTAGAACAAGAAAAAAACCTCTAAAAGAGATCATCCAGTCCAGTGGGGGCCTCTCCATTTTTATAGACAAAAAACTGAGGCCCAGAGTCTCTTCCATCCAGAAATATGTATTGAGCCCCTACTCTGTCGAAGACACTCTTCTAGGTACCAGAGATACATTGTTCAATAAGACAGAGGGAGTCCATGTCTTCACCACAGAACATTTTTACTGCTTGTCACCAGGTGAGTTAGTCGCAAAGATGGAAGAGAACTTTGTGCTCCTTCTGTCACACTATAACACCTTGTGTAGCACACGTTAGTCCTGAATTGTGCAGTTCCTTAATGCAATGCTTGTCTGTGGGATTACCTAGACAATCAGGCATAGGCAGTAGACTGAAGAGGCAGCTGATTCTGATCAAAGGAAACAGTGGTTATGAATGTGGCTTTGGTGTCAGTTTCCCTGGCTCTGAATCCCACCTCTGTCCCTTACTGCTTACCTATTACATTTTAGCTGTGTGACCATCTTCTCTGAACATGGTCAGGTTTTCTGTTGCTGTGTAACACACTACTCCCAAATTTAGTGACTTAAAAACTTTTTTATCTCATAATTCTGTGGGTTAGGTATTCCGGCAGATGTCAGCTGAGAAATTCTTCAATTCTCTGTGGTGTCAACTGGGGTCACTCAGTGGCACTCAGCTGAAGGAGGGGCCAGCCTGGAGAGGTCAGGATGACTTTCCTGGGAGCCAGCTGAACCCTTCTCTGTCTCCATGTGTTCTCTCCAGTTGGGCATCGTACAGGTGGCTCAGGCCTTCCATAGCCACTCTTCTGAAAGATGGGAAGTGGAAGCTGTTAGCTCTTAAGGCGTGGGCCTGGGAAATGAGCACAGCTTTATAAGCACAGAATCAGATTAAGGCAGAGCCTGCGTAGGAGGGAAGGAGACCTAGACTCCACTACCCCATGGGAGAATCATCAGAGAATTTGTGGCCATCTTAAATCTGCCAAATTCCTCATTGTCCTCACCTGTAAAATGTGGATAATAGTAGCACCTATCACACAGTAAATGAGTTAATAAATGTAAAGGGCTTAGAACAGTGCCTGGCATCTAGGAAACATAAGTATTTGTCATAATCATTACTATTATTAGGTATGAGATACTTTGTTGTTTATAGTTATAATTTACAGAACACATAAGAAATGCAAGATACAATTTTTTTCCAGACCTTTTTATAACCTTATTGAGATTTCCAGACCTTTTTATAACCTTATTGGGGTTTCCAGAGCTTTTTATAACCTAATTGGGGAGGTACAGGATTGACATCATGAAGTAATTTAGGGAACTATACAAAATGATATGGAATAGTTATTATTATTATTATTTTGAGATGGAGTCTTGCTTTGTTGCCCAGGCTGGAGTACAGTGGTGCGATCTTGGCTCACTGGAACTTCAACCTCCTGGGTTCAAGTGATTCTCCTACCTCAGCCTCCAGAGTAGCTGGGATTACAGGCATGCGTCACCACGCCTGGCTAATTTTTGTATTTTTAGTGTGTTGGCCAGACTGGTCTCAAACTCCTGGCCTTAAGTGATCCACCCATCTTAGCCTCCCAAAGTGGTGAGATTGCAAGCATGAGCCACCACACCCAGCCTATAATTCTTATAGTAAAAGTAAATTGTGTAACAGTTAATTCATCATAACTCTGGGGATTGTTCCAAATAACTTTTTCCTTTATCACTTCTGTAGAGCTGGAAAATGTCTAATTTTCTAATTAGATATCTACCTAATATACCTAGACATTTACATTTGTATAATTAGACAGTTTTACCTAATTTTAACAGTTAAGTCTGTGGAGGAGGGTTTCGTGTGTGTGTGTGTGTGTGTGTGTGTGTGTGTGTGTGTGTAAAATGTCTTTTTTCCCATGTGAAATAGCATAGCATAAAAGCACAGACTCCATTGTTTAGGGACCAAGATTCAAATCCTGCCTTTGGCACATAATAGTTGTATGATCTTGGATAACTGACTTAAAGTCTCCATATCTCAATTGTTTCTCTTGTAAATGGTGGTAATTGGGTTCTTATAGAATTGTTCCAGTTAATGGATGTTGTATTAATCCATTCTCACACTGCTGTAAAGATACTACCTGAGACTGAGTAATTTATAAAGGAAAGAGGTTTAATTGACTCACAGTTCCACATTGCCGAGGAGGCCTCAGGAAACTTAAAATCATGGCAGAAGGTGAAGGGGAAGCAAGGCACATCTTACAAGGCAGCAGGGGAGAGAGAACTGGATAGGGGGGAGCAGAGACTGCCAAACATTTTTAAACCATCAGATCTGCTGAGAACTCACTCACTATCCCAAGAATAAGAAACTGCTCCCATGATCCAGTCACCTACCACCAGGTCCCTCCCCTGACATGTGGGGATTATGGTTTGGTGAGAACACAGAGCCAAACCATAACAGATATGATATGCTTAGCGCAGGTCTGTGGTAAGTAGTCAGTAAATGATAGCTAAAAATAATGATAAACTTAGAAGCCTTTCCAGGCAACCAGCTTGGCAGGGGTGGATAACTGATAACTCACTTGGCTGTTACTAGCTTTGAGGATTCAGCACTGGGAACAGTGTTCGCCACCTACCATCATGCCTTTCTTTCTATACTTTTGTTTGGGGCAGTACCTCAGTGTTGCTCTTTGTCCCAGTTTTCTCTGAGTCTCACTTTGATCTCAAAGCAGATCATGCCAATACCGCAAACTCTACATATTAGAAACAAAGCTTTCCATAAAGAGATGAGGGGAATCAGAATAAGGTCTAGATTTGATAGGTGAGGTGATGGGGGATGAAATTTAGAGACTCTACATTGAAGGGGCATGCCGTTGAAGAAGTTTAGCAGAGAGTTGGAGATTGGAACTGGTAGCTGAAGCTAAAGTGTCAAATTTAGGAGTTGTGTTAGAACATATGAAAGCCAAGAATGAAAGTGATTGTCAAGGGAAAGAGGAGAGGGCTATAGTGCTGCACCTTAAGGAACATCAACGTTTGTAAGGCTTGAGGGAGACAGGTATAGCATAGGGATGGGACAGATCAGAGACATAGGAAGAGAACCAAAAGAGTTCTGGGAAAGGAGGGATTTCAGGATGGGAGTTGGCAGACCACATTGCCATGTGTGGCAGGAAAGCTGGAGAGGATGGTTGAGGACTGAGGAAAGGTCATTGTTGGGAAAGTCTGTTTCAGTGGAGTGAGTGGCAGCAAGGTTGCAAGGTGATATGGTTTGGCTGTGTCCCCACCCAAATCTCATCTTGAATTGTAACTCCCACAATCCCTCCCTGTTGTGGGAGGAACCTAGTGGGAGGTGATTGAATTATGGGGGTGGGTCTTTCCCATGCTGTTCTCATGATAGTGAATGAAATCTGATGGTTTTAAAAATGGGAGTTTCCCTGCACAGGCACTCTCTTTGCCTGCTGCCATCCATGTAAGACATGACTTGCTCCTCCTTGCCTTTCACCTTCTGCCAAGATTGTGAGGCCTTTCCAGCCATGTGGAACTGTAAGTCTAATAAACCTCTTTCTTTTGTAAATTGCCCAGTCTCGGGTATGTCCTTATCAGCAGCATGAAAACGGACTAATACACAAGGTGAAAAAGGAGTCATGAGAAAGTAAAGTGGTGGGTGTAGATAGCTATTTTGAAAAGCATGAAAGAGAGGCCTGTGATGACTAGAGGAACCTAGGTGGAGGGCTTTGTTGTTATCCTGTTTTGGTTTGTTTTCATCGTGGGGCAATGTCGGTGTGTTTGTTTGGAGGAGCAAGCAAAGGACAGGGTGAAGCAATGAAAGCTTCACTGATGGAACTAGGTTCTAGGGGAGGCAGGAAGGCTCAAGAGGAGAGGGAATGTTCATCTTGGGAAGGAGGAGGCACGTTTCATCCCGTGAAGCCTAAGGTAATGAGGGAGGGGTGAGTGGGAAATTTGGAACTGAGAAAAATTTAAGGCACTATGCTTATCAAGTTATACATGTGTTCAACTTTCTTTTCTTTATTTTTATTTTTTGAGACAGAGTCTCGCTTTGTCGCCTAGGCTAGAGTGCAATGGCGCAATCTCAGCTCACTGTAACCTCCCCCCTGCCCCCGGGTTCAGGTGAATCACCCGCCTCAGCCTCCCCAGTAGCTGGGATTATAGGCACTCGCCATCATGCCTGGCTAATTTTTGTAGAAACAGGGTTTCACCATGTTGGCCAGGCTGGTCTCCAACTCCTGATGTCAGGTGATCCGCCCACCTCAGCTTCCTAAAATGCTGGGATTATAGGAGTGAGCCACGGTGCCCGATTGGGTTCAACCTTCTTAGTGAAGTTAAAGTCACAGTCATTTTTATGAGTGAGGCAAAAAGACGTGGTGGGAATTAAGACACTGGAAAGATCACAGAGGAGCAACCCCAAACCCAGAGCAGGTTAAGAATCGTGGGGCTGGGTGCAGTGGCTCACGCCTTTAATCCCAGCACTTTTGAGAGGCTGAGGTAGGCAGATTGCTTAAGCCCAGGAGTTCAAGGCCAGCCTGAGCAACATAGCAAAACCCCATCTCTGCAAAAAAAATGTTTTAAATTAGCCAGGTATGTTGGCACACACCTGTAGTCCCAGCTGTGGTGAAAGGATCGCCTGAAACCCAGGAGGTTAAGACTGCAGTGGGCTGTAATCGCGCTACTGCACTGTAGCCTGGGTGGCAGAGCTAGATGCTGTCTCAAAAAAAAAAAAAAAAAAAAAAGAATGGTGGGAAAGTAGGTGACAGCTCAGCTGAGCCCTGATCTGGAAAGTGGGAAGGTCAGGTATAAGTAAAGTATTCCCAGGGCAGAACCAAAGGCTTTTAGAGGAGAGCACAGGCAGAGATCTGCAGTCCGCCTGCTCAGAATCACGGAATGCCTGTGATGCAGTTACCAGGCTCCACTATAGACTGACAGAACAAAATCCTGGGATGTACCCAGGAACCTGCATTTTTAACAAGGTCCCCAGGTGATCCTTATGGATGAATACAGAATCCTTCCATATGCCAGATACTAGTCTAAATGTTTACACAGGTTACTGCAATAACCGGTGAGATAGGGTAAGGACAGTGGGTCACAGAGAAGTCATTTGCCCAAAGTCATATAGCCAGTGAGAGGTGGAACTCGGTCTCCAACCCACTGGCCAAGAACATAGCTGGTTTGGGGAGCTACTAGTAGTTCATTTTGGCTGCCACATACTTGGAGTAATGGGAGATAAGTCTAAGTGAGACGTAAGGGGTGTGTTGAAAAGCTTAGATTTGGGCTTAGTGATGCAGTGACTTTTTCAGCAATGCTTAAGTACTGAGAGTGAAGGCAAAGAAAGCAGATGATGACTTTTTAGATTTTTAGTACCATACTGCCTTTTTTTTTTTTTTTTTTTTTGAGATGGGGTCTCTCTCTGTCACCCAGGCTGGAGGGCAATAGTACAATCATGGCTCACTACAGCCTCAACCTGCTGGGCTCAAGCAGTCCTCCTACCTCAGCCTCTTAAGTAGCTGGGGCTACAGGCACGCACCACCATGCCCACCTAATTTTTGTTCTTATTTTTCATAGAGACAGGGTCTCACTATGTTGCCAGACTGATCTCAAACTCCTGGACTCAAGTGATCCTCCTGCCTCAACCTCCCAAAGTGTTGGGATTACAGGTGTGAACCACCACGCCTAGTGCAGACTGCCTAACCTTCATAGTCTTATCCCAGTCTGGTTCCATTTCTTCCAACTATTTCTCTTCCATAAATCATCCCCTACTAGATTGTGCCCCTAGACGTCCAAGACCATGGCTTTCTGGCCTGTGTATTCCAGTGTCTAGCCCTAACTATTTGTTTAGTTGTGTGTCATGCGCTTTCGTTGTGTGTTTCCCTCACTAGAATTTCAGCTGCATGAGAGTGGCGACCTGGCGTGTTTTGTTCATTGTTGTGGCCCTGCAGCCTGGACACAGTAGTCAGTTGGTGAATAGAGGCTGAAGGATGAAACTTGCAGTGTCTACACAATGGCTTCCCATCCCATTTGGAGTGAGAGTCAGGATTCGTAACAGGGCCCGCAGGCCTGGGCATGACCTGACCCTCTGTGCCCTCTTGGATGTCATCTCCTACTACTCGCTCAGCCACACCTGAGCCCAGCAAGCTCCTGCCTCAGAGACTTGGTGCTTGCTGTTCTTTCTGGCCCAGGTACCTGCCCAGCTCCTTCCCTTCCTTCAGGCATCTGCTCAAGTAGCCTCTTAGAGAGGCACAAAGGCAAGAGTGAGGGGACCTGCTGCTTTGCAATGCCTCTTATATCATTGCCTGGTGATAGGTATTTTGACCAGTACCTTATCTCCCAAATTAGGCTCCTAATTTCCGCAACTTCTATTCAGTGACCTGTGTACAGGTGTTTGATAAATATGGATTTGATCTTATCCAGCTGGCTTTTCTTTCACCTTATACATCTTTATATATGTATATTTTATGTTTCATTTGACATATTCCTAAGTAGACACAGAGAAGTACATATAGTATTAACATGGTCATATTCTAGATTTGTACTGTTTAGATTCTGTGGCTTTTAAAATATAAGTTACAATTTCAGTCCCTTAGCCACATTTCAAGTGCTCAGTGACCATGTGTGGCCGGTGGCTACTGTATTGAGCAGTGCAGATACAGAGCATTTTCATCATGACAGATAATTCTGTTGAACAGCTGTGGTCTGGATGCCTCAGAACCAGAGGGAGGTGTGTGTGTGGGTGGGTGTGTGTGCACACACGCATGTGTATGTGTGATACTGTGATGGGAGAGTGAAGCACAGATCAGTCAGTGAGTTTTAATCCCATTTAGTTTCCAGTGAGGTCCTTAAGAATATCTGTCGTATCTGTGATTTTTTGCTGTAGGTCACTTGAATGGTTGAGCATGGACCCTGTTGCTACCCACAGCTGCCATCTCCTCCAGCAACTGCATGAGCAGCGAATCCAAGGCCTGCTTTGTGACTGTATGTTGGTGGTAAAAGGAGTCTGCTTTAAAGCACATAAGAATGTCCTGGCAGCATTCAGCCAGTATTTTAGGTAGGTATTTTAGACTTCATTCTCCTAGCTGTGAATTAAGGGTAAAGCTCTTTTAGTATGGAAGTATTCATATTTTGTTCTCCTTGGATTTCACTGTATTTATCTTTTATGGCACGTTGGATTTTGTAGGAGTTGTTTTAATTTTTAAGTTTGTTAATCATATTTATTATTTTTGCTTTTGTGTTTAGAGTAACCTGAAAAGAGGCTCTTAAGTAAAATGAATTCGGTATGATTGAAAGTATTTTGGTTCTTTGTCTTTCATTTTAATAATTCTGGTTAATGTCAGTCTTCTACATATATTTTTTATCCTTTCAAGATAAAACGATAGACAAATTAAGTTCCTGGTCAGAATTTTTCTGTGATAAGAAATCAGAGGGGAAAACATATTCTGTGTGTTGGATTTTTCTTTTCTTTTCTTTTTTTCTATATTGAAGCATTTTAGTTTTTGTTCCTCATTTGAATATTCTAAGAAAACCTTATAATCATTTTGGCTTATATGAAATATTTGTTTATAAATAATGAATAATACCAAGAAGCTGTGTTTCAGCTTATTTAAACATTATTCTGTATTCCCAGCGACTCAGGAGGCTAAGGTGGAAGGATCCCTTGAGCACAGGAGGTGGAGGCTGCAGTGAGCCGTGGTGATGCCACTGTACTCCAGCCTGAGCAACAGAGCGAGACTCCGTCTCTTAAAAAAAAAATCGTTAGAGTTAAGTGATTCTGCATAAGTTCATTTTGTTGTTAGCAGGTTTATCTCTCTTTAAATCCAAAGTCTCTCTTTTTAAAGTACTCTTTGTTTCCAAAATGCATACCATTTTACTGCTATAGTAGACAACATGGGACATGATTTGCTCCTTCCTTGATAATCCTGAATCATCAAATTGAGTCTCAGTTATTGTATAGGCCACATTACACATTGTAATGAATCAGCTTCTTAAGGTAGGTAGCAGGTTTTGTTCCCGTGAAAAATGATCGCAAACTCTTCGTTTGCTATCACGTATTTTTTTTTGTGTCTTCCCAGGACAATTAAATTTTGATATTGTGATACACAGGCTGTTTTGCACTTAAAAACAGAACTGAAGGCTGTTTGGGGGAAATAAGTGACTGTATGTGACAAAATGTCTTCAACTTACTTACCTGAGCTTATTATTTCATACATAATACAAATTTGTTCACCTGTGACCTTGGCTTGTACCCAGAATAAAGTGTCTGGGCTTTAGGGTGCCTTTTGGTATTCATTAACTCTTAGGATTTTTCTCACTGTTGGTTTTTGAACCACTGGGTGGCTGAAAATCCTAACAGCCAAATAAATTGCTGGTTACAAAGGAATGTATGTGGGGGGTTGGTTTATTCTAGCTATTTTTATTTTAAGTTTTCTAGGCATTTAGATGTGGAAATATTTAGACTAAATATGAAATATTGAAAAGTGTATATTCTTTAATTTTGTATACTCTATTAGTATGTATTTAATATATATGGATAATTACCTTTTGAAAAAATGTTTAGAGCAATCTTTTATTTCTTAGATCATATTGGGAATTATCTTAGAATCTTCTTGATTTGTGGTTTATCAGTCATATTATTGTATGTAATTTTGTAATGTGTAAATTTGAGTATATTTCAGAAATTTACTTTGAGATCTGTTTTGAAGTCTGTATATCCAATCCACTAATTTAATTCATCTGAATTATTTAGTTGGATGGTTTGCCAGGTTGTTTTAAAGGATTAAAACATACTTATGTTAAAAGTCTTGACATTCACAGAAGGATAGTATTTTTTGATATTAATATATGAACGTTATTTATAAGAAAAAGACAGTATGAATTTTTGACACTGTAAACAGATATTCTTTCTTTTACCAGGAGCCTCTTTCAGAATTCTTCAAGCCAGAAGAGTGATGTTTTTCACTTGGATGTTAAAAACGTCAGTGGCATAGGGCAGATCCTGGACTTCATGTACACTTCTCATCTAGATCTTAACCAGGACAATATACAAGTAATGCTGGACACAGCACAGTGTTTGCAAGTTCAAAATGTTCTGAGTCTGTGTCACACATTTTTAAAATCAGCCACTGCAGTACAGCCACCTGGCATGCCTTGTAATAGTACATTGTCTCTGCAAAGCACCCTGACCCCAGATGCCACTTGTGTTATCAATGAAAACAACTACCCCCCTCATTTACTGCAGGAATGTTCGGCAGATGCACAGCGTAATAAAGTGTTGGATGAATCGCATCCGCGTGCTTCACCATCAGTTAATCGTCATCACTCCGCAGGTGAAGTCTCAAAACAAGCCCCTGATACTTCAGACGGCAGCTGCACACAACTGCCTTTCAAACAGCCAAATTACTATTACAAACTCAGAAACTTTTACAGTAAGCAGTACCATAAACACGCAGCTGGTCCCAGTCAGGAGCGAGTTGTTGAGCAGCCTTTTGCTTTCAGCACCTCCACAGACCTTACCACGGTAGACAGCCAGCCTTGTGCTGTCAGTCATTCCGAATGCATCCTGGAGTCTCCTGAGCACTTACCTTCCAACTTCCTGGCCCAGCCTGTGAATGACTCTGCCCCACACCCTGAGTCAGACGCCACGTGCCAACAACCTGCCAAGCAGATGAGGCTCAAAAAGGCCATTCATCTGAAGAAACTCAATTTCCTGAAGTCACAGAAATCCGCAGAGCAAATATCTGAACCCAAGTCAGATGATGGTTTGACAAAGAGGATGGAATCTGCTAGTGAAAATACCCTAGAGAAAGCTAGCAGCCAAAGTGCTGAAGAAAAAGAAAGTGAAGAAGTCGTCAGTTGTGAGAATTTTAATTGCCTTAGTGAGACGGAGAGGCACGAAGACCCGGCTGCGCTGGAAGACCAGTCCCAGACACTTCAGTCCCAGAGACAATACGCATGTGAATTATGCAGGAAACCTTTTAAACACCCAAGCAACTTGGAGCTTCACAAACGGTCTCATACAGGTAACTGATTCAGTACCCACAGGCAGAGGGAAGGACGTGATGCGGATGCTCAGACACCACTGGCTCTTCTTGTTTTTGTAAGAAGTTTTGCTATTGCTTGATATCATTGATGATTTTAAACAAAATAAGGGAGATTAGCTACTTTTTGTTTTATATTTTTGGTGATACATCTGACTTAAAGTTTTGTAAATGGTTTTATAAAGCCACTTTAAAAAGGTGCATACTTTTAATTTTTATTTCAACTCTATTTTTGTATGACAAACCATCCATCTCTAAAGAAGTGTAGTAATTTTGGTGCACTCAGAATTTCAAATTAATTCTAAAATGGATTAGCTATATTTAGTTGTCTTTTTAGAATTAGATTAAGCTTATTTTTTGAAAGCATCATGTAGGTTAATTTAGACTAACATAATTTACTTTGAATAATTCTAAAAGTTCTCTTGGAAGGAATTTGAGTGTCTAATTTTTAAAATTCTGATTTGGGAGTCAGGAAGTAAACTTTTTAAATAAGAATCAGCTTTAACCATTTGATATTCTCAAAAGAAAATTCTTCCAATTTAAACATTGACTTGTCAAAGTTTTGTTATCTTAATTCATGCCTCTGTCTCTTTCCCAAAAGATTTTTTTAAGGTATGCTCTCTCGCTCTCTCTCTCTCTCTCTCTCTCTCTACATATATATATATATGTTTATATCTATACACACACAAATTATGTTATACAATATGTATATATTACTTTTCTTCCTATAATTAAACATGAGTTTAATAGCACATTACAGATGAACAACAATTAACTTATAGGCCTGAGAAATAACATGCAACAGGATGCTTCGACAACGCTGCTTTTAAGGTGTTTGTGTAATTGTGTTTGTTGATGTGATCTTCGTTATCACTATGGATTCCCAGTTTGCATTTTACTACCTTGTATTATTGGGAGATTTCTTTGATAAATGTGAAAGCCCTTTATACATTTTAGTGCATTTGAATATAAAGTACTGTTGTTATCACTAGTAGTTCAAAATTATTCCACGTGAAGGCAATATCACAGACTTAGTTTTGCCCTGAAAAAACTTTAGATCATTCTGTTTGCCTAAATCTCCTACAGCCTAATGAGTACTGCATTTTTATTTTATTTTATTTTATTTTTTGAGATGGAATTTTGCTCTGTTACCCAGGCTGGAGTGCAGTGGCATGATCTCGGCTCACTGCAACCTCTGCCTTCTGGGTTCAAGTGATTTTCCTGCCTCAGCCTCCCAAGTAGCTGGGACTACGGGCATATGCCACCAATTTTTTTGTATTTTTAGTAGAGACAGGGTTTCACCGTGTTGGTCAGGCTCGTCTCAATCTCCTAACCTCAAGTGATCTGCCCACCTCGGCCTCCCAAGGTGCTGGGATTACAGGCGTGAGCCACCATGCTTGGCCTGATGGCTGTAATTTTTTATTTGTGAAACTTACCTGCTTAGCTTTTAAAGGAATCAAAAATTGTTTATTCTGGGAGAACCTCTTTGAATGACAGATAGAGTCATGGCAAAGATGCTTACTGGGACCTAAATATCTACCAAGAAGGGCAGCAATTCTCAAAGTATGGTCTGGGGAACCCTTTTGGGGGGTCTGTGAGGCCAACACTATTTTCAAAATTGTCTAAGATGTTACTTGCTTTTTCCTCCTCTCATGAGTGTACAGTTAGTCTGCCCAAAGCGACATGATGTGTGATGAAGTCCTCCCCCTGGTGGCCTGTGAAGTGTGTGTTCACCTGTTCTAAAGATCACTCTGCTTTCATTTCTAATATGGTAGATATCAATAGCTATAGCCCATATTAACAAAAGCTCTTTAGGATCTCAATTTTAAGAGTGTGAAGGGGTCCTGAGGCCGAGAAGCCTGAGGCCTACTGGAGTAGGATTGTTAACCTTGGTCATTTATTAGTCTTAGTAACTGGTGACCTCTGTTTTCAAAGTCTTACATTTCTTATGGGGGCTTTAACTTATTATCTGTCACCCGCAATGATTTCAGACATAAATGCAGTTTCATTTATTGCAGTAGAGAATTAATGTAATTATTATTAATTTATTATTAATAATATATAATTATTCAGGGTCAAGGAAGCCATTAGACATTTTCGGGATAAAATAAAATAAAAATATCCTAGAATGAGCCCAGAAAGCTAGCAAGCTGCTTTCTTCAAGGTAGCAAGCCCCAACAATATAGCAGGAAGGGAAAACATTATTGTTACTTTTTTTTTTTTTTTTTTTTTTTTGAGACGGAGTCTCGCTCTGCCGCCCAGGCTGGAGTGCAGTGGCCGGATCTCAGCTCACTGCAAGCTCCGCCTCCCGGGTTCATGCCATTCTCCTGCCTCAGCCTCCTGAGTAGCTGGGACTACAGGCGCCCGCCACCGCGCCCGGCTAGTTTTTTGTATTTTTTAGTAGAGACGGGGTTTCACCGTGTTAGCCAGGATGGTCTCGATCTCCTGACCTCGTGATCCGCCCATCTCGGCCTCCCACAGTGCTGGGATTACAGGCTTGAGCCACCGTGCCCGGCCACTATTGTTACTTTTTAAAGATCTTAATGAAACCATTTGATTTCAGGGAAATGGAGAAAATGAGAGGTTCTTGGTGTTCAAAGTCTATTCATTAGTGTTATGTAGATTAAAGGCAGTACCATGGAGTGTGCTTTTAACTCCAGATCATGTTCTATAGGCCACATTTCAGAACAGCTATAGTTTTTTGTAGTAGAGTACCATTCTTACAATCTGTTCTGTCCCCAAGTGCAGTTACTTAGTTACTGAAATTAGAGGTGATAAAGAAGTCCGCAGAGGAGCACATCTCCCGAAATGAAATCCTACTTTCTCCCCTGAGCAACCAAGGCAGGAAGACTGTGGTGAGGGGCTCTTTCCCTTTCACACTCATGCTTCAGGAGGTCCCACTGTGTTTGGGGCTCTCTGTGCTCATACCTTGTGTGGTGTGAACAAGTGACCCTGTGTCTGTTAGGATTGGTGGTTGGGTGGCGTCAGGCTGAAGAATAGGTGAGCAGGATCGTGCTGTTCAGCGGGAAAACTCAACCACAGGAAAAGACCGCTTCCAGAACGTGGGTCTGCTCTGGATGCAAATAAATACATTGATTTTAACATATGTTTTGTTTGGAGAACAGTTTTATTTTTTAGAGGAAAATATTACTTTTATCATCTCTGTGTAGAAATAAAGGCAAGAGAGAGGTATAAGGAAGTAGACATTCCCCATTTTCATACGGTTAGGATGCAGAATGTAATGCCATTTTGAAACTACATAGGAGGTCGTTTAAACAAAAAATTATTGAACAAATACTAGTAATGATTTTACAAGTTGTTGTTTTGTTTTGTTTTGTTTTAGGTGAGAAACCTTTTGAATGTAACATTTGTGGGAAACATTTCTCTCAGGTGGGAATACTCTTATTTATTGTTAATAATTGGAAACCTGCAACACAGTGTTTTTTTTTTAATTGGAAATAAGACATACTTTTGTACTTGTGAGAGAAGCCTCTGGTGATATTTGTAACTTTAAAGACTTCTAAATAAATCAGGAGAAATCCTTTTCAAGAAAACAGATTTCTAGTTCTTTGAGAGAAAAATAGCATTTTCATGTGTGAATTCTTACAATACTTTTTTCTCCTTGCTAAGGGTGAGTCCAGACTTAGTATATGTCTTCCGTTTCATGAATGAAGTTCCTAGTAAACCACCTTGAGCTTGGTGTACCTGGAGGCTGCACATTGTGCTGGGATAGGCTGAAGACAAGTAGTCTCCTTATTCTTGTTGGGACTGTAGATTGTAGGATGTTGGAAAAAAGATGAAGCAAGTTTTGTTCCCTGTTTTGACTGCTACCTTTAGCTGACCTCCATTAATGTCATTTGGACACGAAGTCATTCACTCCTTGAGGAAACATTTGTTTTACCCTCCCATGGGCCAGGTACTGTGCTGGGCATGGGACACAAAGAAACCTAGAGACCTAGTGTTTTCTAGAAAATGGCTTGTGGGAACCTACTCTCTGAAACAGAAGGTAACTATTCACTGCCATGTGCAGTGCGCTGTGCTTCCAGAGGTAGAGCAGACGGAAGCTGTTCCAGGGCGTGAGGGCGCAGCTCTTCAGGGCACAGTCACTGGCGTGACTGTCTCACGCACAACATGGTAGATCGTGTGGCCGCAGTGCATGCCTGTGGAGCTGGGAGGCAGGCCCCACAGAACTTGGAAATGGCAAGCGCCATGTTTGCTCACATTCCCCCTGGAGCAGACTCTTCCAGTTTCTCTTCGTCTGTTGAGGGTGTGAGTTCCATTTTCTCACACACTGAAACCTGCCATCTTAATGGTTCTTCACTCTCCCACTCTCTGACTCCCTGCCTGCTGGAATTCACCAAGTCCTCATGGTCTCCCATCGCCTACTCGGTTGGGTTGTGTCCTCCTGGGTGGTTAGTTTCTCTGGGCCTGGGGCCGTGTCTTCTCTCCCATCCAGGAGGATGCCCAGCAGCCAGCAGGTGTTCAGGAAGGATTTTAGGAACTGGGCTGAGTGCTTGTCCCTCTGGCCGCCATTCTTGATGAGCGTCTGAGGTTCAGAGCTTGGCCTCTGGGGCTGGACAGTCTAGAATTGAACTCTGCCTCTGTCAGGGCTTAACTACCCTGTGACTCTGGACAAGCTCACATTTTGCCCTTTCAGTTTCCTTATCTGTGAAACATGGGTAACAAGATTAGTTAACCCTATAGAGTGTGAAGAGTAAAGGAGGTAATGATGGAAAGCCCTTAGAGCAGTGCCTGGCACGTTGTAATCGCTCGGGAAACGCCAGCATTCCCTGCCTTGTTGCCATCCGCTTTCTTCTGTCCTGTCCATCCTCATGACCCCCAGATGCTGGTCTTTTTGAGGCACCTCCCCACCCCCACCCCCACCCCCATTTTCATCTCAGCAGCTTTGGTTTGATGGGAAAAGCGTGAGACTCAGACTAATGACCATGAATAATTAGCAATCGCGACTTCTCTGGGCCTCATTCTTCTAATTTTTAAAATAGGGATAATACTACTTCATGGAACTAGTGAGAAGATGAAAAACTAGAGCTGAAAGCCCTTTATACATTCAGATTATGATGAGAGTCAAAGTTCCATCCTTCTCATGCCTTCTCCGACTCTCCGTAGCTGACTGTATAAATTAAAGCCAGACATTCAGTCAGGCTGCAGTCCACATCCACTCCTCTCTCCTGACACAGATCCCTGGTGCCCACATCAGAGGTTCTGATTCTGTGATTTGGAGTGGGGCTTGGGTATTGGTGTTTTTTGTTTTATGGTTTTGTGTGTGTGTGCGTGTGTGTGTGCGCGCGTGTGTGTGTGTAGACGGAGTCTCGCTCTGTCGCCCAGGCTGGAGTGTAGTGGCATACACTGTAACCTCCCCCTCCTGGGTTCAAGTGATTCTCTTGCCTCAGCCTCCCAAGTAGCTGGGACTACAGGTGCGTGCCACCACGTCCAGCTCATTTTTTGTATTTTTAGTAGAGACGGGGTTTCACCACTTTGGCCAGGATGGTCTCAAACTCCAGACCTCGTGATCCACCCACCTCAGCCTCCTGAAGTGCTGGGATTACAGGTGTGAGCCACCGCACCCAGCCAGGTATCAGTATTTTTAAAAATTCAGCAATTTTGGCGTGCAGCCAAGGTTGAGAACCACCACTCTAGCCCTTGACCTGCACTTGCTCTCTTAAATCCTACCAAGGGTAGCCCTGCCCAATCCAGAAACCCTTCCCTTCTGTATTCGTCTGTGTACTTTTATTAGGTTTCTATGATTGTAGAGTCATACGTAGTGATAGTTTTCAGATGTATATTGCTGCTTTATTTTCATAGTAAAGTATGAGTTTTGGTGAACAAGGAACTGTTCTAATGTTTGTTGCAAGCCTGCAGTGTCCATATGCTGTCCATGAGCTCTGCTGTGTGCTGGGAGCAGGGGCAATAATGGCCATGGCCTCCAGGAGCTTACCGTTTAGAGGAAGAAACAGACACGTAAATGATCGAGTACAGTGAAATGTCGGAACTGCTGACAGATATCTACAGGAACAATGTGGGCAAAGAAAAGGCAGTAGTCCTTTCTACCTGAAAGGTGTGTTTGGGACAGCACGAGGCCATGAAATGCTTGAGAGATTGCTTAGGTGAGCCCTGCAGACAAGCAGGCACTGGGCAAGCCTGGCGTCCCTGGCATGCTGGGGCAAGAAAGCAGTCAGATTGTCTGCATAGGGATGCGTGGTAAAGAATGCCCGCTGTTCCACCCTCCACCGTATGCCTAACATTATTTTCTTGTAATGAACTAGAGTAAATGTTTGTGGCTACAGGGGATTGGAATGCTCTTGTATAGAAACATTTACAAATAAGAATGCCTCATCCTGCTTACTGAGAATTTAGTATTTAGTGGGTTAGTCTTTTTAAAAAAGTTAACCGCAACCTGCATTATGAGTATGGCATGCCAGCATAAGGAAGTTAGCATCATCTTAGAGTGACCACAGAAGCTGCATCTGTCCGTGTGACTGGACACTGTATATGTCCAGATCTCTGCAAGGAAGAGTCATGTCATACTTTAGAGTATGACTGAGTCACACTCAGAGGGAAACGTTTCCTCTGTGGCATAGAACATGGACTGTTGGGAGGGCATTGGAGAGAACCAAAAGAGTGAAAAGTTTTGAGTGCCTGTCCTGTGAGAAACAGGAAAGAATGCGGGGTAATTAGCTCTCTTTGGGTGGAGGAGTAGGATTGCTTTTGTTCCTCCAAGCAGGCAGAAACAGGAACACTGGGCAGCTGGTACAGAGAGGTGGGTTTTGAGAGGCAGTACTCTCCCAGCAGCGCTGTCTAGCCAGCTGTCTGCCCAAGTCCGGGGGTGCTAGTGCCTTCTGCAGGATTACCCTATAGGAAGCGTTTCCAGGATGCTGATGTGGACTCATGCCAGAGGTGACAGTGTCATCCATCCATGGTGGAAACACAAAAAATAAGGACACTTAATGAGCTTTGCCCAAGCTATTACGTTTTCATCTCTGAGGTTGTATTTCCCACACCTTTACTGTTAAATGACATTTCATCAAAATAGTAGTTATTGTTTAAGTGATATCTCTATGTTAATCCTTACGTTTTTTTTTTCTTTTTAATTTTATTGCTTTGTGAAATCCTAAAGTCTTGAAAGTCCTGAGCTAACTGACTTTTAAGATCTGGAATCTCTTTTATCTCTAAATGATTACAATTCCTGACTTTTTTTGATGTAAACACTCAACTGCTGTTAAGAGTGCTCATGGGCCGGGCGCGGTGGCTCAAGCCTGTAATCCCAGCACTGTGGGAGGCCGAGAGACGGGTGGATCACGAGGTCAGGAGATCGAGACCATCCTGGCTAACATGGTGAAACCCCATCTCTACTAAAAAATACAAAAAACTAGCCGGGCGAGGTGGCGGGCGCCTATAGTCCCAGCTACTCAGGAGGCTGAGGCAGGAGAATGGCGTAAACCCGGGAGGCGGAGCTTGCAGTGAGCTGAGATCCAGCCACTGCACTCCAGCCTGGGTGACAGAGCGAGACTCTGTCTCAAAAAAAAAAAAAAAAAAAAAAACCAAAAGAGTGCTCATGATAGGGAATAGATGCTGGGTTTGTTCACGTTGAAGCACTGAGGTTCAAGTACCTGTCAGAAGGTCAGAAGGAGTTTATTATAAAATTGCTCAGGGCAGATGTTAATTCTTCTCTACAGCAGAGTTTTTCTGTTAAAAATTCTAACAACTCCATCTGAATTAAAACGGTATTAGAAAGGATCAAAGTTCCTTTACTGCTAATATCTTTAACATAGGTTTAACAGTCCAAACTTTGGAGTCACTAGGCAAACCTGCATTAGTAAATCCAGTCCCCATTTCATGACCCAAGGCTGGTTACTTACCTCTTAGAGCCTCTGTTGCCTTATCTGTAAAACATGGATAGTACTGCTTTACAAGACATTGTGTTGACTAAGTTAAATACTCTTTGCAACAATTTAGCAAAGAGCCTCATTCATAGTAAGTTCTTAATAAATGATAGCTATTATACCACTTGCTAGAATTTTTTTGTTTGTTTTTGTGAGACAGAGTCTCGCTCTGTCGCCCAGGCTGGAGTGCAGTGACATGATCTCAGCTCACTGCAAGCTCTGCCTCCTGGGTTCACACCGTTCTCCTGCCTCAGCCTCCTGAATAGCTAGGGCTTCAGGTGCCTGCCACCACGCCCAGCTAATTTTTTTTTTTTTTTTTGTATTTTTAGTAGAGACAGGGTTTCACCATGTTAGCCAGGATGGTCTCGATCTCCTGACCTCGTGATCCACCTGCCTCAGCCTACCAAAGTGCTGGGATTACAGGCGTGAGCCACTGCTCCCGGCTTACTTGCTAGAATTTTTATGGACACAACTATAGATGATTTCTAAGACATGGTGTGTGCATGCAATACTAGAATATATCAAAAGTTTACCAGAAATAAAAATATTGACTAAAGCTCTAATAATCTGGGCCTGAGTTTGCTATGTAACCTGGAGTAAATTATTTGAATGTACTATTGGATTTTTTGCATGGCTCATTCCATTAGTTTTATTTAATCTGCTTTTATATTATTTATCAGAAATATACATTCCTTAATCAGGGAGAAAGATTATTTTCATTGTCTGTTTCTAGTACAAAATAAGTAAAGAACACTTTAAAGTTTTTTCTATCACTTAAAATATTAAATGGAAGATCATTTGATTATATTTCTTTTGAAAACAAGTAATTGTTCCACCATTTTTAAAAAAGAAAAATGCAGCTTTGCTAAAAATTAACCCAGAATGCATTTCATTCCGAGTACATAGTTTACAAAATAACCAAAAACAAGAGGGCTCTAATTTAACAGTTCAGCAGATGGTGCTATTTCTGATTATTATGTAACTGATCAGCTTTTCTGAAATTTGCAAGTGACTAATTTAAAACACTGGTGTATTATTTTAACTCTCCAGTATGTGTTTCCTGAGTGGCAAAGTAACTGTCATATTAAATATTCAAAGCACACTTTCATTCATAGAAACTTGTGCGTCCTCAAGGTTTCCCCACAAGTAGAGGAGTTTAGATTCACACCAACCAATATTAATTTCTGGCTCCACCATGTAACTGGAACAACTACTTTATTTATCTGAATACAATGGTAATTGTGCAGTTTATCTGAATACAGTGTTAGTTGTATTATTTATCTCAAGAAAATAGGTGGTAATTTGATAATGCATGTAAAGGCCTAATTTCAGGTTCAGCAAATGTATATTGCTGTTGATACTTGTTTTATTGTTATTAGTAGCCATTCTATTAAAAGCTGGACATTTTCCAAAGTCTTGTCAAACTCTTTCTCTTTGGTTATTGAAAACAAACCTGAGTTTTTTCGAAGCCACATTTATCATATTCTTAAATGTAATGTCTAACTCTGTTCCCCAGAGTTTGATAGACGTGATGCATCTTTCACATTATATAGTCAGATGGCATTTTTTAATACTTGTGATTTCTAGTTTTCACTCACAAGTCGATATCAAACTCATCTTCAGATCTTAACCATGAATCTTAATCTTTGCATTTTATTTAAAATACAATTTGCAAATTGAAAAAGCCCCATATGTTAGTTGGCTGATATTCATTCTTGTTTTTGGCTTATCTTGTGCATGACACCTGCTTATTTTTACCGCTGGGTGTATTACCTAATTTCAGTGGGTTTTCCTTTTTTTTCTTTTTCTTTGTTTTGCAACAGAACACTGTACAAGATTAAAATGAGGAAAATAACAGGTTGAGACTATTAATTACAGCAATGGAAGATTTTCCAAATCCTAATATGAAACATTAGCAAGTAGCTTTTTAAATATCTGAGGCATTTGCAGTTTTGATTTCCCTGTACTTTAGGTAATTTGATACTGATTAGTGCATAGAAATCCATCTGATGATCCCCGTTTCAGTGTTATTCTTCGCAAAGCCTTGCTAGCTTCAGAAATTAGGAACACAGTGGCCCTGCACCTGAGAGGCTGCCGTGATTCTCCTGATTTGCACTTTTGCACAAAGGTAACATTGAGAAACCTGTCAGAAAGAACCAAGTGTACTTGCCAGAGGAAGTACTTTTTGGAAATATCTTCCCTTGTTTATGAACAAAAGTATGTTTTTTAGAAAGAAACAATACTGAAATAAGGACGTGTGGTGCTTTTGTTTGTTTTAAATGATATTTTAAATACATGGCCCAAGTAAAATATATCAAGGCCTGTTTAAAGTCCAGGCTTGGCGACCACCACAGCAGCCTCCACAGGGTGCTGTTTTAACAGGGAAGCACTGCATAGTGTGTGCCTCAGCTGGGACACAGCCAAGGGCTCACATGGAGGATGGGGTAGAGACACATCCCGTGTGCAGCAGGTAGCCAGGCACTCTGGCTGCTCCTCATCCTCTTGCCCACGGCTGAGTTGTGTGTGGCTCATCTTCTGGCAGTTGAATTAGAACCTGGCTAAATGTGTCAGTTTTCCTTTTGAATTTATATAATTTAAAAAACCAAAAACTTTCGTTATTGGCGTGTTCTTCTTTTCCTCTTTTTGCAGGCAGGTAACTTGCAGACTCACTTACGACGGCATTCTGGTGAAAAACCATACATCTGCGAGATCTGTGGAAAGAGGTCAGTGCTGGGCGTGTTCTTCCATGTGGAAGGGAGCATGTCTAGTCTCAGTGTCTTTGGCAGTCAGTGTCCTCTGAAGCGGTGGCTTGCAGATGAGCCACATGTGGGCTCACCCTGCCACTGCAGAACACAGGTAAATTCAAACCTTCTGGCTTTGCATGCGACACATGAGAGAATAATCAAAAGAAAATTCAAAGAAAGAAAATCTGGGACAGGAGTCGCAAAAAGAAAATGGGGTTTTACATGCCACAAAATTATTTTATATTAAAATTTTCATCATTCTAAAAATATCTCTGAAAATATAATAGATTAATGCCCCCAAGGAGGTGACTGTCTAGTAGGGGAGATGGGACTTGCCAGCCGAGTGACTAGATTTCAGGAGAGAAAGAGATGGTGGAAGGTGCCACAAGCCGTGGGTCTGTGACAGCCTGTGGGAGCTCCACCCCAGGGAGGAGGAAAGTACATTTTGATGGGTGGGTAGGATTTTGACCTGGCGAAAGAGAATCTGACTCTTGAGGTCAGTGTGTATGGCAGTTTGATTCCTCTGCAGCGTGGTATAAATGAGGAGCTCTTCCCCTGCTGTGTGTGCAGGCTGGCACCCTCAACCCTCCTTCCCATCCTTGGGCTGTACGTCAGGCCACATACTCCATCATCTGGTGGTTGTGCCAGAACGACAGGCATCAGCCAGGACTATACCAGTTACGAAGCTCCATACGCACCTTGGTTACATAGCTTTTATATTCATTTATTTAATCATTCATTGACTCAGCATTTTTTAGACACCTGCTGTATGCTAAGTGCTAGATGGGTCCACAAAAATAAACAGTACAGAGTCTCTGCCTCTCACAGGTTCATATCGAAGCATCTTGGGGCAAGAGATAGTCATTGGGGTCAGTTAGAAGTCAGAGTCCTCATATTCAGTCTCAGCACATGCTGGGGAAAGCCGAGGAAGAAGCAACTCTAGATTCAGTTGCAGGAAAACCATTGTCTCTGCCAATGGTAGAAAACAAACGAAAGCTGCGGCCGGCAGCACATCTGCCTTTCTGCTGTAGTGGCCTGAACGCTGAAAGCCAAGTTCAGGGCCCAGTATCATCTGCCGCTCCTTCCAGATGTCTGGGAACATAGACCTCCTGCTGCCTCTGATGGCGTCACATCACTGTTGGCCCCTGTGTGTCTCATTTTGCACGGTGTTTGAAATCTGAACCTTCTGAATTCAATTTCAAAGTGAGGCATGTGTTTATTATTTATTTATTTTTTTTTTTTGAGACAGAGTTTTCACTCTTTTGCCCAGGCTGTAGTGAAGTGGCTCGCTCTCGGTTCACTGCAACCTCCACGCCCCTGGGTTCAAGTGATTTTCCTGCCTCGGCCTCCCAAGTAGCTGGGATTATAGGCACGTGCCACCACACCCGCCTAAGTTTTGTAATTTTAGTAGAGACGGGGTTTTGCCATGCTGGCCAAGCTCATCTCGAACTCCTGACCTCAGGTGATCCACCCGCCTCTGCCTCCCAAAGTACTGAGACTACAGGCATGAGCCGGTGCGCCCGGCCAAGGCATGTATTTGAAACCAGGTCTATATGCAGCGTCTTCCTCAGAATATAACATACTCTGCTACAGGCGTAGTGGAAAGGAAAGAACATAGATTTCCACATCTGAGGGCCTGGGTTGGAATTACTGTCTAAGGCAAGTTAGTAACCGCCTCAGATCTTGGTTTTCCCATCTGGAAAGTGGGGTGAAGGTGCCTGCCTGGCAGTGTTGTGGAACGACTCAGTGGGATAATGGTTGTTAAACATGTAACCGATCACCTGCACACAGCATCCGCTCAGTGAATGCTGGTTCCCTTTCTTCATTTAGTTCCCTTGTTCTCAATGTTAGGACTGACAGGTATAAGTCTCTGTTGGGGCTCAGAAAGAGGAGAGCTTATTCTCTGGGGATATTCACAGTGGAGGGTGACGGCCATACCTCTTGGTCCCTGAGACTCTGAGCTCCCGTTTGCATTTTACTTTATAGTGAAAAGAGCAAGGGTCAAGGGTCACACCTGGCTAGACCAGGGCAGAACTCTCTCTGGGCTCTCTCAAGGTCACCCTCCTTGGGTTGGCACCACCCAGCTAGGGTCTCTCCCATGAGACCCCAGGAACCTTGGCAAGACTGCAAGGGTGGAAGGGGCATTTGGCTCTGAACTGGTGAGACTCCCTTTTCACTCTCTTTATAGCCCCTAAGGTAGAGATGCTAAACCATACAGTATCTGATCTTGTGCTCTGTAAAACTGAGGAAGAAAGTGTAATGAAATCAGGTAGAAAAAAATGCTTCAAAAACAAGACACTTGCATCATGTTCTGCTGTCCTTAAAAAAATAGAAAAGGATTTTTTCCATGCACATTTCAGATGAAACCAGTCCAGTTCAGATTCCGTTCTGCAGCAATGTCAGGAGCAGGTATCTCCTCCCTCAGAGAGTTGCAGTTATAAAGACCCACAGTAATGTGGAAAGGCTCTTAATTGAATTTTCAAATTACATTCTAGGTTTGCAGCCTCTGGCGACGTCCAACGTCACATTATTATTCACTCAGGAGAAAAACCACACTTGTGTGACATCTGTGGTCGAGGTACAGCTGAGTGTTTTCCTCTTCTTGATTTCTGATTCAAATGTTCTCTGTCCTTCAGCTTAACACCTGTTATGGTTTCTCTAGGGTTTAGTAACTTCAGTAATTTGAAGGAGCACAAAAAGACACACACGGCTGATAAAGTCTTCACCTGTGATGAGTGTGGAAAGTCTTTTAATATGCAAAGGAAGTTAGTAAAGCACAGAATTCGGCACACGGGGGAGCGGCCTTACAGCTGCTCTGCCTGCGGTGAGTTTGGGTTTCTGGCTGTCCCCTAGTCATCCGTGTGTGGGAAGCGCTTTGTCCCCCAGCCCTCATTAGCTGACTGTGTGTCTGGGATGAGCCCTTTGTTTTCTCCAAGGTAAAATGGGAACAATGCTGTTTTTTTACTGCCTCACATGATCTCTCGTTCATTCCTGCGTTTGTGTGTCAGGCATTTGCTGCTTGTCTTTGAGATATTAGGAACTGTCCTAAATGCTCCCAATACAAAGATGACTAAGACAGGGTCCCAGGTGCTGAGGGCTCCTGGTCCAGATGGGAAGAGGGAGGGTGGCTGGGAAAGTGGGGGGACAGCAGGTCGTGTGGCTGCACATGAAGGAGAGCGGCGGTCCCGCCAGAGCTTAGGAGCACATGCTGAGCACAGGGGGTGGGCTTCCATAGATCACAGACTTACAGAGCAGAGGTTATTCTCGTGG
The DNA here is from genome assembly GCF_043159975.1 of Macaca nemestrina. Taxonomy (NCBI): domain Eukaryota; kingdom Metazoa; phylum Chordata; class Mammalia; order Primates; family Cercopithecidae; genus Macaca; species Macaca nemestrina. Next base: position 187,964,549 of record NC_092127.1, read on the forward strand.
GCACTTGATGCTTTGTTGTGAGCCTCTGGGAGGAGAGTGAAAAGCTGGCGGCCCCCGATTTCAGGGCACCTGACTGCTCCGATGAGGACACAGAGACTCAGGATCAGGTCGCTCATGACCTGTGATCACAGCGTTGGAGCCGGGATTCCTATACACACGGCCTCTAAAGAGGGAGTGTGTGTACCCATGACAGGTAATTGAGGTGCTTATTGAATCATGGGCAAAACTATGAGTGACAGCAACTTCGATGATGATCTGTTTAGACCAAATAAGAAATGCTCAGAGTCCAGCTGTAGGGAGCCTGGATTCAGGGCACCATTCAGAGGGGTTCGTTCTGATTGTAATTGGAGTCTGAAACCAGCAGGACTTCTGCATATAACCAGAGAACACTTGGTTTTTGTCCCTCCATTTAAATTGTACACAGATCTTCTGGATACAGATTTAGGCAGCTCCATGACCACTCTGATCACTCTTAGAAAGTGAAGTTTCATCACTTTAAATCACTAATGTAGGCGTGTGCCTGTAATCCTAGCTACTTGGGAGGTGGGAGCTGGAGTATCTCTTGAGCCCAGGAGGCCAAGGCTGCAGTGAGCCGAGATCGCACCACTGCCTGGGTGACAGCGAGAGCTTCATCTCAAAGCATCAGTAATGAGTCTCAAATCACTAATTTAAAATGTCAGTTCCAAATAATTGTCACAACTGTGAACTTGATTTAAAGGTAAATTTTGTCCTCCCTCCCCGGCTAGGACTTGCTGCTGCTCAGACCCTGCTGTGGAGGAAGTGAGGCCTTCCGTCCCCTCCACTCCACTTAGGGTTCTGCCCTTTCCCTGCCTCACTAACCCTGGTTTCCCACCCTGACGAGGTCAACTTCTGGGGGATGGGGAAGAGCTGAAGAGAGCAGGAATGTTATGTGACAGGGTCAGTTTTTAACAGCTTTGAGACAATATTCCCATACCATAAAATTTACCAATTTAAAGTGAACAATTCAGTGGTTTTTGGTAGATTCACAAAGTTGTGTAACTCTCAACACAATCTAATTTTAGAACATTTTCATCACCCCAAAAGGAAGCCTTATACCTATTAGCAACCCCATTACCAGCCCAGGCCCCTGGCTGCCACTCCTCTAGGTTCTGTCTCTGTGGACTTGCCCGTTCTAGACATTTCCTATGCATGGACTCATATGACACGGGGTATTTTGTAGTCGACTTCTTGCACTAAGCAGCTATGAACATCTGTGTACACAGGCCTGTGTGGGGGTGTGTTTCCATTTTCTTGGGTATATAGACAGTTCTATTTTAAGAGGGTTTCACATGCTGAGCTTCTCAGTGTGTCGAACTGCTCGCAGGCTCGCGCGCTCTTGCTGTGTCATGCGTGCTGGGCTTCATAGTTCTCAAGTCTGCCTTCCCTGTCTTCCCCCAGCTTTTCACTGTGCTTTCCAAGACACAGGCCTGCACTACGCAGCCATGCATTTCTGTCCAACTGGCCTCTTTCCTGGCTCCTGAGTTAGTAGCAGCTTACTATAGGGAGGCTTTGTTGGGGCTTCACTGCCTTCTGGGCAGCCTCCCTGCTGATTCAGAGCAGCTCCAGCGTGCCTCTTGTCCAGTGGGTGGCAGCCTTCAGGCCTGTGTTCAGGGGCCTGCATTCAGGGGCCTGCAGGCCCACAGCAGTGTGGCGCCCACCCACCTATCCCCTACTAGACCTACTGTGCAGGAGGTGGGCGCTATTCCCCTGTGCCCTCCTTGCGACCGGACACAGGTGGAGCCAAGCTCCTCTCGACTTGAAAGACGAAGGAGAGACTCCCATACTCCTCTTTCTTGGTGGGAACTCTGTCATGACTAAAAATTTTACATATTAGGGATACTAAAAGTGCTTGTCCCATCTTGTTCAGTAATTCAACTATTGAGAATTTATCTTGAAGAAACAATGTAAAGAAAGATAAAAACTTGGCCAGGCGCGGTAGCTCACGCCTGTAATCCCAGCACTTTGGGAGGCTGAGGCAGGTGGGTCACTTGAGGTCAGGAGTTTGAGACCAGCCTGGCCAACATGGCGAAACCCCGTCTCTACTAAAAATACAAAAATTAGCTGGGCATGGTGGTGTGTGCCTGTTGTTCCAGCTACTCAGAAGGCTGAGGCACAAGAATTAACTTGAACCCGGGAGACGGAGGTTGCAGTGAGCCAAGATCGCGCCACTGCATTCCAACCTGAGCGACAGAGTGAGACTGTCTCAAAAAAAAAATAAATAAATAAAAATAAAAACTTTATGTTAGAGCAGCAAACAGTTGGAAGCAGCCAGCAAGTGCAGCAGTGAAGCTTCTAATTCACAAAATTCCGCATGTCTGAGTAAAGCATGTGTTACAGGGGCAACGCAGAAACTAAATATGCTTTCACTCTAGCATTCTGTGAAGGAGACTGAGCCTGAGCCTGACATTGTGGGCAAAACACAGATGTGAAAGCACAAAGGCAAAGGTCACTGTGATGTGTTGTTGTAGTGTTTTGGTTTCTGGTTTTTTAATTTTTTTTTTTTTTTTGAGACGGGGTTCTTTGTTGCTCATGCTGGAGTGCAGTGGTGTGATCACAGCTCATTGCAGCCTCAACCTCCTGGGCACAGGCGATCCTCCTGCCTCAGTCTTCTGAGTACTGGGACCACAGGCATGCACCACCACACTCAGCTAATTTTTATTTTGTTTTTTGTAGACACAGCGTCTCACTATGTTGCCTAGGCTGGTCTTGGACTCCTGAGCTGAAGCAGTCCTCCCTCCTCAGACTCCCAAAGTGCTGGAACTACTGGTGTGAGCCACCTCAGCTGGCCTACAGTATTTTTTATATGGAAAATGTGCCCAAAGTTTAGGCATGTAAGCTCACGTCCAGTTTGATTATTCAAGGCTTAAAAAAAAAAAAAAATAGGCCAGGCACGGTGGCTCACGCCTGTAATCCCAACATTTTTGGAGGCTGAGGCAGGAGGATCACGAGGTCAGGAGATCGAGACCATCCTGGCTAACATGGTGAAACCCTGTCTCTACTAAAAAAAATACAAAAAATTAGCCGGGTGTGGTGGCAGGCGCCTATAGTCCCAGCTACTTGAGAGACTGAGGCAGGAGAATGGCGTGAATCCAGGAGACGGAGCTTGCAATGAGCCAAGATCGCGCCACTGCACTCCAGCCTGGGCGACAGTGCAAGACTCCGTCTCAAAAACAAAAAACAAAAAACAAAAAAATAGCCTACCCATTGCTTGACTGGAGCTAGATAGCTGAGAATTCAGATATAAAGTGAAAAGTTCTAAATATTTATCCATGTGAGTTGTGCAGCTCATTCTTGGCTAGTCTGTGGCCTTTGTAAGGTTATGTGCTGAGTTCCTTCTCATCTTACCTACTCCAATGGTGGAGCTAGATTCCTTACCTTTGCCATATTCACAGAGAAAGGAAATAGAACTTGGACAGGAATGCATACAATTTTGTTAAAAGCTGAATACAGGGTCAGGCGCCATGGCTCATGCCTGTAACCCCAGCACTTTGGGAGGCTGAGATGAGCTGATCACTTAAGGCCAGGAGTTCAAGACCAGGCAGGCCAACATGGCAAAACCCCATCTCTACAATAAATATAAAAATTAGCCCGGTGTGTTGGCACACGCTTGTAATCCCAGCTACTCAGGAGACTGTGACATGAGAATTGCTTGAACCAAGGAGGTGGAGGTTGCTGTGAGCTGAGATTGTGCCTCACTACAGCCTGGGCGCCTCACTCCCAGCACTTTGGGAGGTTAAGGTGGGCAGATCACTTGAGGTCAGGAGTTTAAGACCAGCCTGGCCAACATGGTGAAATGCCATTTCTACTAAAAATATTAATACAAGCCGGGCGCGGTGGCTCACGCCTGTAATCCCAGCACTTTGGGAGGCCAAGGCAGGCGAATCACGAGGTCAGGAGATTGAGACCATCCTGGCTAACACAGTGAAACCCCGTCTCTACTAAAAATACAAAAAATTAGCCGGGTGCTGTGGCGGGCGCCTGTAGTCCCAGCTACTCGGGAGGCTGAGGCAGGAGAATGGCGTGAACCCAGGAGGCAGAGCTTTCAGTGAGCTGAGATCCGGCCACTGCACTCCAGCCTGGGCGACAGAGCCAGACTCCATCTCAAAAAAAAAAAAAAAAAAAAAAAAATATTAATACAAAAATTAGCCAGGCGTGGTATCAGGCATCTGTAGTCCCAGCTCCTCGGGAGGCCGAGGCAGGAGAAGCACTTGAACCTTGGAGGCAGAGGTTGCAGTGAGCCAAAACCACGCCACTTCACTCCAGCCTGGGCAATTTTTTTTTTTTTTTCGAGACAAACACCCGAATACACAAACACCTTTAGAAAAGGTGTTTCTAAATTATAGATTGGCTGTGTTCGATTTATGAACATGTAGTGAAACTGACGAGGAGAGCTGTGGTTTCTCAGCATGGGCTTGGCAGGTGCCCATGGTACCCACGTGCAGGGAGACTCAGTGAGAATCAAAGGACTGACGCTGAGATACTCAAAACCAAAGGTCGTAAGCTGGAGGGGTCCGCAGCTGGAGAAGCACCTCCCACAGGAATGGAAAGCCTTCCAGAGTGAGCAGGAGCTGTGAGGTGACCCCCCTCCTCAGATCAGGGTTGTTCGGTGTCTTAGGAGGGGAGGAGAGAATCCTTCCAGAATGGCCACTGTAAAAACATCCTTTTTCAGCCTGGGCATCATAGCAAGACCCTGTCTCTACAAAATGTATATGTATATTAGCCAGGCGTGGTATCACGCGCCTGTAGTCCAGCTGCTTGAGAGACTGAGGAAGGCGGATTGTTTGAGGCTGGGAGTTCAAGACCAGCCTGGGCGAGACCCTGTTTAAATAAATAAATGTTTTTCTTTTTCCAGGGAAATGTTTTGGGGGGTCAGGTGACCTCCGCAGACATGTCCGCACTCACACTGGGGAGAAGCCGTACACGTGTGAGATCTGTAACAAGTGCTTTACCCGCTCCGCAGTGCTCCGGCGGCACAAGAAGATGCACTGCAAAGCTGGTGACGAGAGCCCAGACGTGCTGGAGGAGCTCAGCCAAGCTATCGAGACCTCCGACCTGGAGAAATCTCAGAGCTCAGACTCTTTCTCCCAAGACACGTCCGTGACGCTGATGCCAGTGTCGGTTAAACTCCCCGTCCACCCAGTGGAAAATTCTGTGGCGGAATTTGATAGCCACTCTGGCGGCTCCTATTGTAAGTTACGGTCCATGATCCAACCTCATGGAGTTAGTGACCAGGAGAAGCTGAGTTTGGATCCTGGTAAACTCGCCAAGCCCCAGATGCAGCAGACACAGCCTCAGACCTATGCTTACTCGGATGTGGACACCCCAGCCGGTGGCGAGCCGCTGCAGGCCGATGGCATGGCCATGATCCGCTCCTCTCTGGCTGCTTTGGACAACCACTGCGGTGATCCCCTGGGCAGTCGAGCATCTTCCACCGCTTATAGGAACTCAGAGGGCCAGTTTTTCTCCAGCATGACTCTCTGGGGCCTAGCGATGAAGACGCTGCAGAATGAAAACGAGTTAGACCAGTGATGTACCGCGCTTCTCCACAGTAGAGGTCTGTTTGCAGTTTGGCAGGCTGGTGTCAGGGCTGTAGGAGGACCCGGTTTCCCCATGATGGTTCCTTCTAACTAGCCAGAGAATAGGTAGCTTCCCTCCTGATGATGGCACATAATCTGAAGCATCTTGAACTGAGGGTTGAGGGGGAGGGCCTGCTGGCTCACCGTGAGGCAGCTGCGGGAGGGAGCGCTGACGTCACAGAAGCCAAAGGCTGGATGCTGTCTCAGCAGCTTCAGCTAGCGGGAGAGCGCATGTGCAGTGTCAACCACTGTACGTGTTGGTCATGTTAAAGGAATTATATATGTATAGTATTACAAGTATTTTTGCATTTTTACAAGATTGAAATTTGTAGCATTTTGTATTATTTACACAGAATTTATTTGTATATGAAACTCATACCATAATTTAATTTGAATAAATGAAACTTTTCTATATAATAGTAATATGTGTCCTCTAGCATTTTTATGAATCTAAAGACTAGGGGTATAAAAATAAATAGCAGCGAGCACGCACTCTGCAAGGATAAGAACCTCATTGGTCAGCCTCCTCCTGGTACAGCGGGTTTCTGAGTGGTCAGAACAGCCCGACTCCTGGCTGCCACTTACTGGCAAGGTCATGGGTGAGCTATTCACCCTGTCAGGATCTTCTTTGGGGTTTCTTTTTTGCAGTATGAGAGGAATATCTTCCAGCATTTTTACAAGGCTTGACTGATCTGAGCACCCACTTGAAAATACCTACCCAGGGCCTGGCCCTTGACAGGGCTTTCTAAATATTTACTTCCCCTTCCCAGCAGGCTCGACGGCCTCCACGGGAAGGAGATGTGCCTGTGGTGCTGTCACTAGAATATCAAGGTGAGACTGTGGATGTGGCACGTCACAGTGATCTGCTTATAGCACTGCCTGCACGGAGGACTGTGTGGAGAGCACCCTCGAATACTCTTGAGCAGCTCTAACTCAGAAGTACAAGATAAACGAGAGACCAGTGAGGAGGAGAGGATTTTCATAGAAAAACAGCACAGTTGCAGAGTAGGGCATCAGCTCTGAAGTCCATTACAGGTGCATTTCGTGGTTTCCCAACCATCAGCTGCACTGCGCTCCTGCCAGGCTGGCTCAGCGAGCATCTGTTGTCCCCGTTGCACACATGGAGTGAACTTGGAACACAGTGGCCACACGTGAATGCAGATCTTCCTCCTTCTTCCCCGTGTCCTGTCCTCTCGTGGCCTCCTCTGGCTCCTCCTTCATCCCAACTCCTATAGCTCTTCAGCCTCGCAGCACCTACAGCCCATCCATCCCCTTGGCTGTCCCTGTGGACCCTCCTCAGCCATGGTTCACCCGCCAACCCCTTTATCCATTTCACCTGGTGAACCTCTAGTGCTACACAGAGGTAGCCCAGCCAGGCTAGTGAGCAACAGCCATTCTCCAGTTTCTACAGCTCTCCTGAGCCCCCACCCTATCCTACAGTCCCCTCTCCTTGATCCAGGCCACATGCTACCCTAGGCGCTTGTGTCACATCTTCTCAGACCTCTGCAGCTTGCCTGTCGTGCTTATGGCCTTGCTTCCTATTTCTCTCAGAACCTAGAAACAAATAGGGGCCAGGCATGGTGGCTTACGCCTGTAATCCCAACAGGTTGGGAGGCTGAGGCAGGCGGGTCACTTGAGCTCAGGAGTTTGAGACCAGCCTGACCAACATGGTAAAACCTCATCTCTACTAAAAATACAAAAATTAGGTATAGTGGCACACGCTTGTAGTCCCAGCTACTCAAGACGCTGAGGCATGAGAATCTCTTGAACCTGGGAAGCAGAGGTTGCAGTGAGATCGCACCCCTGCACTCCAGCCTGGGCAACCGAGCAAGGCTGTCTCAAAAAAGAGAAAAGAAAGAAAAGAAGAAGGAAGGAAGGAAGGAAGGAAGAAAGGAAGGAAGGAAAGAGAGGGAGGGAGGGAGGGAGGAAGGAAGGAAGGAAGGGAGGAAGGAAGGAAGGAAGGAAAGGAGGGATGGAGGGAAAAGAAAAGAGGAAAGAACGTTCCTCAAGCTCCCACAACACCTCCCTACCTTCCCACATCTGTGCCCGTGGACTCTGCACTTTCCCATCTAAAACCAACCTGCCCCCAACCCCTGATTTCCCACCTCTGCTTTTTCTCATGAAGTCTTATTATCACCATCTGACCATCTGACCTACTATATATTCTTCCCCCATTAGGATGTAAGCTCTCTCTCTCTCTCTTTTTTTTTTTTTTTTTTTTAATAGAGACGGAGTCTCACTACGTTGCCCAGGCTAGTCTCAAACTCCTGAGCTCAAGTAATCCTCCCGCCTAGGCCTCCCAAAGTGCTAGCATTACAGGCATGAGCCACCAAGCCTGGCCAGGATATAAACTCTTTGTGTCTCTTTTGTTCACTGCTTTATCCTCAGTGCCCAAAACAGTGCCTGACACTAAATGCCCAGTAACAAATTGTCAAATGAATGTCTTTGGAATACTTTTTAGTCAAAATATTGGACCTCCTAGATTGATTTATTTTTTTCTCCTGAACCTTGTTCGTCAGACACTTGTCCCATTACTCCACCGAAACACTTTTTGCCCAGGTATCCCACGACCTGCCCACTGCTAAACCCAGTGAGAATTCTCAGTCCCCATCCTAATGACTCTTAGGCAGTATATGACACTTCAGCAGCAAGTGAATTCCATTTTTCTCCTTGAAACAAGAACCAAGAGGACCACTCCTGCTAGGTTTCCCCTTCATGCATGGGTGGCTCTGACTTGGACTCCTTCCCCTACCCCAACACACATTGTAAAGTTGGGGTGCCCCAACTTTAAGAGCACAGGCCCTGCCTCTCTGGCCTTGCTCTGTCCCTAGGCCATCTCCTCAATGACAGAGCAGGAGCACCCTCATCTTGGACAAACAACTCCACTTTTTAAGTTCCAGCCCCCTTTCTAACCTCATGCATTTCAAAGAAATCACTTCTCTTCTAACAACAAGCAGCCAGGAAGAGCAGACAATGAAACACAGATAAGACAGCTTGGGCACAGAGGGAGGAGGGAAAGTCTCTAGGGTAATCACCAAACTTTACCCTCATACAATGGGCCCCAGTAAAACAGTGGGCCCTAATAAGCACATTCCTTTCCCTTTAGGCACACTGAGACAGGGAAGCTAAAAGCAGACAGGTGGTATGCCTGCAGCTGCAGGAAGATGTGTGGGAACAGACGCAAAAACTCTCCCTCCCAGACAAGACAGAGACACAGAAACATTCTGAGCCTGTGATAAGCTCTCCCACCCTGAACCCTTAAATACTCTTAGTCTGTAAGAGAGAGGGCCTCTGACCTAACTCGGCCAGAAGCCCCTCTCAGGTTTACTCTCCAAAATAAACCTATATTTGTTGAGTGGCTTTTCATGTTTCTTTCCTCTTTATTTAACTCTTACACTCACATCTCATGGCCTTAAGTACTGTCTGCCTGTGACTCTTCCCAGAACTCTGGATTCCTGTCCTGAGCTGCCTACTAGCGTCTTCACAGACATCCCAGACCAAGAGCTTTCAAGACCAAGCTCCTTGTCTTTTCCTCAATTCATGGCCACCTTATTAAATGGCAATCCTGTTCCTCCAGGATTTTTAATCCTGAGCATTTTACTCAGACTAAAAACCTTAAGAGTTATCTTACTTCATCAGGAAGCACTTATGGACTTGCCTCCTGTATGCCAGGCACTGGATTTGCCAAAGGCTCAGAAAACAAGACACCTAGGCCAAGTCACATTTTTTAATAAATCTGCTTGATGAGGACAATAATTTGCTCTTGTAGAATAAAACTTTAGGGAATAGCATTAAAACCAAAGGTCTAGGCTGGGCTCAGTGGCTCATGCCTGTAATTCCAGCACTTTGGGAGGCTGAGGTGGGTAGATCACTTGAGGTCGGGAGTTCAAGACCAGCCTAGCCAACACGGTGAAACCTCTTCTCTACTAAAAATACAAAAATCAGCCAGGTGTGGTGGCGGGCACCTGTGATTCTAGCTACTCGGGAGGCTGGGCAGGAGAATCGCTTGAACCAGGAAGCAGAGGTTGCAGTGAGCTGAGATTGTGCCACTGCACCTAAGCCTAGGCAATAGAACGAGACTCTGTCTCCAAAAACAAACAAACCAAAACCCCAAAGTTCTCTTCGTTCACCTTTCCTGTCTCTTCCTTTTCTGTCCTTGTTACCCTGGCCCCAAAGCCTTATCCTAAAGAAAGAAAATCTCAGGAGAAAAGGCTTGGATATGCGTGAATGCAAACTTGGACAGCAAATTATCTGACAGTGGACCAGACCTTGACCTTGTGCTGTACACACAGCATGGGCCATTCACAGCAAGAATAACAGCATGTGTGTGTGTTCTCACATGTGTGCACACACCTTTTATCCCAGTTAGGACACCAGGACTGTGTTCTTGGCTCCATCGCTAGCTGACTATGTGACAAATGCCCTCTTCTCACTGATCCTCAGTGTCCTGACTCTGCAATGGCTACAGAATTTCCATTTTAGAGCTCTATGATTTTCTAAGAATGGCCCATGGCTAGGTTTTGGTAGAACCTTCCAGGGTCAAGACCTGGCTTCCATTACCAAGTTGGGAGCAGAGGCCAAGAGGCTGGGCAGGTCATCAGAAACCCCCCAGCATCTTAAAATGTCTGAGTGGAAAGGGAACTTAGCAATTATATCCTATTTTCATGGGCTTCAACCTTTTATGACTCAGCTGGAAGACTTGTTGACAATGCAGATGTTTGGAAATGATTCTATAGGTTGAGGCAAGGCCTAGGAATCTGCATTTAGCTGGTTTTCCAGATGATTCTGAGGCAGGGAGTGCAAGGGCAGTACTTGCAGGCACGCTGATCTAGTGTGAATTCCGTATTGTACAGACCCCCCATGATGAGAAGTGACTTGCTGGATAATAACAGTAGCAAGGATGTATCATGTCTATCGTGTGCCAGCACAATGGTAAACACTCTGCAAGTCAACTCAAGCTTCATAAGAACCCCATAAGGTGTATCTCATAATTGCCCCATGGACAGTTGGGGAAAGTGACTCCCTGAGAGGTCAAGGAACTTCCCCAATACCACCTAGCCAGGAGAATTGGGTCCCAAAGTTCCAGGAAGACCTGGTAGCAAAGTCCCAAGCCAGGATCAGATGCAGCCTGGAACAGAGTGCAGGGCTCACCTGCCAGGTTGTGATGGATCTGGAGAGACACCTGCTGCTATTGTAGTCACGATACTCATCACCCATCCCGCTCCAGGAGCGTCTTGCATTCTTCCCCATTATTTTAACTACTTTTTGAGACAGAGTCTCACTTTGTTGCCCAGGCTGGAGTGCAGGGGTGATCATTGCACATGGCAGCCTCAACCTCCTATGCTCATGTGATCTTCCCACCTCAGCCTCCCAAATAGTCTGGGACCACAGGCGAGTACCACCACACCTGGCTAATTTTTTTTTTTTAATATACTTTTTGTAGAGCTGGAGTCTCACTATGTTGTCCAGGCTGGTCTGGAACTCCAGGCCTCAAACGATCCTCCCACTTCAATCTCCTGAGTAGCTGGGACCGCAGGCGTGCACCACCACATTCGGCTAATTTTTAATTTTTTTTTTTTTTTTTGTAGAGATGAGGTCTCACTATGTTGCCCAGGCTGATCTCAAACTCCTCAACTCAAGAAATCTTCACACCTTGGCCTCCCAAAGTGCTGGGATTACAGGCGTGAGCCACCACACAGCCACTTCTTTTTTTCTTAAATTACTTAAGTAATAATACATGGACAACAGGAAAATATATCAGAAAATACAAAGAAGTAAAAAGGAAAAAAAACCTTCATGCATCGCACGCGTTCTCTCGTGAAATCCCTTGACAGTCCGATATGGCACACTGTTCACATCTCGGTTTATTTCCCATCAGACATTTCCCTCTGCAATCAGACACAAAGAAATATAGACACTTGAAGGCTTTTTGTTGTTGTTATTTGTCTTTTCGTTGTTGTTATTTGCCTGTCGCCCAGGCTGGAGTGCAGTGGTGCGATCTCGGCTCACTGCAAGCTCCGCCTCCTGGGTTCACGCCATTCTCCTGCCCCGGCCTCCCGAGTAGCTGGGACTACAGGCGCCCGCCACCACGCCCGGCTATTATTTATTTCCTTCCTTCCTTCCTTTTTTTTTTTTTTTTGTATTTTTAGTAGAGAAAGGGTTTCACCATGTTAGCCAGGATGGTCTTGATTTCCTGACCTCGTGATCCGCCCTCCTCGACCTCCCAAAGTGCTGGGATTACAGGCGTGAGCCACCGCGCCCGGCAAACGCTTTTTAAAGTACCTTATAGCATACATCCTACTTTGTAATCTGCCTTTCATGTAGCAAATTGCCATAAACATCTTCCCTTGTCAGAAAACGTGTGTTTCGACACTGACTCTGAATCCCTGTGAAATTCCTGTCACTTCCCTTCAGCTCAGGACGTTGGTGAAGGTCCCGTAGGGTTCTGAGCAGGCAGGAGGAGCTCAGTCCAAGCTCCCTCTTCCCTGAATTCCCAGGGCTACAGCATTTCCTTCCAGCCGCCAGATGGCAACATAGCCACTGGCAACCGGCAGAGACGTGGCCCGGCTGTTCCCTGTGTTAAGGCCACCATCAGAGGCAGCATTTCTGCAACCCTGGGCAGGTGACCAAGGGCATTAGGGACCTTCCCCTTCGACCCCCAGGGGCCCGTTGAAGAGTGGCTCTCTCTTTTGCCCCGGTTTGGAGGCGCGTGTCCTGAGAAGGGAAGTCAGTTGCTCAAGTATCTTTCACCCTTTGAGCTGCCTGTGGCCTGGACTTTAGCGTTCACACTGGAGCTGCCCTAGGAGCAACCCCGCCCGGGGCCCCACCTCCCAGCTCCCAACAGGCGCTGCATCTGACAGTGGTGTGAACTCAGCCAAGCTCCCAGTGGGGCCTCGGTGACTCCGCCTGTAAAAATGGGCTTAAAAACTAGCTCTAGGGGCCAGGCGCTGAAATCCCAGTACTTTGGGAGGCTGAGGGGGGCGGGTCATTTGAGGCCAGGAGTACCCAGCCTGGCCAACATGGTGAAACCCCATCTTTGCTAAAAATGCAAAATTTAGCCGGGTGTGGTGGTGCCCATCTGTAATCCCAGCTACTTGGGAGGCTGAGGTGGGAGAACTGCTTGAACCCAGGAGGCAGAGGTTGCAGTGAGCCGAGATCACACCACTGCACTCCAGCCTGGGCGACGGAGTGAAACTTCTTCTCAACAACAACAAAAATAGCTCTAAGAGGTTGGTTAATGGGTACACACATACAGTTAGATAGAAGAAATAAGTTCTCGTGCTTGAGAGTACAATAGAGAATATAGCTAACAACATTGTATGGTATATTTCAAAATGACTAGAAGAAATGATTTGAAATGTTCCAACACAAAGAAATAATACATGTTCAAGGTGATTAATATTCTAAACTGGGAGGTGGGGCCCCGGGCTGGTGCTCCTGCACTGATCTTTACACGTGGTATGCATGGATCAGACTGTCACATGGAACCCATCAATATGCACAAACAGTACGTATCAAGATAATAAATACCTTTTAGCATAGTAAACATTATCCTAAGTAAAAGATGCCATGCCCAGAAGGCCAGAAGGTCACATACTATATTATCCTTTTTTTTTTTTTTTTTTGAGACGAAGTCTCACTTTGTCACCTAGGCTGGAGTGCAATGGCACAATCTCGGCTCACTGCAACCTCCACCTCCCGGGTTCAAGCAATTCTCCAGCCTCAGCCTCCTGAGTAGCTGGGATTACACGCACACACCACCACACCAGGATAGATTTTGTATTTTTAGTAGAGACGGGGTTTTGCCGTGTTGGCCAGGCTGGTCTCGAACTCCTGGCCTCAAGCAATCTGCCTGCCTTGGCCTCCCAAAGTGCTGAGATTACAGGCATGAACCACCACGCCCGGCCTATTATCCCATTTTTATGAAATATCCAGAGCAGGCAAATCCATAGAAACAGAAAGTAAGTTAGTGGTGACCAGGGGCTGGGGGAGAGGGAATGGGGAGCGACTGCTCACTGGGTTTCTGTGAGGGTTGATGAAAAAGTTCTGGAACTAGAGAGTGGTTGTTATGGACTGGAATGTGTCCCCCTCCCCCTAAAATTCACATGTTGAACCCCCTAATCCCCAAGGTGACTGTATTTGGAGCTGGAAGTATTTGGAGAAGGAAGTAATAAGGGTTAAATAAGGTCGTAGGGTGGGGCCCTGATTCCATAGGCTTGGTGTCCTTATAAGAAAAGGAAGAGACACCAGATTTTCTGCCTCTCTCTGCACATCGAGAAAGACCACGTGAGGATACAGGGAGGCTGGGCTGTCTGCAAGCCAGGAAGAGAGGGCTCACCAGAAATTAACCCTGCTGGCACCTTTTTTTCCTTTTTTTTTTTTTTTTTAAATAAAGAGACAAGGTCTTGCTCTGTCATCCAGGCTGGTGTAGAGTGATGCAGTCTTGGCTCACCATAGCCTCCCTCTAGGCTCAAGCAATCCTCCTGCGTCAGTCTCCCTAGTAAACTATAGGCACACGGCATCATGTCTGGCTAATTTTTATTTTTTGTAGAGATGGGGTCTCACTTTGTTGCCTGGGCTGATCTCAAACTCTTAGCCTCAAGCGGTCCTCCCTCCTGGGCCTCCTAAAGTACTGGGATTACCGATGTGAGTCCCTGCACCGAGCCTGCTGGCACCTTAAGCCTTAGACTTCCAGCCTCCAGAGCTGTGAGAAAAAAATGTAATCCCCCCAGTGTATGGTATCTTGTTATATCAGCCAGAGCAGACTAATAAAATGGGGATGGTTGCACGACCTTGTGCACACACTAAATGCCACTGAACTGTACACTTTAAAATGGTGAAAATAGTAAATTTCATGTTATGTGTATTTTACCACAATAAATAATAATAACCACCAAGTAGCCCTGTCCCACAAGACTGCTGTGCGGATGACCTGAGGTTAGCTGGGGCCCAGGTGGCTGCTTTCAGAGTCCACGCCCACAGGCTGAAGCTGAATCCAGCTCCCCTGGGGTTCAAAGTGGAACTTGGTCCCCTTCTTGCCGCTTCTTGCCAAAGAAGTGGGAACAAACCGGGTGCGGTGGTTCAGGCCTGTTAATCCCAGCACTTTGGGAGGCTGAGGTGGGCAGATCACCTGAGGTCAGGAGTTCCAGTCTAGCCTGGTCAGCATAGTGAAACTCCATCTCTACTAAATATACAACAATTAGCCAGGCACGGTGGCAGGCGCCTGTAATCCCAGCTAACTCGGGAGGCTGTGGCAGGAGAATCACTTGAACCCAGGAGGTGGAGGTTGCAGTGAGCCGAGATTGCACCATTGCACTCCAGCCTGGGTGACAGAGCGAGACTCCACCTCACAAACAAACAAAAGAATACAAGAAGCAAACAAACAAACAAACAAGCAAACAAAAACACACAAGTGGGAACAGCAACTACAGGGCCTGGTGTTCTGGGGCTTTTTTTTTTTTTTTTTTTTTTTTTTTAATGACGGAGTCTCGCTCTGTCACCCAGGCTGGAGTGCAGTGGTGCAGTCTCAGCTCACTGCAGCCTCCACCTCCTGGGTTCAAGCAATCCTCTCTCCTCAGCCTCCTGAGTAGCTGGGATTACAGGAGCGTGCTCCCATGCCCAGCTAATGAGTTCAGCTGCTTCTTAAATATATTCATGCTGGGGAGCCCGATTTTTGTTTGGAAAATTCTGTCACCATAAAGTATCAACTTCAGTTGAGGTCAAATGATTGTTGAGCGGCACCTGGAGGGATGAGAGAGGCAGCTCAGAGAAACCAGGCCATGACCTTGGTCCTGTGACTCGGTTTTCCCCTCTGTGAAGTGGGAGAGTAATAACCATGCCCACCTTCTAGGGCTGCTGTGAGGAACAGAGGAAATGGCCCATTAAGGGCCAGATCACAGCCTGGGATGGGGGTAAATCCACAATTCATGTGGGCCTTCGTGGTTGTTCTCTCTTGCAGGGGCCAAGGGAACAGGATTCCAGTCCTTCTCATTCACTGCATCTCCTCTAGGCCCAGAACAGTGCCAGGCACATGACAGGCACTCAGGAGTTATTTAATGAACGGATGGTGGAGGTGGAGTTTGTATTAAACAAAATAATTTCGTTATTCTTGTGTCAAAATGACCACTAATGATTTTACCTAAAATCCAAGCAAGTTAGTTACTGTTATGGGTTGAGTTGCACCCCCTCCCAAATTCACATCTTGGAGTCCAAACCTCCAGAACCTCAGAATGTGGCCTTACTTAGAAATACAGTCAGTGCAGATGTCATTAGTTTGGATGAGGTCCTGCTGGAGTAGGGAAGGCCCCTGTTGTGACAGGTGTCCTTGTGAAAAGGAGAAATTGGGACGTAGACATGCACTCAGGGAGAGCGCCCTGTGAACACGAAGGCAGAGGTCAGGGTGAGGCCTCCACAAGCCAGGGAGCATCGAACATTGCACCAAAGCACCCAAAGCCAGGAGAGGGCCTGGCACAGATTCCCTCTCAGAGCCTCAGAAGGAAGCAAACCTGCAGACGCCTTGATCCTGGCCTTCCAGCCTCCAGAATGGTGAGAGCAGAAATGTCTCTTTTTAAGCTACTGAGCTCCTGATACTTTGCTACTGCAGCCCTAGCAAACTAATGAAGTTACTCAGGTTTGAAGGCTTCAAATGCAATATATCAAGATCCTACAATTTAATTCACCCTGTACCTGGGTCTGCAGATAATGATAATTTCTGAATTCTGAGACAAGGAAGTGCAGAAAACTAAGCAAAGGGATCCAATTGAAAGCTTTTGAGAGTCTGAACTGTCCCGGAGGAAAGTATTCATTCTCTCAGCCACCCCTGCACCATTGGTGATCTCCCTAATTTGGAGTCTTCATGATGACTGGAGGACTCGGGGTCTCTAGGCCCCAGTCAGCCCCTGCTCATGTCTGCAGCCAGGGGAACCCATCCTCGGGGGTCCAAGCTTGCTCAGAGCCAGACATAGGTGTGTCTGCATCTTGTTCCTCACCACCTCCTGCAGGCCTTGGAGCTGGCCATGCCCTCCACCACCCCCTGGCCTGTTGTAATCCTGCACACATACCCAACCTCTGCCAAGCAGCGGCCCCACCTGCCCAGGGGGCTCTCCTCTCAAAACCTGTGGGGCAGTGGCACTAGTGCCCCCAATGCATGGCACCAGTAGTGAGTGCTGAGTGGCCCAGTAAATGAAGCTGCCTGTAATTCTCAAATCCTAGAGTCCAGGGCAGCGAGGCCCATAACAGACAAGTCCTATTGCTAATGGAAGCTGGTCATTTTATTTTCCACCTCCCAGATTCTCAAATTACCAGGTGAATTTATCAGGGCCCTTTGCTGTAGACTGCCGGACCACTGACTGTAAGAAAGAAGAGAGAGCGAGAACTCTCAGCTTTGAGGAGAGACACCTTTTCCTTCTGGCTAAGCTGGTGGTTCTCGTTGGGCTGCAGGCTTTTCAAACACGTATTCGTGACACGTTATGTAGAAGCCCAGTCCACAGGACAGAAAAACTCGATGATCCAGTTGATAGGAGGATGGGAACCCAGAGTCCTATGTGCCTGGCCCCTCATCCGTTTTTCCCCTCTAGGCTTGAGCTCCAAGAGACCCCCAGAAACTTCAAAGAATAACAGTGAAACCACTGACCTCGGGGACAGAAGAGACTCCAGGAAATGACCAATCAGTCATGGAGATGCTGTCCTTCTGGCTTCTATATATCAACTCTGGCCAGTTCCACTATTTTGTGTTTATAAACACGTGCCTTGCTCCAAGAAGACTATGGAAATGCCAAGGGAAAATAGAGGTGCAGGATGAGATGAAGCCAGGGGGTATGGTTCCTACATAGAAATGCATAACATGCTGTTATGAGCTGAATGCCTGTGTCCCCCAGAATTCATATGGTGAGGCTCTAGCTCCCAGTATGGCTGTATTTGGAGACAGGCCCTCTAAGGAAGTAATTAAGGTTAAATGAGGGCGTAAGGGTGGGACCCTGATCCAATAGGATTCATGCCTTTATAGGAAGAGATACCAGAGACCTCACTCACTCACCTTCCATGAGCACATACCAAGGAAAGGCCATGTGAGGACATGGCGAGAAGGTGGCCATGTCCCACAAAAATTCATATGTTGAAGTCACAAACCCCAGGACCTCAGAATGTGACCCTGTTTGGAAATAGAGTCATCTATATATCATGAGTCAAGTTAAGATGAGGTCACACTGGAATAGGATGGACACCTAATCCAATATAGCTGGCATCCTTGTTATTTTATTTATTTATTTGTTGAGACAGGATCTTGCTCTGTCATCCAGGTTGGAGTATAGTGGTGTGATCATAGCTCACTGCAAACTTGGCTCAAGTGATCCTCCCGACTTGGCCTCTTAAGTAGCTGCAACTACAGGCACATGCCACCACACCCTGCTAATTTTTTATTTTAGAAGAGATAGGGTCTCACTATGTTTCCCAGGCTGGTCTCAAACTCCCAGGCTCAAGTGATCCTCCTGCCTTGGCCTCCCTAAGGTCTGAGATTACAGGTATGAGCCACTGTTCCCAGCCTGGTGTCCTTATTAAAAGGGGAAATTTGGGCACAGACGCACACAGAGCGAACACCATGTGAGGATTACAACAGTGCTGCCACAAGCCGAGAAACTACCAGGTGCTAGAAGAGAGGTCCCTCCCAGCACCTTCAGAGGGAATCTGTCAATATCGCCATCTCATACTTCTGGCCTCTAGAACTGTAAGAATATCAATTTCTGTTAAGTCCTCCAGTTTGTGTTTTGTCATCATGGCAACCCCAGAAACTAATATACATACAGTCCTAACAATACCTGTGAGTTTCACCTTCGGTTATGAGATTCCCGGTGGGCAAGGCAAAGAAGGAAATCTGTTACTGGAATCTCAGCATTTCATGCAGGCTAAGCTGGCAACCTCATCAAAATGGATAGATCCAGGGTGATAAATGCAGTGCCTGGCACCCAGGTGGTACTTAAAAATAAATGTTACCTGGCATTTTTCTCATTTTAAAATTTTTATTATTTTTTAACCACTGACTTTTCCCCCCCATTAAATCAGGCACATTAGAAAACAGTAGACTAGATGCTGGACGCAGTGGCTCATGCCTGTAATTCCAGCACTTTGGGAGGCCGAGGCGAGTGGATCACCTGAAATCAGGAGTTCGAGATCAGCCTGGCCAACATGATAAAACCCCGTCTCTACTAAAAATACAAAAATTAGCCGGTCATGGTGGCGGACGCCTGTAGTCCCAGCTATTTGAGGGGCTGAGGTGGGAGCATCACTTGAATCTAGGAGGCAGAGGCTGCCCTGGGCCGAGAGAGTGCCACTGCACTGCAGCCTTGGCAAGACTCCCTCTGGGGGGAAAAAAATGCAGTAGACTGTAAACTGTCTAAAGTTTCCCTTCGGCCCTGTGGTTTTAAGGTTTTACAATTCTCTTTCAGCAGCTAGTGTTGGTTTTCGTTCCAGAGAAGTAGCTGATATGGGAATGCAGAGGCTGTGGGCTCCGGCCAGACCACAGGACTGGGGCCAGCCCTGTTTCCCAGACGTGTGCTACAGGGACTGTCCCTCGTGTTGGCAGATGTGGCTGGTGAGGGCAGCCACAAAGCAAGAAAAAGACACTTAATGCTTCGTATTTATCTGCCCATTTGGCTGACAGAAAAGCCATCAGGCGATTTGTGTTCTGCCCTTCCTGCTGTGCAAGCTTGGGGAAAGCACGTGACCTCTCTGGGCCTTGCCTTTTTTTTTTTTTTTGCTTTGTGAAAACATTTCTGGCTTAGTGCAATGGCTCACACCTGTCATCCCAGCACTTTGGGAGGCTGAGGAGGGAGGATCACTTGAGTTCCGTAGTTCAAGACTAGCGTGGGCAACGTGGCGAAACCCCGTCTCTACAAAAATACAAAAATTAGCCAGGCGTGGTGTTGTGCACCAGTAGTCCCAGCTATTTGGAAGGCTGAGGTGGGAGGGTGGCATGAGCCCAGGAGGTTGAGGTTGCAGTGAGCCAAGATTGCACCACTGCACTGCAGCCTAGATGATGGGTGACAGAGGAGACCCCTTCTAAAAAAATAATAATAAATAAATAATAATGAAGACATTTCCTGCTCACCCACAACCCATGCCCTGGCCTGCCTCGCTTGCTGATTGCAGCATTTTCTTGCGGAGCTCAGGTCGACTCTAGGGTCCTCCTCCACACTGTGCTGCCACATGTTTTCAGCCTGACCAACTGCACCAACGAGGACGGTCTCCAGCATCTCCAGACTCCATCATCTCCAAAGCCCCTTCAGGAACGAGTGTTCTGGAATGCCTTTGTGCTGGGTCTTTGAGTTGGTCGCTGTGCCTCTGTGCCTCTCACTAGGGTGTGGTGCATGCATGGTGGAAGTCTGAGCCTCTGACACCCAGCACCCACTCACTCACGCGTCTGTTGCAGGTTTACGCCCACTGGGCCCCGGGGCTCTCAGGGCAGAGGCCCCAAGAAGGTGGCACCTTCCCGCCCTCACAGCAAAGCCCTGCGCAGCCTTCACTTTCTCATCCTGCCTGCCTGCACATCCGCTGTGGCTTTGCACTTAGTGCTCAGAATATGTATTGATTTGTCAAATAAAAAGCAACTATGACTTCACTCCTATTACAATGGCTGCTATTAAAAAAATAAAAAGTAAAAATAGAAAATAACAAGTGTTGGTGAAAACATGGAGAAGTTGGGGCCACCGTGCACTGTCGGTGGGAATGAAAAGTGCTGCAGCCATTGCAGAAAATGTCTCGGAGGTTCTTCAAAATGTTTGACGAATTCTATAGTGTCCAGCCCTATAGGGTCTGTGGGTTTTTCTCCTCATGTGCACAGATGAGAGAGTGTAGAAATAAAGACACAAGACAAAGAGATAGAAGAAAAGACAGCTGGGCCCGGGGGACCACTACCACCTAGACGCGGAGACCAGTAGTAGCCCCGAATGCCTGACTGCACTGTTATTTCTTGGATACAAGACAAGGGGGCAGGGTAAGGAGTGTGAGCCGTCTCCAATGATAGGTAAGGTCACGCGAGTCATGTGTCCACTGGACGGGGGCCCTTACCTGTTTGGCAGCCGAGGCGGAGAGAGAGAGAGGACAGCTTACGCCATTGTTTCTTCTATGCATTTCAAAGACTTTTAGTACTTTCACTAATTCTGCTACTGTTATCTAGAAGGCAGAGCCAGGTGTACAGGGTGGAACATGAAAGCGGACCAGGAGCGTGACCACTGAAGCACAGCATCACAGGGAGACGGTTAGGCCTCTGGATGGCTGTGGGCGGGCCAGGCCTTCCACAAGAGGTGGTGGAGCAGAGTCTTCTCTAACTCCCCCAGGGAAAGGGAGATTCCCTTTCGGTTTGCTAAGTAACAGGTGCCTTCCCCAGGCACTGATGCTACCGCTAGACCAAGGTCTGCTAGGTAACGGGCACCTTCCCAGGCGCTGGCGTTACCGCTAGACCAGGGAGGCCTCTAGTGGCCCTGTCCAGGCGTAACTGAGGCTCACACTTGTCTTCTGGTCACTTCTCACTGTGTCCCTTCAGCTCCTGTCTCTGTAAGGCCTGGTTTTTCCTAGGTTATAATTGTAGAACAAAGATTATTATAATATTGGAATAAAGAGTAATACTACAAACTAATGATTAATGATACTCATATGTAATCATATCTATAATCTATTTCTAGTATAACTATTCTTATTCTATATATTTTCTTTATTATACTGGAACAGCTTGTGTCCCTCGGTCTCTTGCCTTGGCACCTGGGTGGCTTGCCACCCACGAAATTCAAATTAAAAAACCATGTCAGGCCAGGTGCAGTGGCACATGCCTGTAATCCCAGCACTTTGGGAGGCTGAGGTGGGCAGATCACCTGAGGTCGGGAGTTCAAGACCAGCCTGGGCAACATGGTGAAACCCTGTCTCTACTAAAAATACAAAGATGAGTTGGGCATGGTGGCGTGTGCCTGTAGTCCCAGCTACTTGGGAGGCTGAGGCAGGAGAATCACTTGAACGCAGGAGGCGGAGGTTGCAGTGAGCTGAGATCGCACCATTGCACTCCGGCCTGGGCAACAGAGTAAGAATCGGTCTCAAAAAAAAAGAAAGAAAGAAAGAAAAAGAAAAACTATATTAAATATTGAAATGAAGGCCGGGTGTGGTGGCTCAGACAAGGCTTAGGCAAAACCAGGTGCGGGGAGTGAGATGGACAGTATCAGGGGAGTGATTAATCAGCGGATGAGAGAATGTCCTTCCTGTGGCCAGCCAAGGGTTTTGGGAGGTGCCACTAGGAGGGGGCATCCACTAGCCCAGGAAGAGGGTAGAGCAAAGTTTGGGGACCTGGGGAGAGGAGAGAAGCTGAATTAAACTAGAGTCAATCAGATGAATTAACAAGTCCAGATTGATCAGTGGGGATACACAGTTTAGCTAATCTTTGATGAGGCAAAGAATGAGAATTTGGAAGTTCTGTGCCTGGCTTGTCTCAAACAAACAAGTCGTGGGTGGGCATCTGTGGGTCTTGCCTAAGTCCACTGGGAAAGGTTGGTTCTTTGCAGTAAGCTGTTTCCTGGAACACGAAGCGGGTGAGGGGATTTCCTAATCCTTGTTGTTTTCTGGGAGCACAACCTCAAGTCAAATTCAGCACTGTCCATTCAAATAGGATGGAACTGAGAGGCATTATGGAGTATCTTAACTTTTTTTTCTGGCACACAGGGGGCCACCAATAAACATCCACTGAATAATGAATGAATGAATGAATGAATGAGTTGGCAGAAGGGAGCAACCACTAGGAGCTGGAGTGATCCAAGAAGGCTTCATGGAGGAAGGTGACGTTTGAGGCGGACCTTGAGGGAAGGGTACATTCAATGAACAACACATTAAGGATCCCAATAAAACAGTTCCGAGGGTGGGAAGGAAGGAGAATGCTTGTGTATTGGGTGCACATTACACAAGAGGCCTTGCGTGGGTCCTTCAGGAAAACAGAAACCACTCTAGGTTTTTTCAAGCAGAAAGGCGTTAAGACAAGGAGAAATTCGTTGCTGACAGAGCTGTTGGAAGGTGGGGAGGAGCGAATGTCAGGCCCTGCTTTGATGTCTATTCTTCCGGGAACTGTTTCTCTCCTTTTCCCTCCTCTCTGCTTTTGTCACCCTTGGTCAAGAGCAAGTGAGCCTCTGGGACTCAACCTCCTCAAAAGCAAAGCCAGAGTCTAGCCTCTGCCAGCACAGGGCCAAGACGCCCTGCAGGTAGGTGCCTTCTGTATCTGAGATGGATTGGAGCTCTGCAATCGCTATCTTGACGCATTCCCTGCCAACACCCCAGGGATGCAATTATGCAACCGCGCTTTTCAAACAGACCTCCCAGCTGTGCAAGCAAAATCAAGGGGAGCAGGGCTCTGATCCAGCGCATCTTCAGGGCCCCACTCCTCTCATCAGCCTGGCAACTTACAGGACTCAGGAGGAGGAGGAAGAGGTGACCTAGAGCTGGCCAGAGACACTGGGCCCTTCCTGGAGCCAGAGATGAGTGGGCAGGGCAGTGCCTCAGATTTCAGAACAATGCTCTGCTCTGAGCAGGTCAAAGTGATGGGTGGGACATTAGAAGCAGCTCAGGATGCCCACAGGTTGTTCCCAGGCGATCCCAAGGCCCAGGGTCAAGCAGCAGCAATGCGGCTGAACAGGAAGTAGAAGCTGGGTCACTCAGAGCCCTCTACACCTGTGCTGAGCCCTGGACCCGGTTCCCAACACCCCTCCCTCCGGCCAGACTGAATCTCTGCAGATCCCACCATCCATGGACCCCCCCATACCCCTACCACCATGCCTCTGCTCATGTCCCTCCTCCAGGGCATCCCTGCGTTCTTCCCATCCCCTCTACCTTTCTCGGCAATTACTGTACAATAAGCCCTCCTCACCTTCACCCAGGGGACCGGGTCACAACTGGGCAGAACAGCATCGTGGTCAACCTAAAAAAAGACACCAGAGAAAATGATCTCTAAATATGTCGAGCTTACTCGGGAGTAAGAAATAAGGATGATAATCCGGAATGCATGCAAGCCATCAGTGCATTCGGCGAGGGAAGGGTAAAGGGGCGCTTTTATTGGGAAAAAGAGATTTACATAAGCTGCTTAGAAACAGAGTTCACTGGTTCCCGAGGCTCAAAGCCAGAGTTGTTGTCAGTGCTTTGGTGGAGATGCCAGTGCTGGGCGAATGTTCTTCCAAGCGCGCCTTATCTGCGTTCCTGCAGTCCTGCAGAACGTCCAGTGCTAAGCCTCATCAAAGCAGGAGCTGCGTGAAAGTCCTTGGAAACAGTTCTTATCTCAGACATGGAAGTGCGAGCCTCCTTCACGCCTTCCCAGCCCTATTTTGTCTAAGTCTGACAGAAGTGATTTTATCCTGGTATCTGCACCTTTCACAGCGTTTACGGGTGTGACTGACAGTTGCCCAGGTTCACATAGCTGCCGTCGCCATTGCCATGTGATGGGAGGCATGTTCCTCGGAGCCTCAGTTTTCTCCTCCATGCACTGGGGGACTCACGCTCCTAGCTCGTAGGGTTAGTCTGGGGTGAGCGTGGGACGATCATGCCTACGTTCCCCTGGGGCCTGGCTCAAGTATGTGTGCCGGACTTGCCAGCATTGCCACTCCTCCCCGTGCCCCTCCCTCCAGCAGGGACCTGACCTCCTCAGTTTCCTTGCTTGTCTCACCCACTGGACTGTGAGATCCCTCACTGCAGCGGCTGCATGTTGGCCACTGTTATCCTCAGCCCCCTTTAGTGCCAAGCCTGGCGTTGGTTCCCTGTTCGTGCTTACAGATATAAACGCACCAGGACAAAAGGGAACAGCCACTCTGAAGGACACAGCCTCAGCCTCACCAACGGCCTGCATTCATGATGAGTGTGAACAGGATGGTGGGGGGAGCTGGAAAGATGCCCGGCAGAGACCCCCAGCCCCTGGCCAAGGTTCTGGTTTCAAAATGCCTGAGAGAGGTTCCAGAAACTGACGCATTGTCCATGAGGTCCTGCTGTTGACAAACACATTCACTCCTTGTTTGTGTAAAAGCCTGGTTAGGCCGGGCGCGGTGGCTCACGCCTGTAATCCCAGCACTTTGGGAGGCTGAGGAGGGAGGATCACCTGAGGTCAGGAGTTCGAGACCAGCTTGACCAACATGGTGAAACCCTATCTCTACTAAAAATACAAAAATTAGCTAGGTGTGCTGGCGCGTGTCTGTAATCCCAGTTACTCGGGAGGCTGAGGCAGGAGAATTGCTTGAACTTGGCAGGCAGAGGTTGCAGTGAGCCAAGATTGTGCCACTGCACACTCCAGCCTGGGTGACAGAGTGAAAGTCAGTCTCAAAAAAAAAAAAAAAAAAAAGCCTGGTTACGGTTAGGCTGGTGAGAATCCATGACCATGCGGCTGCTGCTAACTAGGCCTGATTTTCCAGGCACAGCTGGCACGTCATGCATGCCCAGGGAGAATCCTCTTGTGAAGGAAGGAATTGATGCTCTCCTATAGGGTGGGCGGGGGGCGGGGCGATGGTTGGTGTCATCATCAGCTTTTTCTTTTTCTTTTTTTTGTTTTTGAGACAGAGTCTCGCTCTGTCGCCCAGGCTGGAGTGCAGTGGCACAATCTCGGCTCACTGCAACCTCCGCCTCCTGGGTTTGAGCAATTCTCCTGCCTCAGCCTCCCAAATAGCTGGGAACTACAGGTGCCCACCACCATGCCCAGCTAATTTTTGTATTTTTAGTAGAAATGGGGTTTCACCATGTTGGCCAGGTTTGTCTCAACCTCCCAACCTCAGGTGATCCGCCTGCCTCAGCCTCCCAAAGTGCTGGGATTACAGGCATGAGTCACCACGTCAGGCTTTTTGTTGTACTTTTAAGAGGTCAAAAGCCGGGGCAGGGATCAGGCGGAGGTTGGGAGGTGGGTGAGGAATAAAAGACAATATATTGGGTACAGCGTACACTGCTTGGGTGATGGGTGCACTGAAATCTCAGAATTCACTACTAAAGAACTCATTGACGTAACCAAAAACCACCTGTACTCCTTAAAACTAAAATAAAAAAGGTCAGAAGCAAAGAGAATTAACAGGCAACCCACAGGAGGAAATGTTACTAGTTAACAAGCCTGGAAATATTTTCACCCGCTGGTGATCAAATAAATACTAACTGATGTAAGATTCCGTTTCTTGGCCTTCAAATTAGTGAAAGTTTTTGTAAATGGTAATTGTGAATGCTGGAAACTGTGTGTTGAACAGTCACTTTCCTACACTGCTGTGGCCTCTTTTCGGGAAGCAATTGGATAGTGTTTCCCAGGGGCGGCCAAAAGATCCACTCCATTTGATTCCATGATTCCACTTCTAAAACTTTCTGCCAAGGAAATCATCAGAGATGTGGTCACAATTTCTATACAAAGACGCTGTTACAACATCGGGGGGGGGGGCGGGGGGGGGAGAAACAGTGGTAGAAACAAATTAAAATTAGCTTAAATGTCTACCCATAGGCATTGATAAAAGGGTGTGTGCTAACTTACAAGAATGGTTATGCTAAGTGAGAAGGGATGCGAAATTGTATATCCAGTAGGACCACAAATGTGTACAAATGGTGCAGAATAAAAGGACTTGAGATACTCATGACAAGAGCCGTAAAGAGAAAAATTTCCAAGTACAACAAGGGACTCTCTCTGGGACAGATATGGGGCCATGTCGTATACTACTGTTGGAGCACAGAAAACACCACCCTAATATATGACACTTTCCATGCGGACCCGAAGCAGCAGCCTCAAGGTCTCTCTGTTCCCCCTCCTCCTGTCAACCTTGTCTCTCTCAAAGCACAGGAGGCTATTCTCTGAACCTCCCCTATCTACCTAGAAAACAGACCCCCAGTGAGGAACATAGTTGCCTTTTTTGACTTAAAAGGAAGAAGTTGAGGCAACATTAAGTACAAAGTTTATTTGGGCCAAGCTTGAGGATTGCAGCCCAGGAGCATAGATTCAAATTGCTCTGAATATACACTCCAATTAGCAGCAGTTAAAAACAAATTTTTAAAGGAAAAGAAGAGGCAGTTCTTGAGTTGTTTATCAAGAACTTGTATTAAAACAAGTTTTGATTGGGTATAGATTGTTCTATCACAAATCTCAGGAACATGAAAATAATGAGTGAGGCAGTCAGAAACAAAATAACTTTTTTTCTTTTTTAAGACGAGTCTAGTTCTGGGACCCAGGCTGCAGTACAATGGCATAATCTCAGCTCGCCACAACCTCCACCTCCTGGGTTCAAGTGATTCTTCTGCTTCAGCCTCCTGAGTAACTGGGATTACAGGTATAGACCACCACACCCCGCTAATTTTCGTTTTAGTAGAGATGGAGTTTCACCATGTTGGTCATGCTGGTTTCAAACTCCTGACCTCGTGATCTGCTGGTCTTGCTCTCCCAAAGTGCTGGTGTGTCCACAATTGGTTCCTTCTGGTGAGTTCTTGGTCTCACCAACTTCAACAATGAAGCCATGGGCCCTCGCAGTGGGTGTTACAGCTCTCAAAGACCGCGCGTCCCCACTTCGTTTCTTCCGGAGGGTTGGTGGTTTCACTGACTTCAGGAGTGAAGCCGCAGATCTTTGCAGTGAGTGTTACAGCTCTTAAAGGCCACACATCCAGAGTTGTTTGTTCCTCCTGATTGGTTCATGGTCTTGCTGACTTCAGAAGTGAAGCCTCACACCTTCGCAGGAAGTGTTACAACTCATAAACACAACTCATAAACACACAACATACCCAAAAAGTGAGCAGCAGCAAGAGTTGTTGTTAAAAGCGAAACACCACAGCTTCCTCAGCCTTTAAGGGGACGCTAGGGGATTACAGCTTCTGGTTCTGGTGGCCAGCTTTTATTACTTTATTTGGCCCCACCCACATCCTGCTGATTGGTCCATTTTACAGAGCGCTGATTGGTCCATTTTACAGAGTGCTGATTGGTCTATTTTACAGAGTGCCGATTGGTCCGTTTTTACAGAGTGCTGATTGGTGCATTCACAACCCTTTAGCTAGACACAGAGCACTGATTGGTGGGTTTTTACAGAGTGCTGATTGGTGCGTTTACAAGCCTTTAGCTAGACACAGAGTGCTGATTGGTGTGTTTACAATCCTTTAGCTACACAGAAAAGTTCTCCCAGTCCCCACCCAAGCCGAAGCCCAGCTGGCTTCACCTCTTACTGGTTACAGGCGTGAGCCACCATGCCCAACTGGTAGGAACAAAATAACTTCAAACAGTTGTCCGTAGGTGTAGGCACCAGGTGCAGTGGGGCAGGGAATGACTGGAGTTCCAAACCCATGTCTCTCTGGGTCTGCAGATCTCACAGTGCTCAGCCTGCTCTGAGCTGTTTTTCTTTTCTCATTTCCCCCGTTGACCAAAACTATTCCCATAGCAGCACTGATGATCAGTCTCTGCTTAGGTGACAGTGATAGATGCCCTTCATCCCTCAGTGCTGGGAAGGCTCATTCCTGGGTAGTCCTCAGTCAAGCCACTAATTTATATAAATGCTGTCGTTGCTTGTTGAATCATCTCCGCTCTTCAGAATATCATTTTCTGGTTTTCTTGGAAGAAGCAAAACAATGAGAGATACATAGTAACAAAGCCTATTCCCCTGGGGATTCAGTTCAAATTATAGGAAAATAATAAAAGAACTCTAAAACAATGGTCAGGGCCGGAATCTAATAATAGGTATTCTGTAGTTTTCTTTAGGAGCATAACATTTTTCTCCAGTTCCCATTTTTACCAAAGTTTAGTATTATACTTAGCCTGATTATTTGCATAAAGTGCAGCAAGAATAGTGATTGGCCATATAGACCCTTTCAAGTTGACTTTGCTGGAACGTTCAGAGGAATTTCAGATTAGACTTTTAAAAGTCTCAAGGCTAGGAGATCAAACCAAGGATTCACCGCTAGACTGCACCTGTAATACTTGTACAAATTGGGTGAATTTCTCTCTTCCCAAGGTCCCCAAAATATCTTTTGGTTCCTGGGAATATCAGAAAGAGACATTCTTTATTTACTGCAAGATTAGAAACTTTGAAAGGGAACCATGTAGACAAGATAGTAGAAGATAGTAGGCCAGTTATGCCAAGAGGCTTTTTATCAGCTCTAAAAGTCCATTTCAATTCCTCAAAGCAGTGTTATTGTATCTGAAAATATGCCATTCCAGTCAGAATCTTGATTTTTTTTAAAATAGTGTCTCAAATTGTGTCCTGTGACAGAAAACAGATTCTTATTGAACCAATGCAAATAACTTGATTGCCATAAAATAAGAATACTCATGAAGAGTTTCCAAGTTTTGGGGAAATCAGGTAGAGATAAAGGCAAATGTTTCTATTTTGTTTACAAAGGTATATTTTATCCAGTTGCTATAAGCTACAAATAACTCAAAAGAGAAAAGCTGTCTTGACTGTGGAAATCAAAATATAAAAAGAATCAGCAATGTGTCAGACAAAAAAATCACGAAAGTCATTTCAGTCCTCTATCAGTTCAGTCCCATGTAATTAATTCTTGTCATGCTCGATGTTGGGTTAGCAATCTTCATGAATGCATTAGAGTTCTGAAATTTTCTACTTGGTCCAGTGATATGATCTTTGAAGTTATCAAAAACTTGTATTCAAGAGTACGGGCCAGGGTCCTTTTCCAAGAATTTCCTTGAAGAAAAAGCAAATTTGAACTGTAACCAGTTGTAAATCACTTTTTGAGAAGAATCAAAATAGAGCAATAATTGTCTACGAATGGCGAAAGACTTCGGGTAGCCATAAAGATGTAATTAACAAGGAAATTTGATTATTTCTGTGGCATACAACAATTTAACATAAGAACTATAATTATGTGTGACAACGTAGAAAGACGTATCAGCATGTTAGGAATCTCATAACTTGAGAACACACATTAATACCATATCTATACAAATATAACTTAAACAAATTTAAACAGCATTTCTTATCTGACAAAGCTTCCTGTATGACTTTAACATACCAAGGAGGCTCAATATGTTTCTCTAGGGCTTCCAGGAGTTCCTTTTTGAAAGAGAAGATTTAGCACACTTAATTAAAATAGTATCACAGGTCACTGTAAAATAATAGTCATTTATTTTGCCAAAGTGATAATTTAAAGATTTCAAAAAGCCCACCCTTTACTCTTTGAGAGAGAAGAGACTCAGTTTTCCAATCAAAAGACCTAATAAAAGACAGCGTGAAGAATGAGACAAACGGAATCTTTTTTTCTCTTTTTTTTTTTCAGTTTACTCAAAAGGTAAACATGAGTCTTTTATTATCTCTTATTAATATTATATGAAACTCTTGTTCAAAAGATAAAACTAAATTCTACCTTGGTATAAGCATATTATTAACGCTAAAGGTAATTTAATAAAACCTAATTATCAACAAATCCATCCAATCTCAATCAGCTTTGACCACATAAGATTTCCATAAACCTTTTATAAACTCATATAATTTTATATTAAAGAATAGATGGATGATTCAAGAAAAGCCTGTTATTCCAACACCAGGGCCCAGACTCTGACCTTGCATCAATGTGCTTTTCATATTAATGCATAGTTTGCTCGGTTTTTGGAAAAACTAAATAATCCCCTTCTAATTTTAGCCAACTTCAATACACACAAAATTCCTTTCATGAGATTAATCTTCCACAAACCTTTTTCTTTGAAACAGAGTCTCGCTTTGTCGCCCAGGTTGGAGTGCAGTGGCACGATCTCAGCTCACTGTAACCTCTGCCTCCCAGGTTCAAGCGATTCTCCTGCCTCAGCCTCCCCAGTAGCTGGGATTACAGGTGTGCGCCACCATGTCCAGCTAATTTTTTGTATTTTTAGTAGAGATGGGGTTTCACCATATTGGCCAGGCTGGTCTTGAACTCCTGACCACAAGTGACCCACCCGCCTCAGCCTCCCAAAGTGCTGCGATTACAGGCATGAGCCACCGCGCCTGGACTCCTGATTTATTTCTACCTTTTTGTGCTTCTATCTTGAAGCCATTTCATAATTTCTGAAAGATGGTTTTCTGATTGTCATTTATTAACACATCTAAATATGTTTAGCTCTTTATACTGTATAAGTGACTTAAACATTTTATGATTATCTATTATTTAATTTAGCATTAACATGACTTTAAGTTACTGAGAATTATGTTTCAAACTATGAAAAGCTGGATTATAAACTTTTATCCCATTTACATTCATTTATTTATTCTTAACAATTATGCTAGAATAGTTCACTAAACAAAGCTACCATCATCTCAAGGTATTTATTTGTTAAGCATTTCTGCAGCCTGGGAAACCCTACAGTTAAATACATGGGTATTTTGCTGATTAGAAGCCACGGCTGCTTTCATTAAACCAACACACTAGTTTTGTTTGTAAGATTTACCCAAGACATGTGAACTAAAATGCATTCAAGTTTCTATTTTTCTGATAAAATATTTAAGTGCTTACTTTTTCTTAGGCCAACTAATTAGAGCTCTTTTGGCCAGTGTGGGGGCTCCTGCCTGTAATCCCAGCACTTTGGGAGGCTGAGGTGGGTGGATCACCTGAGGTCAGGAGTTCGAGACTATCCTGGCCAACATGGTGAAACCCCATCTCTACTAAAAATACAAAAATTAGCCAGGCATAATGGCGTGTGCCTGTAATCCCAGCTACTCGGGAGGCTGAGGCGGGAGAATCGCTTGAACCCGGGACGCAGAGATTGCAGTGAGCCGAGATTGCGCCATTGCACTCCAGCCTGGATGACAGTGGGAGACTCCATCTCAAAAAAAAAAAAAAAAAAAAAGAAAAGAAAAAATTTAAATCCACCTATAACCTGGAAGCCTCCCCCACCCACCCCACTTTGAGTTGTCCTGCCTTTCTGAACCAAACCAATGCTTATTGTCAATGTATTTTGTTGATATCTCATGTCTCCCTAAAATGTCTAAAACCAAGCTGTGCCTCAATGGCCTTGGGCATATGTTCTCAGCACCTCCTGAGGGCTGTGTCACAGGCCATGGTCACTCATATTTGGCTCAAAATAAATCTCTGCAAATATTTTACAGAGTTTGACTATTTCTGTGGATAATAATTTGGTACCCAATGTAGGGACTGATTTCATCAACAGCCATGATCGCGCCACTGCACCCCAGCCTGGGCAACACAGTGAGACTCTTTCTCAAACAAACAAACAAAGAAGACTCCTCTTGATGTCTTCATGTGGCATCAAAAAATGGCAAAAGGAAGGAGGAGCAGAAGTGAAAGGAAATAGAATAAGTCTTAAAGGAGCTGATTTGGGGAGTTTTTAAGCTTCCTAAAAGACCAATAAAGTTTTACATTTTTCTCAGCAAAAATCACGCCAATGAAATGAAAAGCCAACAGAGGAATCAAACACATTTAAAAAGGGATTTCAGTCAACCAAAAAATTTTCCAGAAACAGGATCCAAAAGGAAAAAGCAGGAAGGCCTTTCTTTTCCAAAAAAAAAATCACCTAAATATCAGCTTTTAATTAAGCTGACTTCTGACCATGGCACTCAAAAAATAAACAAACAACAATAACAAAAATACCCTTCAAATCTCTTCTGATCAGATTTCAGCCAGGACAAATATAAAGTAAGTTTCCTATTCAGTTTGTCTGGTTCTAAATTAGCCAGCTTGTTTGTTTTTTGTTTTTGACAGGGTCTTGTTCTGTCACCAAGACTGGAGTACAGAGGGACAATCCCAGCTCATTGCAGCCTCTGCCTCCCAGGTTCAGGTAATTCTCCTGCCTCAGCCTCCTGAGTAGCTGGGATTACAGGTGCAGGCCATCACTCCCAACTAATTTTTGTATTTTTAGTAGAGATGGATTTCACCATGTTGGCCAGGCTGGTCTCGAACTCCTGATCTCAGGTGATCTGCCCGCCTTGGCCTCCCAAAGTGCTGGGATTACAGGCATGAGCCACTCTGCCTGGCCCTAAAGCCAGCTTTTATTTTCTCCAATTGTGCATGCAGATGAATTATTTTAGATATTTCAAAGGATTCCTATTTTGGTTATTGCTGCTTATGACTGTCTGGGTTAGGTGGGTTCATTGTCCTAGATATTTATAAGAAGATGCCAGCTGAGCATGGTGGCTCACACCTATAATCCCAGCACCTTGGGAGGGTGAGGTGGGCGGATCATTTGAGGTCAGAAGTTCAAGACCAGCCTTGCCAACAGAGTGAAACTCCATCTCTACTAAAAATATAAAAATTAGCCAGGCATGGTGGCATATGCTACTCGAGAGTCTGAGGCAGGAGAATTGCTAGAACCTGGGACGTAGAAGTTGCACCAAGATGGCACCACTGCGCTCCAGCCTGGGTGACATAGAGTCCATCTCAAAAAAAAAAAAAAGATGTCCCATAAGTGTTATACATAAATCCAGTTGGTGTTTCCAAAAAGAGCACTCAGATTTTGAAGCTTGATTTCTCATATTTTAGGAACTTTTCAAAAGTGACCAAGGCTAGGAGTGTGTTTAGGGTCAAAGTGTGATGTAGTTTGGACTGTTTCTCACCACCAGGTGGCAGCAGAGTGCTCAAGGTATGGGGGGAACCAGACATACCCACCTAGAAAGGCAAAAAATGGGCACACTTTTCAGTAGAAACAAACTGGAATTGGTCACAAATGAAAGGCTGAGTTCAATTTTCGATTGATACAGCTGCAGGGTTGGGTATGCCTGCTCCTGACTAATCCCAGCAGTTTGGGAGGCTGAGGTGGGAGGATTGCTTGAACCCAGGAGTTTGAGACCAGCCCAGGCAACAAAATGAGATCCCGTCTCTACAAAAGTAAAAAGAAGAAGAAAGAAAACAGCTGCAATCTTTTTTTTTTTTTTCTTAATTTGAGACAGAGTTTTGCTCTTTGTTGCCCAGGCTGGAGTGCAGTGGTGCGAGCTCGGCTCACTGCAACCTCCGCCTCCTGGGTTCAAGTGATTCTCTTGTCTCAGCCTCCTGAATAGCTGGGATTACAGGCGCCTGCTACCACACTGGCTAATTTTTGTATTTTTAGTAGAGATGGGGTTTCACCATGTTGGCCAGGCTGGTCTCGAACTCCTGACTTCAGGTGATCTGCCTGCCTCGACCTCCCAAAGTGTTGGGATTATAGGCACGAGCCACAGCACCCAGCCGACAGCTGCAATCTTAAACGCATGCTAGACAAAATGAAGCCACTGGTGCCTAACTGCCAATCCTTTGACCTGAACCTCAGTTGTGAGACAGAGACATAGAAACCTTTAGATGAACCTCTGGTCCTGAGACAGAAGCAGAAGAAAGACAGTTGTCTGCAGAGCTCTCTACCTACATCTCCTATCCAAAGACAAGAGTCCAAAGCTCTCACTGTTAAAGGAAAGACAGGTGTCACGCACGTGCTTGTGAAGAGAGTCCACCAAACAGGCTTTGTGTGAGCAACAAGGCTATTTATTTCACCTGGGTGCAGGTGGGCTGAGTCCAAGAAAGGAGTCAGCAAAGGGTGGTGGGATTATCATTAGTTCTTATAGGTTTGGGATAGGCGGTGGAGTTAGGAGCAATTTTTTGCAGGCAGGGGGTGGATCTTACAAAGTACATTTTCAAGGGTGGGGAGAATATTACAAAGTACCTTCTTAAGGGCGTGGGAGGATATTACAAAGTACCTTCTCAAGGGTCAAGGAGGGTGTATCACACAAAGCACATTCACAAGGGTGGGGGAGTATCACAAAGTATATTATTACAAGGGTGGGGAGGGTGTATTGTCATAAAGTCAATTGATCAGTTACAGTTGGGCAGGAATGGTGGAATGTCATCAGTTAAGGCAGGAATTGGCTATTTTCACTTCTTTTGTGGATCTTCAGTTGTTTCAGGCCATCTGGATGTATATGTGCAGGTCACAGGGGATATGATGGCTTAGCTTGGGCTCAGAGGCCTGACAACAGGGTTAAAGAAAAGCCCAGATAAAGTCTAGACCTTCCACCAAAGAGTGGGAGGTCCAAATTTAGGAGAACTCACTTGAAATACCCAATGAGACTTCTGAAAACAGAGTTCATGCTAGTACCAAGCGTTGAGGCAAAGTTCATGTAAGTGGAGAGTTCATTTGGGCCAAGCTGAAGGATTGCAACTGGGAGCGTAGATTCAAGTTGCCCTCAATGCACATTCCTCAGTTATCCACAGGTACAAGTGGATTTTTAAAGGAAAAGAAGAGGGAGTTCCTGAGTTGTTCCACAAAAATTTACATGAAAATAACACAAGTTGTGGATTGGCGATACATTGTTCTTTGCATCACAAATTTTAGGAACATGAAGATAATGGAAAAGGCAGCTCATCAGGAACAAAATAAACAATTTCTTTCAGGCATGGATGCAGGGGTGGGGAGGGGAGTGGCAGGGCATAGGAATCGACTGAAGTCCCACACTGATGTGTCTTTCCGGGCCTGCAGAGCTCACAGAGCTCAGATTGCTCTGAGCTATTTTTCTTCTCTCACCTTTGACCCCATCTCTAAAGTTTCATTAACCAGAGAAGATTAAAACTCATATCACAGAGGAAGAGACAAAATTAAACACTGCACCCGGAGCTCTGACGAATTTTGTCCCAAACCATTGTCAGTTCTCGTCCCATTCAATTTCCAAGGGGAATCATTCACAAAATAATGTTTGCCTCCTGGGCGCATTCATTCCCTCTAAAAACCATCGACTATCCCTCCAAATTGCACACTTTCTTCATCTCCCCTTCCTCTATGAAGAACGGTATATATAAGCCTCTGGACTTCATTGGGTTATTGGGTAACCATTCTCCTGCAATTCCCCTGTGCTTATGCAGGTTAAATAAATGTGTAGATCTTTTTATCCTATTGATCTGCCTTTTGTCAGTTCATTTTCAGGAACCTTCAGTGGGCCAAGGGGCAACTCTCTCTTGGCCCCTACAATATGAAATATGTGTGTTTGGTTTTTGTTCCTGGTTTTTCTCACAGAGCACCTAAACCCTTGCAATTTCTGTGTATGCGTGTGTGTGTGTGTGTGATGGAGTTTCATTCTTGTTGCCCAGGCTGTAGGGCAATAGTGCAATCTTGGTTCACTGTAGCCTCTGCCTCCTGAGTTCAAGTGATTCTCCTGCCTCGGCCTTCCAAGTAGTTGGGATTACAGGTGCATGCCATCATGCCCAGCTAATTTGTAGCAGAGACAGGGTTTCAACATGTTGGCCGGGCTGGTCTCGAACTCCTGGCCTCAGGTGATCCACCTGCCTCAGCCTCCCAAAGTATTGGGATTACAGGCATAAGCCACAGTGCCCAGGTTGGGTTTTTTTTGTTTTGTTTTTTTGTTTTTGTTTTTGTTTTTGTTTTTTGAGACAGACTGTTGCCCAGGCTGGAGTGGAGTGGCATAGTTGGCTCACTGCAACCTCTGCCTCCTGGGTACAAGCGATTCTTCTGCCTCAGCCTCCTGAGTAGCTGGGATTACAAGTGCCTGCTACCACACCCGGGTAATTTTTGTATTTTTAGTTGAGAAGGGGGCGTCACCATGTTGGCCAGGCTGGTCTTGAACTCCTGACCTCAGGTGATTTGCCTGCCTTGGCCTCCCAAAGTGCTGGAATTACAGGCATGAGCCACATTTCCTGAGTGATAGGAGTCTTTTGTTATTCATAATGAGCCCCTTTCAACTCACCCTTTAGTTTGTGCTAAAGGGGCAACTTAGGGTGGGGCCCCTAGATAACTTCAGGATGGGGATGGTCACCAAAAAGACCAAGTGATTAGAGAGTGCCATCTTTCAGCCCTACCCACTGAGTTCTGGGAAGGGAGAGGTGGAGATTTGCTCTAGGAAACTCTTCAACCACAAATTCGATGAGCTTCCAGTGTGCTGAAATTGTGGAGGTGCTGGGAGAGTGGCAGGCCCCAAGAGGGCAATAGGAGTTCCTTGTCCCCTCCAAACCTCCCCAGGCATCCAACTCTTCATCTGCCTGTTCATCTGTATCCTTTCTAATAAACAAGTAAACATAAGAAAAGGGGTCCCTGAGTTCTAAACATTCTTAGTGCAAACTAAAAATGAAATTTTAAGACCCCCACCAAATGAATGGACCCTCTCTTGGCCAAGAGAATCCCCCCAAAATCTTAAAAACTTAGTTTTCAGGCATGATGGGAAGGAAGGTTGGAAACATCTCATTATATCCCTTCCCTTTTGCAGTTTAGACACAACTCACCAGCACCAATGATAAACTATAGCTCATAAACTTGACGGAACAGACATTGTGGCAATAAGATACCTAATTATAAACAGGACCTAATGTCCTGCCAGGCAAGGGTTAAGTCACACACCCCTATACTTAAAGAATAAACTATATTCTTATTCAATGAAACGTATCTATAGGATCTAGGAAATAACCTCGAAAGGGCAAATCTAAGAGTTATTTGCCTTAAAGAGGAGGTAGAGAAAGAGACAGGCTAGAAAGTTTATTCAAAGGGTTAATAACCAACAACTTCCCAAATCTAGAATAAGATATCAATATCCAAGTACAGGAAGATTATAGGACATCAAACAGATTTAACCCAAGAAGACTACCTCAAGGCATTTAATAATCAGACTCCCAAAGGTTGAGGATAAAGAAAGGATCCTAAAAGCAGTGAGAGAAAATAAACACATAGCATACAATGAAGCTCTAATACATCTGGCAGCAGACTTTTCAGTGGAAACCTTAGAGACCAGGAGAGAGTAGCATGACATATTTAAGGTGCTGAAGGAAAAACTTTCAGACTAGAATAATATATTTAGCAAAAATATCCTTCAAATGTAAAAAAGAAATAAAGACTTTGCCAGACAAACAAAAGCTGAGGCATTTTATCAACATCAGATCTGTCCTACAAGAAATGCTAAAGGAGTACTTAAATCAGAAAGAAAAGGATGTTAATGAGCAACAAGAAATCATCTGAAGGTACAAAACTCACTGGTGGAATAGTAAATACACAGGAAAACACAAAGTATTATGACACTGTAACTGTGGTGTGTAAACTACTCTACTTAGCTAGAAAGACTAAAAGAGACCCAATCAAAAATTATAACTACAACAACTTTTCAAGACATAGACGGTACAATAATATATAAATAGAAACAATGAGTTTCTAGTTAAAGATTGTGGGGATGAAGTTCAGGCATAGTTTTTATTAGTTTTATTTTTGCTTGTTAATTTGTTGATGCAAGCAGTGTTAAGTTGTTACCAGCTTAAAATAATGGGTTATAAGATAGTATTTGCAAGTCTTCCAGTAACTTAAAATAAAAATACATACAACAAATACATTAAAAAATGAAAAGCATGAAATCATACCACCAGAGAAAATTACCTTCACTAAAAGGAAGACAGGAAGGGAAGAAAGAAGGAAGATAAGACTACAAAACAATGGGGAAACAAATAACAAAATGACAGGAGGAAGTCCTTACTTATCAATAATAACATTGAAAGAAAATGGAATGAATTCTCCAGCAAAAAGATATAGAGTGGCTGAATGGGTGAAAAAACAAGACCCAATGATCTGTTGCCTATAAGAAACACATATCACTAATCATGACACACATAGACTGAAAACAAAGGGATAGAAAAAAGAGAGATATTCCATCCCATTTGGAAACCAAAAAATGAGCAGGAGTAACTATACTTACATCTGACAGAACACTTTTCAAGATAAAAACTATAGGAAGATAAATCACTATATAGTGGTAAAGGTGTCAATTCAGCAAGAGGACATAACAATTATAGATATATATTCACCCAACACTGGAGCACCCAGTTATATAAAACAAATATTATTAGAGCTAAAGAGAGAAACAGACCACAGTACAACAATAGCTGGAGACTTCAACACCTCACTTTCAGCACTGGACAGATCTTCCAGATAGAAAATCAAGAAGGAAACATTGGATGTAATCTGCACTTTAGACCAAATGGATCTAATAGATATTCATACAACATTTCATACAATGGCTGCAGAATACACATTCTTTTCCTCAGCGCACATTCTCAAAGATAAACCACATGCTAGGTTACAAAACAACTCTTAAAACATTTTAAGAATTTAAAAATTGAAATAATATCATCTTTTCTGACCACAATGGAATAAAACTAGAAATCAGTAACAAAATAAATTTTAGAAACTATACAACCACATGAAAATTAAACCATATACTCCTGAATAACCTGAAGAGATTAAGAAGGAAATTGAAAATCTTTTGGAAACAAATGATAATGGAAACACAACATACCAAAATCTACGAGATACAGCAAAAGTAGCACTGTAAGGAAAGTTTATAGCAATAAATGCCTGCATAAAAAAGTAGAGAAACTTCAAATATATGACCTGACAATGAATCTTTAAGAATTAGTAAAGCAAGAGCAAACCAAACTCAAAATTAGTAGAAGAAATAATAAAGATCAGAGCAGAAATAAATGAAATTGAAATGAAAAACCCATACAGAAAATCAATGAAATAAAAAGTTGGTTTTTTGAAAAGTTAAACAAAATTGACAAGCCTTTAACCAGACTAAGAAAAAAAGAGAGAAGACCCAAATAAATAAAATCAGAGATGAAAAAGAAGACGTTATAACTGACACTGCAGAAATTCAAGGGATCATTAGTGGCTACTATGAGTAACTATATGCCAATAAGTTGGAAAATATAGAAGAAATGGATAGATTCACAGGCACATACAACCTATCAAGATTGAACCAGGAAGGAATCCAAAACCTGAACAGACCAATATCAACTAATGAGATCAAAGCCATAATGAAAAGTCTCCCAGCAAAGAAAAGCCCAGGACCCACTGGCTTCACTGCTGAATTCTACCAAACATTTAAAGAAGAATTAATGCTAATTCTACTCAAACTATTCTGAGAAATAGAGGAGTAGGGAATACTTCCAAAGTCATTCTATGAGGTCAGTATTACCCTGATACCAAAACCAGACACAGAAGAAGAAGAAGGAGGAGGAGGAGGAGAAAGGGGAGGAGAAGGAGGAGGAGGAGGAGGGGAAGAAGAAGAAGAAGAAGGAGAAGAAGAAGGAGAAGGAGAAGAAGAAGAAATAATCTACAGGCCAAGATTCATGTTAAATATTGATGTAAAAATCATCAACAAAATGCCAACAAACAGGCCGGGCTCAGTGGCTCACGCCTGTAATCCCAACATTTTGGGAGGCCGAGGTGGGTGAATCACCTGAGGTCAGGAGTTCAAGACCAGCCTGGCCAACATGGTGAAACCCCGTCTCTACCAAAAATACAAAAAAATTAGCCAGGCGTGATGGTGGGTGCCTGTAGTCCCAGCTACTAGGAAGGCTGAGGCAGGAGAATCACTTGAACCCAGGAGGCGGAGGTTGCAGTGAGCCAAGATCGCACTATTGCACTCCAGCCTGGGCAACAAGAGCGAAATTCCGTCTCAAAAAACAAAACAAAACAAAACAAATCAAACCTAGCAAACAAAATTCAACAATACATTAAAAAGATCATTCACCATAACCAAGAGGGATTTATCCCAGTGATAGAGGGAGGATGGTTCAACACACACAACTCAACCCATAAGACATATCATATCAACAGATTGAAGGAAAAAAAAAACATATGATCATTACAATGGATGCTGAAATCATTTGATAAAATTCAGCATCGCTTCATGATAAAAACACTCATAAAACTAGTTATAGAAAGAACTTACCTCAACATAATAAAAGTTATATATGACAGACCCACACTTAGTATACTGAATGGGAAAAACTGAAAGCCTTTCCTCTAAGATCTGGAACATAACAAGAATGACCACTTTCCCTGCTGTTACTCAGCATGGTTCTGGAAGTCCTGTCTAGAGCAATCCTACAAGAGAAAGAAATAGGGGCATTTGCACTGGAAAGGAAGAAGTCAAATTATTCTTGTTTGCAGATGATATGATCTTGTATTTGGAAAAACCTAAAGATGTCACCAAAAAACAATCGGAACAGATAAATTCAGAACAGTTGCAGGACACAAAATCAACTGTGCAAATTAGTAGCATTTCTATATACCAATAACAAAAAATATTTGAAAGAAATCAAGAAAGCAATCCCATTTACAATTGCCACAAAAAAAATGTACCTAGGAATTAACCAAATAATTGAAAGATCTCTACAGTGAAAATTATAAAACATTGGTATGACACATTGAAGACAATACAAAAAATGAAAGGATATTTCATGTTCATGGATTGGAAGAATCAGTATTGTTAAAATATCCATACTAAAGCAATCTATAGATTCAGTGCAATCTGTATCAAAATAACAATGACATTCTTCACAGAAATAGGAAAAACAATACTAAAATTTACATGGAGCCACAAAAGAACCAGAGTAACCAAAGTTATCCTAAGCAAAAATAACAAAACTGGATTACCTGACATTACCTGACTTCAAATTATACTATAGAGATATAGTAACCAAAATGGCATGATACTGGGATAAAAACAGACACATAAACCAGAGGTATAGAACAGAAAGCCCAGAAATAAATCCATACATCTACAGTGAACTGATTTTGACAAAGTTGCCAAGAACATACATTGGAGAAAAGACAGCCTCTTCAAAAAATGGTGCTGGGAAAACTGGATATCCATGTGCAGAAGAATGAAACTAGACCCCTATCTCACACCATATACAAACATCAAATCAAAATGGATTGAAGACTTCAATCTAAAACCTCAAACTATGAAACTGCTAAAAGAAAACACTGGGGAAAGTCTCCATGACATTGGAGTGGGTAAAGATTTCTAGAATAAAACCCCATAAGCACAGGCATCCAAAGCAAAAATTGACAAATGAGATTGCTCAAGTTAGAAACTCCTGCACAGCAAAGGAATAATCAATAAAGTGAAGAGACAACCCACAGAATGGAAGGAAATATTTGCAAACTACCTATCTGACAATGGATTAATAACCAGAATATATAGGGAGCTCAGACAACTCTATAGGAAAAATATCTAATAATCTCACTAAAAAAATGGGCAAAAGATCTGAAAAGTCGTTTCTCAGAAGAAGATGTACAGATGG
Organism: Macaca nemestrina; assembly: GCF_043159975.1. Lineage (NCBI taxonomy): Eukaryota > Metazoa > Chordata > Mammalia > Primates > Cercopithecidae > Macaca > Macaca nemestrina. The sequence continues at coordinate 188,006,131 of NC_092127.1, forward strand.
TAAATGGGTCCATGAAAATGTGCTCAGCATCACTGATCATCAGAGAAATGTAAATCAAAACTACAATGAGATATTATCTCACCCCAGTTAAAATGGCTTTTATCCAAAAGAGATGGAATAACTCATCTGGCAACGATGTGGAGAAAAGGGAACCCTCGTACAGTGTTGGTGAGAATGTAAATTAGTATAACCACTATGGAGAACAGTTTGGAGATTCCTCAGAAAACTAAAAATAGAGCTACCATATGATCTAGCAGTCCCATTGCTGGGTATATATGCAAAAGAAAGGCAATCAGTGTGTCAAAGAGATATCTGCACTCCCACGTTTGCTGTAGCACTGTTCACAATAGCCAAGATTAGGGAGCAAGCTAAGTGTTCATTAACAGATGAAGGGATGGGGCCAGGTGCAGTGGTTCACGCCTGTAATCCCAACACTTTGGGAGGCCGAGGTGGGAGGATCACCTGAGGTCAGGAGTTTGAGACCAGCCTGGGCAACAGGGGAAACCCTGTCTCTACTAGAGGTACAAAACAATTAGCTGGGCACGGTGGCAGGTGCCTGTAATCCAAGCTATTCAGGAGGCTGAGGCAGGAGAATTGCTTGAACCTGGGAGATGGAGGTTGCAGTGAGTCGAGATCGTGCCATTGCATTTCAGCCTAGGCAACAATAGTGAAACTCAGTCTCAAAAAAACAAAACCAAAAATGAACAGATGGAAGGATAAAGAAAATGTGGTACATATACACAATGAAGTACTATCCAGCCATAAAAAGAATGGTTCTGCCATTTGCAACAACACAGATGGAACTGGAGGTCTTTATGTTAGATGAAATAAGGCAGGCACAGAAAGGCAAACTTTGTATGTTCTCACTCATTTGTAGGAGTTAAAAATAAAAATAGTTGAACTCATGGAGATAGAGAGTAGACAGATGGTTACCAGGGGCTGAGATGGGTACCCGGGGTAGGGTAGGGGAAGTGGGATGGTTAATGGGTACAAAAAAGTTAGAAAGAATAAGACCTAGTATTAGCATTTGCTAGCAAATACCGGAGGAGTAAAAAGTGATTTAATTGTATATTTAAAAATAACTAAAATAGTATAATTGGATTGTTTGCAACACAAAGGCTAAATGCTTGAGGTGAGGGATGCTCCATCACCCTGCTACGATTATTATGCTTTGCATGCCTATATCAAAATTTCACATGGTCACCATCAATATATCTACCTACTCTATATCCACAAAATTAAAAAAAAATTGCCACCTTGCATGAGATCAATAACTGCTACTGACCTGTTAATAAGGGCAACTGATGAAACAGACATGCGATCTCTCCTCTCTTTGTTTCACACTCAGTGAAAGTGCGTCTACATTCACACCGCTCTCAACACTATCCAGTCAGTAAACTGGCTTCTTACGAAATTCTTCCTTGGGCTCTCCATATTACAATCTCCTGATGTAATCATCTAAACTCCTGCTTCTGCTTTGAGATGAAACGCTGCATGATTGCACCATCTTAACTGATCAGCTTCTCTCGCCTACAATATACCTGCAAGAAACTCCCCTTATTCATGCTGATGTTAGCGGTTTACAGACGGATCTTACTTAAAGGATGAATCTGGAATGTATCATGCAGGATATGCTCCAGCATCTTTGACTAAAGAAACAGAAAGTGCTTATCTTCCAAGAGCCACCTCTGCTCAGCAAGCACAGTTAACAGAATTAATTAGAGCCTGTCAATTGGCAAAAGAAACAACTGCTAATATTTATACGGATAACAGATATGCTTTTGGAGTAGCTCATGATTTTGGAAAGCTATGAAAACAAAGATAATTTTTAGCCTCTTCTGGTCAGTCCAGAAAAAAAAGATGCTTTGTTTTACAATTATTGGAAGCCATAGTATTACCAAAATAATTATCTATTATCCAGATTTTAGGCCATTTGAAGTCAGACATTGCAGAAAACAAGGTAACTCTATTAGCAGAGAGTACACCAAAAAAGACTGCCCTCAAAGTACCTGAATGTGAAAATCAAATCATTTCAGCTTTTAAAGAAGCATTTGATTCTGATATAAAATTAGCTCAATCCAAAGCTCCAAAAGCAGAACAAGAAAATTGGGAAACAAAAGGGAGACTGTACTCTCCTGAGCCTGGGCTTTGGGGTGGACCAAATGGTCTTGTTGTTGTTTTGTTTTGTTTTGTTTTGAGACAGAGTCTTGCTCTGTTGCCAGGCTGGAGTGCAGTGGTGCGATCTCAGTTCACTGCAACCTCCGCCTCCCTAGTTCAAGCAATTCTCCTGCCTCAGCCTCCCAAGTAGCTGAGACTACAGGTGTCTGCCACCACATCCAGCTGATTTTTGTATTTTTAGTAGAGACAGGGTTTCAGCATGTTGGCCAGGATGGTCTCGATCTCTTGACCTTGTGATCCGCCCACCTCGGCCTCCCAAAGTGCTGAGACTACAGGCACGAGCCACTGTGCCCTGCCTTACAGTCGTTTTTCTTAACTTACGTGCATGACTGAACTCACTGGAGCCCTGATGAGATGATTGCTTGGGGAAAAAAAAATTATTGGGAACCTTCTCCAACTGTTACTCATAAGGTGTGAAATCGCTGCCACACCTGCACATAAACCTAACCCAGGGAAGCCCTTACGTAGTTTTCAAGGTTATTCTTCTTTACCAGAAACCCCTTTTGAGCTATGACAACTAGATTTTATTCAGCTGCCTCCATTCCAAGGACACAAACCCGTCCTAGTGATGGTGCATGTTTCCTCATGGGGTAGAAGCATTTCCACACAGAAGAACAATAGCCTTAGTAATAAGTACAATCCTTTTAGGGAAAATTATTCTGAGGCAAAAAAAACAAAGAAAAGAAAAAATTATTCTGACTTGGGGAGTCCCTCTAGAACTTCTCCAGGCAGTATGCAAAATCTGACCTATTCATCAACATTCCCATTGTGCCTCTCTCCCCTAGTCGTCTGGGTTAGTGGAATGCACAAACGGAATAATCAAAACTCAATTGGCAAAATTAACTGAAGTTTTAAAATTTGGTCAGGGGCAGGCGTGTTTGCTTCCACTTGTAATCCCAGCACTTTGGAAGGCGGAGGAGGGAAGATAATGAGCCTGTAGTTCGAGACCAGCCTGGGCAAGATAGAGAGAACTTGTCTCTACAAAAAATAAAAAAAAATTATCTAGGTATGGTGGCACACGTCTGTAGCCTCAGCTACTCAGGAAGCTAAGGTGAGAGGATCGCTTGAATCTGGGAGGTCAGGGCTGCAGATTCAAAGAATCTGCAGAATCAAAGCCATGATTGTACCACTGCACTCCAGCCTGGGTGACAGAGCAAGACGCTATCTCAAATTTAAAAAAATAATAAATACATATAATTTAAAAGTAAATAAATAATAAATATTTTGGGGGGCCAAAAGCTTTTCCATTGGTTTTCTTAAGATCAGACTCTCTTGGTAAACACCGGCAGTCCTCATTTGAAATTGTAAACAGGCAGACCTATGAAAATGTCTCTGGGAAATTGTGAATCTAAGATATTAAAAGGGGATATGTTGTGTTATTGTAGCAGCCTTACAAGGCAGCTAACTAAAAACTAATTTAGCAAAAGACCCTTTCCAAAGTGAGCTTCGAGAAGGTAGAGAACTCAAGGACCATGGACTTCACCCAGGAGATTTCGTCTATTGGAAATGGCACTTGTATTTATTTATTTATTTATTTATTTATTTATTTATTTATTTTTTGAGATGGAATTTTGCTCTTTTTGCCCAGGCTTTTGAGTGCAATGGCACGATCTTGGCTAACCACAACCTCCGCCTCAAGAGTTCAAGCGATTCTCCTGCCTCAGCCTCCTGAGTAGCTGGGATTACAGGCGCCTGCCACCACATCCAGCTAATTTTTGTATTTTTAGTGGACACAGGGTCTTGCCATATCGCCCAGGCTGATTTTGAACTCCTGACCTCGGGTGATCCACCTGCCTCGGCCTCCCAAATATTTATTTATTTATTTATTATTTATTTACTTTAAAATTTTATTTATTTATTTATTTTTAATTTGAGATAGGATCTTGCTCTGTCACCCAGTCTGGAGTGCAGTGGTACAATCATGGCTTTGATTCTGCAGATTCTTTGAATCTACAGCCTCGGCCTCCCAAAGTGCTGGGATTCCAGGCATGAGCCACCACACCCGGCCTAGGAAATGACAATTTTTAAAGGACTCTCTCCAGCCAAGGTGGAAGGGATCTTATCACGTGCTCCTAAACAGACTTTGTGCCACTAAGCTAAAAGGAATCCATTTATGGACATGTTGCCCATTAAAAGAAAGCTGCTTCACCAAATTGAACTTCATCTCAAACTGGTGATCTAAGATTGCAATTCTCCAGAACCAATAAGAATGAGAAGATGACATCTGAAGCAGTCAACTTTCCCAAGACACCACATCAGGCCTGCAACTAAAGGAATGTATAAGATTTATACTCATATTAGGCCGTTCTTGCATTGCTATAGAGGAATACCTGAGACTGGGTAATTTATAAAGAAGGAAGGTTTAATTTGCCTATGGTTCTGCAGGCTGTACAAGCATGGCGCCAGCATCTGCTTGGCTTCTGGAGAGGCCTCAGGGAGCTGTCAGTCGTGGCAGAAGGTGAAAGGCATGTCACATGGTGAAAGCAGGACAGAGACAGTGGGGGAGGTGCCACACCCTTTAAACAACCAGACCTCGTGTGAATGCAGAGTGACAGCTCACTTGTCACTAAGGGGTGGACCGAACCATGAGGAATCTGCCCCCATGAGATCCAAACACCTCCTACCTGGCCCCACCTCCAATATTGGGGATTACATTTCAACATGAGATTTGGGTGGGGACAAATATCCAAACTATATCACTCACTAATAGATGGGGATGGTCTTCCTTTGCAAGTTCTCAGTAAATTTCTTACGTGTTGTCACTACTTTCACCAGCTGTTGCCTGTGAAGCAAATCCCTTTTTGCAATGTGCTTAGGAGTATGCTGATAGATTCAAGAGAACACTTGTTGGGTGTGCGGCCTCACGCCTCTTTCTGGTAGTTCTGACCTACCATGGTGGGCATCTCCTCTCCAAGGATAAGATTGGATACAATATCTGAAATATATCTTTTTTTTCTTTTCTTTTTTTTTTTTTTTGAGATGGAGTCTCACTCTGTCAGCCAGGCTGGAGTGCAGTGGCATGATCTCAACTCACTGCAACCTCTGTTTCTCGGGTTCTCAGCCTTCCGGGTAGCTGGGATTGTAGGCATGCACCACCATGCCCGGCTAATTTTTGTATTTTAGTAGAGTCAGGGTTTCACTATGTTGGCCAAGCTGGTTTTGAACTCCTGACCTCAGGTGATCCACCCACCTTGGCCTCCCAAAGTGCTGGGATTACAGGTGTGAGCCACCGCACCCTGCCAATATCCATATTTTTCAAAAACAGTCATCGGTGCTGAACACTAATGTAACTAAGGATGAGGTTCATACTAATACTCTACAAAGCAAAGGGCACGGGAAGAACTTTTCGGTAAAAGAAACTCATTTGTAAGTTTTTTGTTTGTTTGTTTGTTTTGAGATGGAATCTAACTTTGTCGCCCAGGCTGGAGTGCAGTGGTGCGATCTTGGCTCAATGCAGTCTCCGCCTCCCGGGTTCAAGCGGTTCTCCTCCCAAGTAGCTGGGATTACAGGGGCCTGCCACCGCACCAGCTAATTTTTGTATTTTTAGTAGAGATGGAGTTTCATCATGTTGGCCAGGCTGGTTTGGAACTTCTCACCTCATGATCTGCCCACCTCGGCCTCCCAAAGTCCTGGGATTACAAGTGTGAGCCACCGCGCCTGGCCCATTTGTCAGTTTCAACACTGGTGCTGCCTCAACTGAGAAATGAGACAACTCAATTTTGGGATCGTATAACACAAATTTGGGTTGGTTTTTTCTGGTGTACCCCCTATTTTGGTCAGCTTAGCTTGCCCATTTATGTTGGGAACAAAACAATCACACCAAAGATTCCTGCCCCAGTAGCGCTAGAGATATGAGATGGATATCCAGATAAGAGTGTATCCACACCATTATATTACAAGGCACTGATTGGCATCCCACTGAAAGGGCACAGTGACCAGCTATTTATTGGTTATCTCCAAATGGAACATCTTTGCTGTGCAGCACCAACTATGTCCATGGTTACCCACAGGATGGTGAAGACAGTATTTTTGGGGTTATGCCTGGGCACAAGGTTGAATAGTTTATGCTCTTTCAAAGTCCACAAATCCTCCTCACTTATAATCATTGAGTTCATTGGGTTCATTCTGTATTCCACTGGTGTGATCATTTAGCTTCCATCTTTCTGCCACAACTGGGTATTAAGGATGTCATTTGGCATGCAGAGGCCCTAACCATTTATACACAGAATGCCCTAGAGGATAGCCACATGGGCATCTCGTTATTCAACAACAAAGTTACTCTTATGAGAAGGCTGTATCACAGAACTGTGTGTTGTGCTGAACCCCTATTAACCTCAATAGGGAAGGCACAAGATTCAAGAGGCTAAGAAACCCAGAGCCAGCAAATAAGACACAGGGTTTTATCAGGGGCTTACACACAGGGGAGAGAATCTTTCTAGGTTAGAGAACCCCCTTATGTATAGAAACCATCTAGGCTGGGCGTGGCGGCTCACGCCTATAATCCCAGCACTTTGGGAGGCCGAGGTGGGTGGGTCACCTGAGGTCGGGAGTTTGAGACCAGCCTGACCAACATAGAGAAACCCTGTCTCTACTAAAAATACAAAATTAGCCAGGCATGGTGGTGGGTACCTATAATCCCAGCTACTCAAGAGGCTGAGGTAGGAGAAGAATCGCTTGAACCCAGGAGGCAGAGGTTGCAGTGAGCTGAGATTATGCCATTGCACTCTAGCCTGGGCAACAAGAGCAAAACTCTGTCGAAAAAAAAAAAAAAAAGAAATAAGAAACGGTCTAGTGGTGGCAGGCCGAGCAGGGAAACCACAAATGCTTGCAAACAGCATGCAGTTCATATAGCATTTTCACTTAACACTTTCTCCCCTTAACAACCTACACCTGGCAGCCTCCATTTAACCCAAAACTTAGAACCTCAGTGCCCTGTATGGCCCATGTTCAATGGGATGGGATGAGGACTCAGATGTTTACCATAGATAAGGAATGAATCTCCAGGTTGTCCACTCCCAGGTTCTCCACTTGATCTTAGCCAAAAGGCCGAGAAGCCATACACTCCCAGGTTCTCTAGCTGGGAATACACATTCAGGTGCATCTTCCACACAGGGTCAGTCTCAGGATATGCTTAAATGTTTGCTGTCAGGTGCATTTACCTGACACCATATGGCTTTAGACATACTCACTGCAGCCCAAGGGGGAACCTATGCTATCATAAAAACTGGTTACTGTATCTATATCCCAGATAAATCAGATAACATCACTAAATTAATGGCTGATATGAAAACCCAAATAATTATCCTTTCAGATCCAATGCCCTCCCTAAATGATTGGCTAAACAGCTAGTTGGGATCTTGGGAAACTTGGTGGCAAAAGCTATTACTTGTTCTAGAAATTATCATCATTGCTGGGTATTGTCTTCTTCTTCTTCTTCTTCTTTTTTTTTAAGATGGAGTCTCACTCTGTCACCCAGGCTGGAGTATAATGGCACAATCTTGGTTCACTGCAACCTCAGCCTCCCAGGTTCAAGCAATTCTCCTGCCTCAGCCTCCCGAGTAGCTGGGATTACAGGTGCCCACCACCAAGCCCGGCTAGTTTTTGTATTTTTAGTAGAGACCACTATGTTGGTCAGGCTGGTCTTGAACTCCTGACCTCAAGTGATCCACCCGCCTCGGCCTCCCAAAGTGTTGGGATTACAGGCGTGAGCCACCGCGCCTGGGGGGTTTTGCCTTCTTTTTGTCTTCACTGCTGCTGCAGAATGTATTTGCAATGGAGTCAACTCATAACTGAAAAAACGAAATTAATGGTCACTTGAAGAACTGTATTAACTGAAGATGCAGCTGTGTAGCCTGACTCAGGTCACAAAGTCACTTCCTCTTATTGCTTTAAATTAGGCTCCTACCTCATCAGGTTGATAGCCTGACATTCCCCCTGCCATGGACATGACACTCTAGGAAGGAACCTTCTAGCAATAAGGGACTAAGGTCCCGACATAAAAGGAGCCAAAACCATTTGAGTTCATCTATGAAGCTTTCTTGAAAAGATCTTGATGAAAAGGGGGAAATGTGAAGTTAAATAATCCAAGCTTAAAACTGTTGAAACCTCCAATTAACCTGAGCCTTGAGAGCAATGTGGCTATGCGGTCTTGGTCACATGGGTTGCAGCTGCAACTTCTGCCTTTATTTCTTCTTGTTAATAATTAAGAAGATCCAAGCTGCACCGGAGATAAGATCCCTTCAGATCCCTGCCCCTCCTCATGGAGTAATAAAGTAATCTTCCTTGGTATGAAGCAATCTGTAACCAATCTGTAACCAGGTGCTGTGATGTATGCACCTGGCCCTGTAGAGTAGCTGATGTAATCTTGCTGGAACTTCTCTACTGATATCATCGAAACCTTAACTCCTCCATGTTGCAAACTCTGAGCCCATTCATTTGGAGTTGGTGCTTTCCCTGGTAGCCATCCTTAAGCTTTGCCCTTGAATAAACTCTATACTCAATCACATTCTCCGAATCTCATTCTTCAAGGTTAACACTTCCTTCCAAAGGCTCTAGGTGACAACTGTTTGCCTCTTTTCAACCTCTGGTGGCTCTGGGTGTTTCTTGACTTGTAGCTGCCTCACTCCAATGTCTGCCTCCATTTCATGTGGGCTCCTCCTCTTTCTTCTATGTGTCTCTTATAAGGTCACTGTCATTAGATTTGGGGTTCAGGATCATCTGGGATGATCTCATCTCGAGATCCTCAATTTGATTATATCTGCAAAGTCCTTTATTCCAAATAAGGTGATATTCACAGGTTCCAAGGGTTAGGACATGGCCATCTCTTTTTGGAGGTCACCTTTCAACTCATTCCATATACTTGTAGTCAGTGTATTTATAATTCATTTCAATTCATTTCATTTCTATTCAGTGTTTCATTTTAATCCAATTCACTTCAATCAATATTGATCTTACACCAGCCGTGTAACAGGCCTGACAAGTTCCAGAGATAACTGACCTGGGTCCTCCCTTGGAAATGGTTCCCCCTGTAATAAGGCAATAGGAGAGACAGAGACAGAGACAGACAGAGAAGAGGGGCAGCTAACTCTCCCTGTAGGCCTGGGGTGGAATTTCTAGAAAAGGTGACACAGGAGCACAGTGGTTGGATGAGGAGGAGGCTGTTCTTTAGGAAGCCAAGGGACTAGCCTGCTAACAGCACAGCACTGTGGATGGCTAGTCCTGTGGGGGCCAGTGAGCCTGTGGTGGAGGATGCTGGGAGAGAAGGGGAGACATGGCCCAGGTCACAGCTCAGGGGGAGCAGGACCCCCAGGCCTGCTGGTGGACCGAGTATTCCCAGGGTCTCAGAACATCCCTGGCCAAGCCCTCTCCACCCCCAGCACCTCTTACCCGCACAGGTCCATGGCTGTTAGATGCGGGGTCTGGGGCCTCCTTGGGACTATGAGGCTGGACTCTCTCTTTGCAGTCGGGAAAAATGGCCACCTCGCCTGTAGCATCATATTCACCAGATTAAGGGCGGGCATTAAACGCCTGATCGCCAATGACCTCCTTTATCCCGAGAGCTATTCTCCACTCCTGCCTCCTCCCTGAGCCTTTGTGATTCAGGAAAAGTCAATCTAAGGAGATAGGGCCAAACACAGAAATCTCTCTCTCTGCCGTTGTGGCAAGATCTTCTGCTTGGAACACATTCCCTGAGTGTAAATTGGGTCCTTCTCTGGAGAGTTCAGCCCCGTGGCCCCCACCCTCACCCCCACACAGAGCTCTTGCACAGGGCCACCCCTGTGAGCTGCTGGAAGGCAGGAGCATAACTCCCACACTCCCTGTGCCTTTTGGCTCTGCCTGCTGTCCCCCGCACAACTTCAGCCCTGGCTGCTCAGGGCCGCCCCCAGGCAGAGGGCTCTTTGTCCAGTTGGAGCTGCAGAGACATTTTCTAATGGAGACGAATGTGCTCTGCAGGGCGCTATTTGGCCTTGGACGTGTTACCCTTTCCTGCTTGCCCATGTGCTCCTCTGTAAAATGAAGACAATAACTCCTTTCACTCCACTGGGTTTTTTAAATCGAGGTGAAATACATATATAACATAAAATTTATCATTTTATGTTACCATTTTTTAATTTTATTTTATTTCGGGACAGAGTTTCGCTCTCTTTGCCCAGGCTGGAGTGCAATGGCACAATCTCGGCTCACTGCAGCCTCCGCCTCCCAGGTTCAACCGATTCTCCTGCCTCAGCCTCCCCAGCAGCTGGGATTACAGGTATGTGCCACCACACCCGGCTAATTTTGTATTTTTATAGAGACGGGGTTTCTTCATGTTGGTCTGCCTGGTCTTGAACTCCCGACCTAAGGTAATTCACCCACCTCGGCCTCCGAAAGTGCTGGGATTACAGGCATGAGCCACCGCACCCGGCGTGTGTTACCATTTTATAATACCATTTCTTGGTATTAATTTCATTCCCACTGTCATATAACCATCATCACAATCTATTTCCAAAACTTTTGCATCACCCCAAACAGACACTCTGTACTGATGAAGCAGTAACTCCCTATGGTCTCCCCCAGCCCCTGTAGCCTCTAATCTACTTTTTGCCTCTTTGAATTTGACTGCCAGATACCTCCCATGAGTGGAATCACACACTGCTTGTCCTTTTGTGACTGCTTTTTTCATTTAGCCTAAAGGCTTCCAAATTCATCCCTGTTGGCGCATGTGTCAGAATGTCCTTCCTTTTTAAGGCCGGACAGTACTTTACTGCATGGCTAGACCACCGCAGTTTATTGATCTATTCGTCCATGGATGGACACCTGGATCGCTTCCACCTCGTGGGTACCGTGAATAATGCTGCTATGAATGTGAGTGCAATGGCTCCACCATTTCACGTTCAGTCATTTTAGCATCTAGAGGCTTTCGTCACCCAGGGCGAAGTCAAGCTTCTAACACAGGGTTCAAGGCCCCCACATGAATTCGACCTTCTTTAGAGACTGTCACCAAATGAAGAGGCCGTTTAGCAATGGGGAAGAAGAGCAAGAATTCTGGAGCCAGGCCACCTGGGTCACCCTGCTGCCACACACTGGCTACACGATCTTGGGCAAATGACTTCTATGTACCTGAGTTTCTTCTTAGTACAATGGGGATGATAACAGTTCCTTCTCCCAGGGTGTCAGAGGATTAAATGAACTAATCTTTGTAAAGCACAGAACGTGCCTGGCTTGAAGGTAGTCCTATCTAAGTGTTGTTAAATAAATAAACTCTCAGGTCGCTGCCTCCTGAAATAACCCCGCACCTCATGCTCTTTCTTCCCTGCTTTGGAATCATGCACCATCTCCCCAGCTGCCTGTCCCCCCTGCAAGGGGGAAGGACCTAATTTATTCATAACCAAGGATGCTTTGTTTCACAGCTCACAGAAGCGGGCTGAGCCCTTCGCACATGACTAGAGTCCAAATGCCAATTTTATGGTTTAAAGACCCTAATTTATTGTCTGTGAGGCAATAACGCTGCAGGCTACTGCAGGGGACCTGCTTGTGAAACACAGGACTGGCAGCAGGGAAAGCCCCCAGCCTCAGCCCAGCTGACCCACGGTGCGGCATCCACAACATCATCCTCCTGGAGTGTGGCTGCTCTGCACCTTTGACCTTTAACCTCTCAAGTGGGCTGCACCCCAGCCCACAACCCCCCAGCAGCCTGAGCCTTTGAGCTCTGTACAATTGTCACTTTCACGACAGTCTTTCCAATCTCAGTCCCCTCCCCTCTCAATCCCCTACCCAGTGTAGAGTTAAAGGGACAGGGGTTCAAAACCCACTTGCGCTGCTTGTGGCTGTATGACCTTGACCAACTCACTTAGCCTTGAAGCCGTCCTCACAGGGTTAATAAGAATTCTGCACAGAAATCTAGTTATAATTAAGCTTTCATCAGGCTACACTCTGGCTCACTTCCTTTTTGTTAGAAGTCCCGTAGCACTAGACACTGACCATTTGCATGTAGCACTAGACACTACCCATCGTTCCTAGAGGTAGGATTTCTGACATTAGGGTCATAAGACTGTTTAAGAACCCGTTTGCATCCCCATTGTTCCTACAGAAATTCTATAGGATACAGTTTAGCTGTGTCACCACCCAAATCTCATCTTGAATTGTAGCTCCCATAATTCCCACATGTTGTGGGAGGGACCCTGTGGGAGATAATTGAATAATGGGGGCGGTTCCCCCATCCTGTTCTTGTGGTGGTGAATAAGTCTTACGAGATCTGATTATTTTAATAAGGGGAAACCCCTTTCACTTGGCTCTTATTCTCTCTTGCCTGCTGCCATGTAAGACATGCGTTTCACCTTTTGCCATGATTGTGAGGCCTCCCCAGACATGTGGAACCGTGAGTTCATTAAACCTCTTTTTTATTTTTATTTTTATTTTTTGAGACAGAGTTTCGCTCTCATTGCCAGGCTAGAGTGCAGTGGCGCAATCTCAGCTCACTGTAAACTTCACCTCCCGGGTTCAAGTGATTCTCCTGCTTCAGCATCCTGGGTAGCTGGGATTACAGGTGCGCTCTACCACGCGCAGCTAATTTTTTGTATCTTTAGTAGAGAGGGAGTTTCACTATGTTGGCCAGGCTGGTCTCGAACTGCTGACCTCAGTGATCCACCTGCCTCGGCCTCCCAAAGTATTGGGATTACAGGCTCCAGCAACGGCGCCCAGCCCTATTTTTATTTTTATTTTTATTTTGAGACGGAGTTTTGCTCTTGTTGCCCAGGCTGGAGGGCAATGGTGCATTCTCTGCTCACTGCAGTCTCTGCCTCCCGGGTTCAATCTATTATCCTGCCTCAGCCTCCTGAGTAGCTGGGATTACAGGCGCCGGCCACCACGCCCTGCTAATTTTTTGTATTTTTAGTAGAGAAGGGGTTTCACCCTGTTGGCCAGGACGGTCTCGAACTCCTAAACTCAGGTGATCCACCTGCCTCAGCCTCCCAAAGTGCTGGGATTATGGGCACGAGCCACTGTGCCCGGCCTAAACTTCTTTTTCTTTATAAATTACCCAGTCTTGGATATGTCTTCATTAGCAGCATGAGAATAGACTAATAAGCTACACTATCTCGGCTTTCTGATCATTAGGCTTTTGTTTAAGGATCCCTTAAGATGCTTCTCACACCTTGAATTCCAGCAAACACTTTGAAGCCCCCTCCAGAGGAACGGGGAGGAATTGCGGGCAGCGGGACGGTGGGATGGGCGGGAGAATGCAGCGGTTCCTCTCCCTGGTCCAGGTTCCACGGCTGTATCCTGCACTCTTCCAGCAATCAACCACCTCCACACATCAGTGCACTCCAAAACCCTGAAAAACCTCAGCCCCAAACTCCCTGGGGAGATGAATTTGAGGTTTCCTTCCATCTCCTCGTTTGGTGGCCCTACGATGGAACCTCTTCCTCTGCTGCAACCATGTCCTGGCATGCTGGTTTGCCACACGCACCGGGCAACAAGCCTATTACGGTTCCAGCCTCTCTGAACTGCTGCCTTCTTCCTTAAAGTGGGAATAATAATACTTTTTGCGACAGAGCACTGAGGGGGATTCAGTGAAGTCAGGAGGAAACAACGTCTTGGTTCCTGTCCTTGAAATGGTTTCCCCATTCAGCTCTCTCACTCTAGACAGCCGCTATGTGAAAGGAAAAGAAACTTGGGGCCTCCAGATCACTAAGCTAAAGGGAAAAGTCAAGCTGGGAACTGCTTAGGGCAAACCTGCCTCCCATCCTATTCCAAGTCACCCCTCTGCTCACTGAGATAAATGCATATCTGACTGCCTCCTTTGGAGGGGCTAATCAGACACTCAAAACAATACAACCAGGCCAGATTACTCCTGTAATCCCAGCACTTTAGGAGCCTGAGGTGGGCGGATAACCTGAGGCTGGGAGTGTGAGACCAGCCTGGCCAATATGGAGAAACCCCGTCTCTACCAGAAATGCAAAATTAACCTGGCATGGTGGCGCATACCTGTAATCCCAGCTACTCGGTAGGCTGAGGCAGGAGAATCGCTTGAACCTGGGAGGCAGTGGTTGTGGTGAGCCGAGATCATGCCATTGCACTCCAGCCTGGGTAATAAGAGCAAAACTCCATCTCAAAGAAAAAATAAAAAGAATGCAACCATTTGTCTCTTATCTACCTAGGACCTGGAAGCCCCCTCCACGCTTCAAGTTGTCCTGTTTTTGCTTCGAGGTGTCCCACCTTTCCGGACCAAGTCAATGTCCATCTTACATGTGTTGATTGATGGCTCATGTCTCCCTAAAATGTATAAAACCAAACTGTGCTCTGACCACTTTGGGTACATGGCATCAGGACCTCCAGAGGCTGTCATGGGCGTGTGTCCTCAACCTTGGCAAAATAAACTTTCTTTCTTTTTCTTTTTTTCTTTTTTTGAGGCGGAGTCTCACTCTGTCACCCAGGTAGGAGCGCAGTGGCGCGATCTCCGCTCACTGCAAGCTCCACCGCCTCCCAGGTTCACGCCATTCTCCTGCCTCAGCCTCACGAGTAGCTGGGATTACAGGCGCCTGCTACCATGCCTGACTAATCAATCTTTCTTTCTTTCTTTCTTTCTTTTTTTTTTTTGGTATTTTTAGTAGAGACGGGGTTTCACCGTGTTAGCTAGGATGGTCTCGATCTCCTGACCTCGTGATCCGCCCGCCTCGGCCTCCCAAAGTGCTGGGATTACAAGCATGAGACACCATGCCCGGCCGGCAAAATAAACTTTCTGAATTAACTGAGACCTGTCTCAGATTTTCAGGGTTCACAGCTCATTCTGTGTGGGCTTTGCACAGCTGCTCACAGGTCAGCTGCCCACGGCAGGATTTGGCCAGTGTCAGCTTTGTGTCCTGCACAGAACCCAGCACATGGAACTGCCCCATTTGATATCAGCCACCAGGATATTCATACCCTTGTCAACACAGGCTCTTCCTACACATGGTTTTCAGAATTTTTTGACGAGAAGCAGTGAATGCTTATTTTTAGACTTGTTTTGTGCCGAGAAATTAAAGGCATAAGAAAACCACCCTGAGTGTGTGTTGAACATGTGGGGAAACACTCGGGAGGGTAAGAAAGAGGCTTCCAGATGATTTGGGATCTGGAGCTTGGACATGACCAAAGCCAAGTCCATATGTGGGGGCTGGGCAGGTGTTACACAGACACAATGCGTGTCAGGTGGGGAAGTGGTACAAAAGCAAGCCCTAACCACACACCAGCATTGTGACTGGAGACACCCTGGGCTCAGCTGATGACGCCACTTATGAGCTGTAGTGGGTTGAATGGTGGCCCCTAAAGAGATGTGTCTGTGCTCAAATCCCCAGAACCTGCGAGTGCCACTGTGTTAGTCTGTTCTCATGCTGCTGCGAAGGACTGCCTGAGACCAGGCAATTTATAAAGGGAAGAGGTTTAATGGACTCACAGTTCTGCATGATGGGGGAGGCCTCAGGAAACTTACAATCATGGCAGAAGGGGAAACAAACACATCCTTCTTCACATGGCGGCAGGAAGAAGAATAAGAGCCTAGCAAAGGGGAAAGCCCTTTAAAAAACTATCAGATCTTAGGCCAGGCGCTGTGGCTCATACCTGTAATCCCAGCACTTTGGGAGGCCGAGGTGGGCAGATCACCTGAGATCAAGAGTTTGAGACCAGCCTGGTCAATAGGGCGAAACCCCGTCTCTACTGAAAACATAAAAATTAGCCAGGTGTGTTGGCACTTACCTGTAATCCCAGCTACTTGGGAGGCTGAGGCAGTAGAATTGCTTGAACCTGGGAGGCAGAGGTTGCAGTGAGCCGAGATTCCACTACTGCACTCCAGCCTGGGCAGCAGAGTGAGACTCTGTCTATCATGAGAACAGCATGGGGGAAACTGCCCCCATGATTCAATTATCCCCACCTGGTCCCACCCTTGATACATGGGGATTATTATAATTCAAGATGAGATTTGGGTGGGGACACAGAGCTTAACCATGTCAACTACCTTATTTGGCAATAGGGTTTTGCAGATACAATTCAGTGAAGGATCTCCAGAGGAGATCAACTTGGATCATCCAGGTGGATCCCAAAGACGTGACAGGGTCCCTGCAAGAGAAAGGCGGAGGGAGATTTGAGACCAAAGAGAAGGCCTGGAACAGGCAAGGAGGAATTCTCTCCTAGAGCCATCGGGGGCAGCGGCCCTGCTGCCACCCTGATTTCAGACTTCTGGCCTTCAGAACTGTGGGAGAATAAATGTGTGTTGTTTTAACCCACCCAAACCGTGGTGTGTGTCATGGCAGCCACAGAAAATGAACGTGAGCTTTGTGACTAAATTCCCAAATCATCTCGGTCTCAGTTTCATCACTGGCAAACAGCCCCTAACTTACACAATTATTTTGAGGATTAACTGAAGGATTTAGGTTGAACTGTATTAAATTGCCACTTTTTGTAGGTCAAAAATGACTGGATGTTGGCAGTTGCATCAGAGCCAACCCAGTGATCTCTGAGAAGTGCCCAACATGGCAGGGAGCTCGCGGTGAATGCACAGGGAGCACCGTGTATGCACGGCGGGTGCTGTCGGGGCTGATTTCTCCAGGGGAGAGTAGCATCTGCACTGGCCCGGAGGGATGGGGAGGAGTTCATGCGGAAGGAAAGGGCTGCTGGGTGCTGGGGGGCACCCACGAGACTGCAGTGTGGTCAGAGCACAGACTGGGGTAGGGAGAGGAAAGGCAGCTCCAGGAGGGGCTGGGAGGGGACAGAGGGTGCAGGAGGGTTAATATATGCACCTACTGAATACACAGCCCTCTGTGCCTGCTCAGCTGCCAGAGGGGGTCTCTCCACCCTGCTACCATGGTGATTTTGCTGAGACATGCCTGAATGCATTACACCTGGTGTCACCTGTGTTTCTAGCCTCTGTGAACTTGACACTGTTGACATCCATCCTCCATGCATGGGCCAGAAAGGCCTTGTTCTGAACAACCTGATAATGGCTTAAGTCACCCTGTCTGACCTCCTGCCTGTCTCATCACCTCCCCCACTCCTCAGAGGAGTCCTCTTCTGGGTAGAGGCACTTTTCAAATATAAACCAACCAACCCATAGTCCGTGCTGCAGCCACCTGCTTTTTTAGGCTCCACTGCTCCAGCCACATCTACCTGTCCTCATCAGCCCAGGGCAGGTACCAGACTGGTAGGGACAGCCTTGTGCCCTGGAGCAGCTTCAGTTATTCAAGCTGGCCAATCCTAAGCCTGCCTACCTTTCTTGCTGGTTCTGTCCCACAGCAACACAGTCAAAGTCCCCACTCACAGCTCTCCCCTCTGCCTCCTCCTCCTGACTGCACCCATCTTCCTGTATGGTCCCGGGTGTGGCCTGCTTCCTCCCTTGGAAACTGTGAGTGAAAAACTATCTTTTTAATGGAGGCATCTTCTGATCTGTGGGCCTTCAGGGACTTCAGATGTCCTATGCATACACTGTATTTTTAAACATCCCTGCTCAAAACTCTTCACTGGGTTATGTATGCTTGGGAGGAAGTTAAAAATTCCCTAGGTTTATTTGTCCATTTTCATGCTGCTGATGAAGACATACCTGGGGCTGGGGAATTTACAGAAGAAAGAGGTTTATTGAACTTACAGCTCCACATGGCTGTGGAGGCCTCACAATCATGGCAGAAGGCAAGGAGGAGCAAGTCACATCTTACGTGGATGGCAGCAGGCAAAGAGAGAGAGAACTTGTGCAGGGGAATGTCTCTTTATAGAACTATGAGATCTCGTGAGACTCACCATCATGAGAAAAGCACAGGAGAATCCCGCCCCCATGATTCAATTACCTCTCCCCAGGTCCCTCCCGGAACACATGGGAATTCAAGACGAGATTTGGGTGGGGACACAGCCAAAACCTATCCCTTAGCCTTGTGTATCAGTGTCCTGTGGCTGCTGTAACAAATTCATTAGCATGTATTCAGTGGCTTAAAATAAGAGCAATGTATTCTTTTGCAGTTCTGGAGGGCAGCGACCTAAAATGAGTTTCATGGGGCTTAAGGCAAGGTGTTGGCAGGGCTGCACTCCTTCTGAGGCCCTGGGAGAATCCATTTCCAGCTCAGGAGCTGCTTTCTTCACATTCCTTGCATTCCTCAGGTGGCAACTCCTTCCTCCACCCTCAAAGGCAGCAGTGTCACCTCTTGCTCCAGTTTTTCTTCTGCATTAAACCTCCCTCTTATAGGGACACCTGTGATTACATTCAGGGGTCGGGTCATCCGATAACCTAGAATAAGCTTTACACCCAAAAACATTTAACTTGGTCTCAGCTGCAAAGTCCCTTTTGGCATATAAAGTAACAACTATAGGTTCTGCAGATTTGGACGGGGGTATCCTTGGGGGCCGTGGTGCAGCCAAACACAGCCACCATTGAAGACTTCTGCTTCCCTCAGCAACATCAGCTCCTCACCTTTCCACATGCCCCATCTAGCCCTGCTTAGATGTGCCAAGGGGCTGCTCCTTCTAGAATGTTCTCCCTGCCCTTCCTCAGGGCCCTTCTGTCTGGAGACCTCATGAATAACCTCCCTGTGGAGATTCTCAGGAACCCCCAGAGCATCGTGTTTACACATCTCACCTCTGATGCCGAATCTGAATTCTGGGCCAGTTCAGGACTCACCCTGGAAGGGGCCCATTGATGAACAAGCACATGTCTTGCCTGGGGTGACCCTGAAGGTAAAAGGTTAGACACGAAGGTGCAGCTAGGTAAAAACAGTTGAAGGTGCCAAGAATGCCTGGAGAAAAGAAATGCCAGGGGTGCACTCTCTGATGGGTTAGCACGAGATTAAAACTCACAGCTGACACTGGGCTCTTACTATGTCCCAGCCACATGGATGATTCTAACTTCATCTTCCCAACATTTCTAAGTGAAACTAGTATTAGGTCCATTTTATAGGTGAGGAAACTGAGGCACAGAGTTTCAGTAACTTCCACAAGGTCACACAGCTGGTGACCTAGGGCAGAGCTGGGCTCTGATCAGGCAGCCTGGTTCCAGGGCTGGCACCATCCAGCATGATATGACAGAGAAGAAGGCATGGAGGTAAGCCTGGAGCCCAAAGGGCCAGAACTCGATAGAGGGGAGTGCCCAGGGAGTGGCTGCCAGAGTCACACATGAGACTCTCACCCAAATAGCCGTGTTGCCACTCTTGGTAAGTGGTAGCAGTTATTGCCCTTGATGGGAAAGTTGCCAAAAGTAGAAACAAATGACATGATACAAGAACTCAGGTTCCAATGAGAGGCGCATGGAGGCAGCCTGACCACCAGCCAGTCTTCCTAGAAGCACCCAGGAAGAAGCCTCTACCAGGGGTCACTGAAGGGCCCTCCCAACTTAAGGATCTCCAATTCTGTAGGACAGGAGTGAAACCATCAAGTGCTGAGGCTCAGAGGAGGGTCACTGCCAGAGGAGGAGAAAGGAGGCTGGGAGCTGGAGCATCATTGCTAAGTGGGAGAGAGAGAAGCTTCTAGCAAGACTGGCCAAGGAAAAAGAGAGAAGATATGTTACCAAGACCCAGAATGAAAGATGGGTAAACACTACAGGTCATACAGACATTAGTAGGATAAAATGAATATGTCTCATATGATATGGTTTGGCTGTGTCCCCACCCAAATCCCAAATTGTATTTCCCATAATCCTCACATGTTCTGGGAGGGACAAGGTGGAGATAATTGGATCATGGAGGCAGTTTCTCCCATCCTGTTCTGATGATGGTGAGTTAGTTCTTATGAGATCTGATGGTTTTATAAGGGGCTTCCCCCTTCACTGGGCACTCATTCTTCTCCTTCCTGCCACGATGTGAAGAAGGACGTGTTTGCTTCCTCTTCCAAGATGATTGTAATTTTCCTGAGGCCTCCTCAGCCCTGAGGAACTGTGAGTCAATTAAACCTCTTTTCTTTATAAATTACCCAGTCTTGGGTATGTCCTTTTAGCAGCAGGAGAAGGAACTAATACACCAAAAATTTTACATGAACCAATTCCTTGAAATCTGCAGACTACCAAAACTCATGCATGAGGAACTAGACCATCTGAATAGTCTTCTATTTATTCAATACATTAAGTTCAAAATTAAAGATATCTAACAATGACATTTCCAAGCCCAGATGGTTTTGTTGGCTAACTTTACCAAATATTTGAGGATAACTACTCTGCAGAATCTCTTTGAGAAAATAGAAGAACACTTCTCAGCTAATCTCATGAGGTTAGCATGACTCTAATGCCAAAACTAGACAAAGACATAACAAGGAAACAAACCCCTACAAACCAAAATTCTTCATGAACATAGGTGTGAAAATCAACAAAATATAGCCAACGAATTCCAGTGTGATCTGGGCAAGGCACCTAATCTCCCTGAAACAAAATTTTATTTGGCTTAGATGAGGACTGAAGCCAGATGTGGTGGCACAAGCCCATAGTCCCAGCTACTTGAGAGACTGAGGCAAAAGGATTGCTTGAGCCCAGGAATTTGAGACTAGCCTGAGCAACATAGTGAGACTGTCTCAAAAAGGAAAAAAAAAAAAAAAAAAGAAGGATGATGACATCTTTGTGACATCAACATGAGGTAATAATGCACCTTAGAATACTTAACATAGAACTGGCATAAGTGCCCAGGGAATTTTGTGTTGCCTTTAGTCTGGCCCAGTTATCTTCCTCACACCACTCTGCTACTTGTCACATGTTGTGCTTGTGAACTTATTGGAAGACAGAAGCTACTGCTACTGAAGTGGCTTTTGCTATTGATGCAGGAGCCCTGGGGAGCCTCGGAGAATCCCTGCAGGTCACTTGAGGAAACCTGGGTCAGAGCCAGGTTCATCAACACTCCTGGGGTGGCACGATTGTCAATTGTGTCATTGGGCAGTCTCTGATCAGTGCTGTTTTATTAGCAAATACTGAATTCCACTCCAAAAGGTATGGCCTGTGCTCAGAGTTTGTTATGGGTGAAATCATTCTTCACGAGCAGTAAATATCTATCTCTGGGAGTGTTCAGCATCTTGAAGGGGCTGGTATATGTCTCCCTGTGAATAGATTTGGGTCAGCCCTACTTCCTACCCCTCATTTCCCTGAGCCCACTACGTACTTAGTTCCCAAAGTCCCCTGATAAATTATTGCACCTGCCTCTCTTGATGGTTTGGGAATCAATAGATTTGCTTTCCTTTCTTCCGCACTGGCTGATATGGTTTGGCTGTGCCTCCATTCAAATCTCAACTTGAATTGTATCTCCCAGAATTCCCATGTGCTGTGGGAGAGACCCAGGGGGAGGTAAGTGAATCATGGGGGCCGGTCTTTCCCATGCTATTCTCATGATAGTGAATAAGTCTTACAAGATCTGACGGGTTTATCAGAGGTTTCCACTTTTGCTTCTTCCTCATTTTCCTCTTGCTGCTGCCATATAAGAAGGGCCTTTCACCTCCTGCCATGATTCTGAGGCCTCCCCAGTCACGTGGAACCGTAAGTCCAATTAAACCTCTTTTTCTTCCCAGTCTCGGGTATGGCTTTATCAGCAGCTTGACAATGAACTAATACACTGGCTCAGAGTGCAACTGGGTGATGCCTCTTTTTAAAATACCATAGCCTGAAAAACACCTCCTTAATGTAGGATCCAAACCTGCCTCCCTCCCCCCAAAACCCACCTCCCCACCCCCAAGGCCATGGCTTTGGTTCACACATCCTGCTGCCCGCCTTTTCCCTTCAGCCTCTCTGACGCAGAGTCAAGCCATTTTCCACCACTGACCCCTTGGTTTGAAAAGGTCCATCCACCCTTACAGTCACTGAGGGCTGGCACGGAGCTGCAGGGGCCTCTCTGGACATGAGTGTTCTCACCTGGAAATTGGAGACACTGATACTCCTCACCTCCTAGAAGGAGCTGAGAGTCGTGAGAGATTATTTGGACAAACACTGAGGACAAGACCTGACCCATGGTGGGTGCTTAACGAAGGCTAAGACTTATGATTATTATTGTTTGGGGAAAAATTAATGCTTCCTCTTGTGTCCATAGTGCTTGTGAGTTTGCAAAGTGTTGATTTGTTTTCATTCCATTCCAGCTGGGAGGCAAGCCTGCAAGGGCGGGTCAAGGAGCAGGAAGGCCTCTGATCACAGATGAGGAAGCAGCGCTCCAGCCCCATGGTGGAGTGGGACGCAGTTGAGCAGCGCTGCAGCTTGAATGCCTGACAGCTTCCCACATTACTCTAGGGGAAGGACTGGTCAGCCCTTTGAAGAGGGAAACTGGGACTTCCATGATGGAGCTTGGAGAGCAGAGACTGTGTCTATTCAGTGTGTTCCTGCTGCCCCATGCTGTGCCTGGTTCGTAAGGATAGACCCTCAGTAAAACATGTTGGATGAATGAATGAGTGAGTGAATAAGGGCAAGGCAGGGTGGCTGAGTCAGGGGTGGGAGATAGTGGCAATGGAGGGCATGTGCTTAGCAATACCCTAAGCCCACTGAGTGCTGGGCATTAAGCCACACTGAGCCAGCTTGCATGACATCATCACTGGGATCATCAGTCCCATTTTACAGATGAGGAAACTGAGACTTGCTTGCCAGCAGGGAGTCAGTAAGTTCTACATCTGAGATTGAGTACAAGCCTGTCTGATTCCCGTCACACTTCCCAAATATCCCAGAGGTGTATGTGATGGCAGTTTATCAACGTTCGAATCAGGGCCCTGTTTTCTATATAACTGCAATGATCCAGCTCGTGGGAGCATAAGCCTGAAGCCCCAGACCAAGGCCCGGCAGGGTCCATTTCTGGTGAGGGCTCCTTTCTTGGCTTGCAGACAGCCACCTTCTCACTTTGTCCTCCTGTGGCGGAAAGAGAGGGTACGCTCTGCTGTCTCTTCCTCTTCTTACAAGGGCAGAGCCATATTGGATCAGGGCCCGACCCTGATGACCTCATTTCACCTTTATCACTTCCTCACAGGCTCTATCTCACAGTATGTCACATTGGGGATTAGGGTTTCATCACAGGAATTTAGGGAAGACACAAAAATGTAGTCCAGATTGTGAGGTAGGCTGAACAATATCCCCCAAAATCTGTCCATGTCTTAATCCCCGGATCCTACAAAAGGCTCCTTAAATGGGAAGAGGAGCTTTGCAGACATGATTATGTGGAGGATCTTGGAACAGAGAGATGATCCTGGGCTATTCAGGGCGGTCTGATGTCATCCCAAGAGTCCTTATAAGAGGGAGTCAGGAGGAACCAGGCTGAGGGAATGGCAATGTGAAAAGGGAAACAGAAATTGGAGTGATGTTGGCCGGGCATGGTGATTCATGCCTGTGATCCCTGCACTTTGGGAGGCTGAGGTGGGCAAATTAATTGAGATCAGGAGTTCGAGACCAGCCTGGTTAACATGGCGAAACCCCATGTCTACTAAAAATACAAAAATTAGCTGGGTGTGGTGGTGTGTGCCTGTAATCCCAGCTACTTGGGAGGCTGAAGCAGGAGAATCGCTTGAACTCAGAAGGCAGAGATTGTAGTGAGCCGAGATCGTGCCATTGCACTCCGGCCTGGGCAACAGAGTGAGACTCCATCAAAAAAAGAAAGAAGGAAGGAAGGGAGGGAGGGAGGGAGGGAGGGAGGAAGGAAGGAAGGAAGGAAGGAAGGAAAGAAAGAAAGAGAACAAAGAAATTGGAGTGATGTATTTCGAAGATAGGGGAAGAGCCACCAACTAAGGAACATCAGTGCACCCAGTAGACAGTGAGAAAGGCAGGGAAGCGACTCTATCCCAGCATCTCCAGAAGGAACCGACACCTTGTCTTCAGCCCAGTGAAGCTGAGTTTAGGCTTTGAGCTCTAAACGGTAAGAGAATTCATCTGTACTGGATTCAGCCTCTGTTTGTGGAAGGTTGTCACAGCGGCAACAGGGAATGAGTACAGCAGGGATTAGTTTTGACGGTGAGAGACAGGAAATCCCAAGTATCAGTGGCTTCAACGAGAGACTTGGCTACAGTCTGTAGGTGGTCCAGGGTCACAGAGGGAGGGGCGCTGCCCCCTGAGGTCCTCAGGCCCACCTCCTCCCAGGACCCTGCTTCACCATCCTGGGTGGGAACCTCAACCTCATGGCCCAAGATGGCATCCACACAACAGGTGGCAGGAGGGAGAAGGGGACAGCAAGACAAGGAGAGGGCTGTGCACCAGTGTCCCTTCTGGAAGGTCACTACTAGAGCTGCTGCGCACTTCTCTCATTCCTCTTGCCAGAATGTCGCTACAGGGCCACACCTTGCCAAAAGGGAGACACGACAAGGGAGTTCTTATTTCCTGCAGACTCATGCCTAGAGGGAATTTTTATTGCAATGGAAGAAGGGGAGAATAGATGTTGGGGATAACCCACATCTCTGCTATATTTCACCTGTCTGAGCCGATGCCATTTAGGAGTGTGCTCAGTGTCAAGGAGCAGAAATCCTGCCCCAAAAGGGCCTAAGTAAGTAAGACTTCGTTTTTCTCACAGAGCAAGAAGTGTCTGGTGGATGGTACAGTGCAGTCGGCCCAAAGATGACCACATTTTGAGGGTTGGTTTCCATCCTCAGATCTGTAGCCTCATGGACGGAAGACGGCTGCTGTGGTTCCAGGTGTCAATTCTTTTCTTTTCTTTCTTTCTTTTTTCTTTTGGAATAGAGTCTTGATCTGTCACCCAGACTGGAGTGCAGTGGCGCCATCTCGGCTCACTGTAATGTCCGCCTCCCAGGTTCAAGCGATTCTCATGCCCCAGCCTCCCAAGTAGCTGGGATTACAGGTGTGCACCATGACCAGATAATTTTTTGTATTTAGTAGAGATGGGGTTTCACCATGTTGGCAAGGATGGTCTCCAACTCTGGACCTCAACTGATCCACCTGCCTCAGCCTCCCAAAATGCTGGGATTACAGGTGTGAGCCACCGTACCCAGCCCAGGTGTCATTTTTACATGGAAGGCAGGAGGAAGGATGAAGAATAATGCCAGACTTGTATGTCCCTCTTCCACAGGAGAACAAAAGGTTTTCCACACACCCCCAAAGACTGCATAGAGTCCCATTGGCCAGGAGGGGATCTCCTGAAACCCCTCTCTGCAAGGGAGTCTGGAAAGCCAAGGATTAAGCTGCCTAGCCTCTCTATTAGATAATAGATGAAAATCCTTGTACCCTTTGAACACTAATTCCATTTCTAGGAATTCCTATACCAACAGTTTCTATCAAAGATGTGCACAGAGAATATGCCCAAAGCTGTTCACTACAGCTTTACTTACTGTGAAGAATCCTAAACATCCCAAATGCTCAACATGCGCTGTTAGGTTGGGTCCCACATTGGGTCCCAGTCATTCAGTGTCTGGCCCCAGCACCTCGGTTACTTAATATGGAAAATAGAAGAAAATGTGTTTTACCTGTTAGGATGATGGTGAGGACCAGAGATAAGAAATAGAGCTTGTGTGTATCCGGGAGAGGTGGCTCATGCCTGTAATCCCAGCACTTCGGGAGGCCAAGGCAGGCGGATCATGAGGTCAGGAGTTTGAGACCAGCCTGGTCAACATGGTGAAACCCTGTCTCTACTAAAGATACAAAAAATTAGCTGGGCATGGTGGCACGCACCTGTAATCCCAGCTAATCGGAAGGCTGAGGCAGGAGAGTCGCTTGAACCTGGGAGGCGGAGGTTGTGATGAGTCGAGATCACACCATGGCACTCCAGCCTGGGTGACAGAGCAAGACTCCGTCTCAAAAAAAAGAAAAAAGAAAAAAGAAAGAAAGAAATAGAGCTTATGTGGTGCATGGTTGCTGCTCAGTCAACGGTCTCCAACCCTTCCAGCCCCTGCGCATCTCCACCAGCCAAAAATATGGGGCAGATGTCAACATGTTCGATGCACCTTGTTCTCCAAGATCTCGGGAGAGTGGAACTCCGCCCTCCGACTCTCTAGACTCTGGAGTGAGAGCTATCTGTGTGACAACGTGGGGACAACACTGGCTTTGGGGCAAGCCACCTAGGCTCAAATTGGTGGTTAGGTGAGTTCATGTTCTCTAATCCTGCAGAGGGGCCGCTCGGTCGTCTCATCTGTATAATGCGGCAACAGTCCTGACCTCACAGGCAATTGTGAGATTTCACCAAAAAAAAAAAAAAAGTACCCCCAGACAGGGTCTGGAACCTAGTAAGCCCAAAGAACCACTGGCCTTTTCACTCCTGACAGCGGATATTGGAGGAAGCGCCCATCTCCTCTGACACAGAGGCACCCACAGTAGCAGGGGGAATGCTGTAACACAAAGGGTTTCCGTTCCAGCTGGAAGTTTCCTTGGCCTGAGATATCCAGGGCTCCTGGCTAAAAGGTGACCTAATTATTAATGAAAACTCCAGAGATGAAAGCTAAGACATAATCCACCCCTGAATGGACTCGGAAGGAGCAGATAATGGGACAATAAAATTAATCTTGTAGAAAAACACAATTAGCTGTATCATTTATGAATCTCATCTCCTTCCACACCGGGCGACGCAGGAGCAACACGGGCAGAGTGTTCTCGGCACAGCCTCCCATTTTGCACGCACAGACGCCCCTTTTCCTGGGACAACATTTTCCTTTCACATTCAGGGGTCATTGTTGGAGGTTTAAAAACAATCTTCAGAAACCAAGATGACCCAGAGAACGAAGTGAATGGCGCTGTCCTGTATCCCCCCATTTCTTGCCAGTTTCCAGTCTCTTCAATGCAATTAAAGAACCATTTAATGAGAACATGGTGGGGAACAGGCCCCGCACTAGGCCAAGGCCTGGGGGATGAACGAGCTCCGTCTCTGCCCTTCCAGGGCTCACAGACCAGAAGCGGGAAAGGAGAGGGCACAGAAAGCTGGAGACAGACAGACCCAAACCCAGCTCCTCCCTCCCAGCTGTGTGATTTTGTGCAAGTGCTTCACCTCCCTGGGCCTCAGTTTACTCACAGGTAACATGCGGTGAATGAGGGTGCCTCCCTCACTCCCACAGCTGGGAGGGGATTAAAGGAGAGAAAATCTGCAGATTGCCCACTGGCACAGGACAGGCCCACAGCAGGCTCAGTTGCTGCAAGTTCGGAGTCATCCTCTTCCCTGCCATCCCTCGTCTTCTTCCTCATTTTACTCTGACCATCTCTTTTTAAAAATTGAGATACATCTGAGT
Organism: Macaca nemestrina; assembly: GCF_043159975.1. NCBI lineage: Eukaryota > Metazoa > Chordata > Mammalia > Primates > Cercopithecidae > Macaca > Macaca nemestrina. The sequence continues at coordinate 188,033,389 of NC_092127.1, forward strand.
TCAGGAGTTTGAGACCACCCTGGCCAATGTGGTGAAATCCCGTCTCTACTAAATATACAGAAATTAGCTGAGCATGGTGGCACGTGCCTGTAGTCCCAGCTACTTGGGAGGCTGAGGCAGGAGAATGGCTTGAACTCAGGAGGTGGAGGTTGCAGTGAGCTGAGATCATGCCACTGCCCTCAAACTTGGCCACAGAGGGAGACTCTGTTTCAAAAAAAAAACAAAAAAAACCCAAAAAAACCCACAGAGTCTTTTAAGGACTTATTTAAAAATTTCAAAAAAGAAAAAAATTGAGATATAACAATTCACATACATAAAAACTCACCATTTCAAGGCATGGAACTTGCTGGGCTTTTTACAAGTATATTTTAGGGTCATGCACCTATCACCATTATTTAACTGCAGAATAGTTTCATCATCCCCCCAAAACATCCCATACCCAACAGCAGTCACCTCCCACTCCCTCCACTCATCTGTTTTTTTGTCTCTATGGATTTGCCTCTTCTGCATGCTTCACATAAACAGAATCATACAGCATGAGGTCTTTTTTGTCTGGCTTCTTTCACTTAGTTGAATGGTTTCAAGGTTTAATCAGGTCGTAGCGTGTGTCAGTGCTCCATTCCTTTTTTATGGCTGAGTAATATTCCACTGTACAGCTAGACCACATTTTGTTTATCCCTTAATCAGTGGATGGACATCTGGGTTCTTTCCACTTGTTGGCTATTATGATTAATGCTGTCATAAACATTCATGTGCACATTTTGTGGGAACTGAACTTATGTTTCAGTCTTCTTGAGTGTATACCTAGGAGTGGTGTTGCTGGGTCATAGGGTGACTCTATGTCTAACTTTTTGAAGAACTTTGATACTGTTTTCCATAGTAGTTGCACCATTTTACATTCCCATCAACAACGTATGATAGTTCCAATTTCCTTGCATCCTTGTCAACATTTATTATTGGCTGGTGTTTTTGTGGCCATCCTCTGACCATCTCTTGTGTCTCCTGTCCATCTCCATGGCCTTATCCTCATTCCACCCTCACCTTCTCCAGCTTGAACTGTGGGTGCCACCAAGATTTTCTCATTCCAGAACTGAGCTCCTGAGGATCTCAGGGTTCCCAGGTCCTCCCATGGACTTCTCGTGCTTACCTCAAGTAACTGCAAAGGCTTCTGAGCTGCCCAGTCACTCAGCAATCGGTAGCATTGCATGGTTCCTGGAACATGCTCACTTCCTTTTGTGTGCCTCAGTTTCTCTACCTGTAAACTGAGGTATTGAACTCGATGAGGGGCTCACACTCAAGCACCCACAGGGCCAGGCAGGCTGGGCAGCCAAGGTGAGTGAGGCACAAGCCTCACATCTAAGGCAGGAGAGGGAATGGTGGATGCAGGAGGTGGGCAGTCATTCTCCCAGTGGAGCTGATTTTTGCCACATGGGAACGTCTTTGTTGTGAGGTCTCTTAATTTTTCAGAAGAAGGCAGTAAAGTTGCATGTTTTGTGAAATCTGGTTTTTAAGTTTTCCAATAAAGGCAATTTCCTTTCCCCCTTTTCTCCCTTCCTCCCTCCCTCCTTCCCTCTCTTTCTCTCTTTCTTTCTTTCTTCCCTCCCTCTCTCCCTTCCTCCCTTTCCTCCCTTTCATTTTCTTTCTTTTTTTTTTGAGGCAAGGTCTCACTTTGTTGCCCAGGCTGGAGTATAGTGGTATCATAGCTCACTGTCACCTCAACCTCCTGGGCTCAAGTGATACACCCACCTCAGCCTTCCAAGTGGCTAGGACTACAAATGTGCTCCACCACTAAATTCACCAGATTGTTGTTGTTGTTGTTGTTATTATTATTATTATTATTGAGATGGGGTCTCATTATGTTGCCCAGGCTGGTCTTAAACTCCTGGGCTCAAGCAATCCTCCCACCTCGACCTCTCAAAGTGTTGAGATTATAGGCGTGAGTCATCGCACCCAGCTGGCAATTTTCAAAGTATACAAATGAGTACAGCTCACCCTGCAGAATTCCAGTTTACAAACCCAGAACCGATGATTCTGAAACTTAAGTGTGCATCAGAATCTCCCTAGAGGGCTCGTTAAAAAGCAGTGTTCCTGATTCAGCAAGTCTAGGGTGGGGCCTGAGCATCTGCATCTCTAACACGCTACTAGGAAAAGCTCATCTGCTGGTCCAGCCACTGCACTTTGAGAACCAGAGCCCTGGGACTAACGCTTTCTGGGCTCCACCCCAACCCTCCAGTGCAGGTTTATGATTCCAAAACCCAACATAGAGGCACTCTGCTCAGGGAGAAGCAGCACCACATGCTGGCTAGGCTCCAGACAAGTACAGCAAGCCATCCCTGCCCTGTCCTGCAAAGGCCACCAGGGAGGGACAGCAGCATTGAGCGGGGACCACCCACCTTCCCTCTACTGAGCTCTAATCAGTCCGGGGAATTCACACTCGTGAAATGCTTCGAAAACTCTAAACAATGCATATGATGTCCAAATATGTAATATATTTAAACATAAAGGGAAAACACATTAAAAAGTAGAAAAACTACCTGGGCTCAAGAACCTCCGTATTCATTTCCTGGGGCTGTCTTAACAAATTACCATAAACTGGGCAGCTTAAAACAACAGAAATCTATTGTCTCGGAGTTCTGGAGGCTGGAAGTTCAAACTCAAGGTGTCAGCAGGGCTCTGTGCCCTCTGAAATCTCCATGGGAGACTCCGTTCCTTGCCTCTTTCCTAGTTTCTGGAGGCTCCTGGGGATCCTCAGCAGCCCTTAGATGTGGCCGCATCCCTCCAGTCTCTGCCTCTCTTGTCCCACAGCCTTTTTCTGTGTGTCTCCCTGTGTCCTTTCATTTTTTCTTTTTTTCTTTTTTGAGAAAGCGTCTTGTTCTGTCACCCAGGCTGGAGTGCAGTGGTGCTTTCTCGGCTCACTGCAACCTCTGCCTCCCGGGTTCAAGCGATTCTCCTACCTCAGTCTCCCCAGTGGCTAGGACTACAGGCATGCACCACCATGCCTGGCTAATTTTTGTATTTTTAGTAGAGATGGGGTTTCGCCATGTTGGCCAGGCTGGTCTCGAACTCTTAGTCTCAAGTGATCTGCCCGCTTTGGCCTCCCAAAGTGTTGGGATTACAGGCGTGAGCCACCACGCCCAGCCATGTCCCTTCTTCTTATAGGGATACCAGTTATTGGATTGCGGTTCACCCTACATCCAGGATGCTCTCATCTCAAGATCTTTACCTTTTCTATCTGACTGGACCTATTTCCATAAGGTGACATTTTGTGGTCCCAGATGGACATGAATTTTGGGGGGACACCTTTCAACCCAATACAGCCTCTTTGGGATGTCATTCTGATAAGTTCGGCAATTTGGACTCTCTGCTCATAGCAGATTAGAAACAGTGCTCTGGAAAGAGTGAGGGGTGCATAGTGAGGATTGCCTCTGCAACCCCTGTGTGAATGGCGGCCACAGAGGCAGCAACAAGGGCAGGGGCAAGTCTAGCCAAGCCCACAGCCTGTGGACAGCCAGTGTGGGGCGCAGGTCCCAGCCCATAGCACCCGACCCCATTTGGTCTATGGTGTTCATGAAACTGACCTGATTCTTCAACAGGAGGTTAAATTCTTTCCAACATCCTCTGTTCTGGAAGGCAGGACAACGTGTCCTGCATTTTAGAATGACTCTGGTCCAAAATGAGGAAAATTAGACCTAGAGGGATAAAAATTCAATCTCTGGAAAATCTGCTCATGAGGACTCCAACCTTATTCCTGAGCTGGGCCTGAGAAACAAGGGGAGAAAAGGTGACACATTATGAACATTAAAAAAAATTTTTTTAAAATCATGTCATGGCCAGAAGTTGCAGGACAGCTTAGGGCCTGGGGATCAGGGCTGACTTAGGGGTTACATGCTAATTTCACTGTGCTGTGGCCACCAAACCCCAGCCCCAGCTGCATGGATGGAGGCATTCCAGACGGAAAAGCCCCATTAGGTCATCGCTGCACCGCCTGCAATGCAGTTCAGCCTTTCGCTGTGTAATCTCCAGCACACTCCGGGGAGCCTGCGAATTTTAGACACTCTCCCAGGGACCCTGGCTCCACAAAGCATGAAATGAATTGCATTCATCCATCTGTGGGCTTTTAAAAAATTCAATAATTAATTCAAGCGTATGGTGGTATTACTGTTATTAGAATCTGGCCTTTCTGTGGTTCTTTACTTTGGCAAAGTGCTTTTATAATCATTTACTGGCTAAATAATTTAATACGAGTTATTGCTACAAGCTAGAAATCTGGTACTTAGCTGGTGCTGAGGGACACCGGACTGCTTATGAAAAAAGCGGGGGGAGGGCAGAATGGAATTATGTGGCCTTCGTTATTTATCCCCCCGGTCATGTGTCATCACTTGCTTGACCTCAGTGTGTCCTCAATAATTTTCTGATTTATCAGGTTCTGATTCATCCTGGGCCATTCTTGCCATCGTGACAGTGAACACAGTGGGTAGGGGGGAGACTTCTCAGGGGGAGGAGAATTAAGTTATTCTAGTCCAAACCCCTCATTTCATGGAAGGGGAAACGGAGGTGGAGGCACGCTTTGCCCAAGGCCACATGACTAGTATGAGGACCAGCATCACCTCAGGACTGGAGGAGAGGATTCGGCTTTAGGGGATCCTCCCTCCCTGCTTTATTAGAGTCAAGAAGGGAAAGAGAGGCATAGCTAGGTCTCCTGTCAACCAGCATGGGCCAAGAGAAGGGCTGGGCCTAGGCACAGTAGGGGACTGCATCGCTGCTCCGGAGTCCACTCCTCTGACCGAGTTCTTTTTTTTTTTCCTTGAGATGGAGTCTTGCTCTGTCACCCAGAGTGGAGTGCAGTAGTGCGATCTCGGCTCACTGCAACCTCCACCTCCTGGTTTCAAGTGATTCTCCTGCCTCAGCCTCCCGAGTAGCTGGGATTACAGGGGTGCACTACCACGCCTTGTTAATTTTTGTATTTTTAGGAGAGACGGGTTTTTGCCATGTTGGCCAGGCTGGTATCGAACTCCTGACCTCAGGTGATCCTCCCATCTTGGCCTCCCAAAGTGCCGGAATTATAGGCGTGAGCCACTACACCTGGACTCTGACTGAGTTCTTGAAGTGTCTGATTTTCTCCCTCCTGCCAACATACCTTCCCAGCATCTTCTTTTTTTTTTTAAATGTTTTTATTTGTATTATTATTTTTAATTTAATTTAATTTTAAGTTCTGGGATACATGTGCAGGATGTGCAGGTTTGCTACATAGGCAAATGTGTGCCATGGTGGTGTGCTGCATCTATCAACCTAGGTATTAAGCCCCGCGTGCATTAGCTGTTTATCCTGATGCTCCCCCTTCCCTCGCCCCCACAACAGGCTCCACTGTCTGTTGTTTCCCTCCCTGTGCCCACGTGTTCCCCTTATTTAGCTCCCACTTATAAGTGAGAACACCAGCATCTTCTTAATTATCATCTGTCACCCACACCTCTGTGGCCTCATCTGAGAGATGGACTATGAATAGAAACAGCCCTAGAATGTGGGTTGAGGGCATTGGAAGAAATACCTAGAAAGCCCTTTGGTGCTCCCTCTGTATTCACTGACGACAGATACTATTAGTATGGTCATTTACACCAATGATCATTGTTACTTTACCTGAAAAATGGGTGTAACAGTACCTGTCCTTTCTACTTCAGAATTTTTGTGAAGCTAAAAAAACTAAGATAATGAAAGGGAAAGTATTTCATGGTCATCTTCATCATCTAATTCTTTGCCTGGAGGATGGTTAAAGAGGGGTTTCCTCCTTGAGGCTCTGGGGGGCTTCAGGGAGCAAGAAGTGTTCTCCTCAGCATTTGTATCAGTCAAGATGCCAAGAGGTTGCAGGGGCCACGCCAAATGGGGTCATTTGAGTAGATGGATTTCAAAGAATTGTCTGCAAAGGTGGCCAGGGCGTAGGGCTCAGAAGAAGTGTTCAGTAGCCTGGGCTTGCAGAGAGAGCTGTTGCCATCCCTGGGCCAGCAGGAGGAGGGGAGGAGGTGTGACAGGTTCTGGAAAGGCTGAGGCTGCCTTAGAGGAGGGGTGGCTGCTTTTGTAGAACAGAGCCAGCCTGAGGGAGCCGGGGGGGCAAATGCCTGTTGGCCAGAGGGCAAGGGAGTCCACTGCAGTGGCCACAGTCCATACAGCCCAGCTCCTGTCCTAGAGATAGGATCTGACAGGCCAAGGGCAGAGGCCCGCACAGCACCATTGGTGGATCAGAACCGCGAGGGTGCCTGGGGGTCGGGGGCTTTGCTGTGGCAGCAGGAGTCTGGCCTGGTCTGTGAGCTCCCCTGCCATGGCTCACTGGGGGTAACTGAACAGGCAGAAGCCCAGGGACAGGCTCCACCTCTCCTCTGAGTGGCCGACAACAATGCACCCTACTCCCTGCTGGCCCAGGTATAAAATGAAGGTGTAAACTAGAAGATTATTGAACCTCGGAAAAACCCTTGACCCTAACATAATCGTTCTCTCAGTTCACATTTCATCCCCTCCCCTCTGCAAGACTTTGTAGAGCTCTATCTTCTGAATTTGACCCTCTCCCCAAAATAGGCGTATTGGATGCACTCTTTAGAAGTTCACATGTGCAGCTGGGCGTGGTGGCTCATGCCTGTAATCCCAGCACTTTGGGAGGCTGAGGCGGGCGGATAACTTGAGGTCAGGAGTTCCAGACCAGCCTGGCCAACATGGCAAAATCCTGTTTCTAGTAAAAATACAAAAGAAATTAGTCGGGCACGGTGGCAGGCACCTGTAATCCCAGCTACTCAGGAGGCTGAGGCAGGAGAATCATTTGAACCTGGGAGGTGGAGGTTGCAGTGAGCCGAGATTGTGCCATTGCACTCCAGCCTGGGTGACAGAGCAAGACTCTGTTTCAAAAAAAAAAAAAAGAAAGGAAGGAAGAAAGAAAGAAAAGAAAGAAGAAAAGAAAGAAAGAAAGGAAAGAAGGAAAAGAAAGAAAGAAAGAAAAGAAAGAAAAGAAAGAAAGAAAAGAAAGGAAAGAAAGAAACGAAAAGAAAGAAAAAAAGAAAAGTCCTCACGTGCCTCCCTCCCCTGCCTCTGCTGAGTTTGGGGGCTGGGCTGCTTCTCCTCCCTCCCCTCCTTCCTCTCCATGATGAAAATCCTAGACAGGGAGAACATTTCTTGACCTACATATTTTTCTACTCTAATGTCCTTAATTTTGGAGTTGGACAGGTTGGGTTATTTGAAAATAGCCTGAGTTGTGAGAGGAAAACGAGCAGGCCAGAGGAATTCGGAGCTGCCAGCATCTAGGAGGTGAGTATTCAACAGAAGAACACTCGGCTCCTGCTGCCTTTACACCCCTCGATCAGCCCGCATTGCAAGGCCCTCATCTCAAATCCAACAGCAGGACTCCAGTGGGGAGCATTTGTAAATCATCTTTTCTTAGATATTAAATCCTGGCGCTGAAAGAAGAAAACACGTGTGACCATTCCTGTCAATTTACAGATGAGGAAACGCAGGCCACAGAGGGCTTTTCACCAAAGCCTTTGGCTGTCTTTTTCTTGCTCACGCTCCCCCAAGGTCAGGCGCCTCACAGCCAAAGCAAAATGGATCTTAGACATAATTTGGGAAAATCAGGAATTGCTGAGTGGTTCATTAAGACTATAAGACAAAACAGCAACAACAAGCTAAACAAAATCCCCAAACCCCCAAACTAAACACGCAGACACAATTCTGTTTAAATACATCATCAGTCATCAAATCTTTCTGAGCCCCATAATCGTATTTACCCAGTAAAAGCAAAGAAGTAAAGTGAGTCCATTCATTCCTTAGCAATTTATTGAGCGTCTCATGTGGCCAAGCGCTGGGAAACACAAAGGTAAATAAAACCCTGGAGAGCACTAGAAACCGCATTTATGACTTCATTTATATATTATGTATTTTAAATAATAGCATTTGGGGTTTTCCAGAAATGAGCATTTTGCAGTAAGGTCAATTCTAAGAAGAGAGTATCACCGTGATGTCATGGGCAAACCTACCTTCAGTTTTAATTAGACCATGAATTTTCTCTCTCTTTCTTTCTTTCTTTCCTTCCTTCCTTCCTTCCTTCCTTCCTTCCTTCCTTCCTTCCTTCCTTCCTTCCTTCCTTCCTTCCTTCCTTCCTTCCTTCCTTCTTCTTCTTTCTTTCTTTCTTTCTTTCTTTCTTTCTTTCTTTCTTTCTTTCTTTCTTTCTTTCTTTTGTACTTGAGACAGTCTTGCTCTGTTGATGAGGCTGGAGAGCAGGGTGTGATCACAGCTCACTGCAGCCTTAAACCCTTGAGCTCAAGGGATCCTCCTACCTCAGCCTCCCGAGTAGCTGGAATCACAGGTGTGTGCTACCACATCCGGCTAATTTTCTCCTTCCCTCCCTCCCTCCATCCCTCCCTCTCTCCTTCCCTCCCTCTTTCCCTTCCTTCCTTCTTTTCTTTCTTTCCTTTTCTTTTTCTTTTTTTTTTTTTTGGCAGGGTCCACTTTGCTGTCCAGGTGGTTCTCAAACTCCTGGGCTCAAGTGATCTTTCCACTTCAGCCTCCCAAAGTGATGCGATTAAAGGGATGAGCCACCGGCCCTGACCTGAGTTTCTTACTATGCACTTGAACTCGACTTTACATCCGTGATGTTCACATGTCTTACTGTAAATGTAAAAGAAGTGGATGCCTATTCAGTTAAGCAAGCCTTTCCTGATTACCAGGCCATGCTCTAGACGGGGGGATATAGAAATGAAAGATTAAGTGATTCTGCCTGATTTGCTCATGATCTATCTAGAAATGTAAATACCCAGACTCCGGGATAGAGAAGCGCAAAGAAGGACCAGGTTTCAAAGTGGAGACAACATTGGATCTGAGCTTTGGAGGATGAGGAGCAGTTTGCAAAATGGATGAGGAGTGGGGTAGGCAATCTAGGCAAGAGAAATAGCATTTGCAAAGGCCTGGAGGCAGGCACTTGGGGGAATGGAGAATTTGCCTAGAGGACAGCATTTAAGGAGAAACAGGGATGACTTCACCTAGGTGGGCTGATTCTTCACACTGCAAATGGATTGTCCCATTTGCAGAAAGATGCAGAGCCTCATGTCTCTCCCGCGTCTGTGTCAGTGTGCCGAGTGATCCCAGTGTGCTGGCTGATCCCGTGGATTGAGAAGTGGACCTGAGAAACTTAAAACCATCAGAAATGAGGGTGTGTGTGGGGAGTTACTATTGTAGGACTCAGGTTTCTTTACAGGGTGATGAAAATGTTCTGAAATTAGTGGTGATGATTGTACAACCTCGTGAATACACTAAAACCAGTTAAGTGTATACTTTAAACTGGTGATATCTGTGGCATGTGAATTACATCTCAATCTAAAAACAAGACATTTGGATGAAGCATCTCTGGATCGACATGGCCAGGCTGCAGAAAAACAGAGTAGAACTTCCGCTGATCACCTGCCACTGAATTTCCATAGGCTGATGGCACTGGATGGCCACCTCCGCAGCAGGACCTCATCCATTCTGGCCATCTGGCTGGGTGTGGGAGGTCTGACTAGAGCCTGCTACCCATCCCAGCTCTGCAGGGAAGCCTGTGGCTCGGGATTCATCATTTGACTTCTCTGAGCTGCAAAGAGGCTCACCAGGTCTCTAGGGGAAGAGTCACCTTAGTCACTCTGAATACTTGTCACATAACCAGGAAAAGTGTCTATCACCTCACTCTGGCTCCAGCAGTGGCTGCTAAGAATAGAGACCACAGGAGTATAGAATTAGAGGTCAAAGCAATAGGAATACCTAAAACAAGCACTTAAACAAAATAAGAATAGCTCATTTGATTCTCACAACACTGCTATGATGGAGGTATCATTATCTCCATTTTATAGATGGGGAAACTGAAGCATAGAAAGGTTAAGCAGCTTGCCTGAAGTCACACTGTTAGGAAGAGAGTGACAGGATTCAAAATTGGGCCACGGCTTAGCCACTGTGTCACATTGCCTCTTGCTGTGACAGTCTGGACTTCAACCAGTGGGACAAGGGAAGTTGCTAAAAGGCTTGGACCTGGAAGTACCAGGGTCATTAGAGAGCAGCGCCTGGCTGCCCTGAGGAGAGGGAGCCGGGTAGGGATTACAATCGTACAGGCAGTGACGGTCTGTGCCTGAGATCAGTAACTCTGGAAGTATTCCTAAAAGAGTCATTTAGGGCTGGGCGCGGTGGCTCACGCCTGTAATCCCAGCACTTTGGGAGGCGGAGGTGGGTGGATCACGAGGTCAGAAGATCGGGACCATCCTGGCCAATATGGTGAAACCCCGTCTCTACTAAAAATACAAAAATTAACTGGGTGTGGTGGCACGTGCCTGTAATCCCAGCTACTCAGGAAGCTGAGGTAGAAGAATCGCTTGAACCAGGGAGTCAGGGGTTGCAGTGAGCTGAGATCGCACCACTGTACTCCAGCCTGGCTACAGAGCAAAACTCTGTCTCAAAAAAAAAAAAAAAAGAATCCTTTAGAAAAACTTAGTCTGTGTCAACAATCCTCTGTGGCACTTGGATTTTAAATTGTTGGTGCTGGGATAAAACCGGTCGCAGGGGAGATCACATCCCATTGATTTTCCTTTTTGTATGTTGTGAAAATACCTGACATCTGTTTGACCTGCAACCACCATCGCAGCCTCAGTCATCCCCATTTTGGTGGCTGTGGCTTCTTCAACCTAATTTCTGCCATCCTTTGTGAATGACTTAGGTTCTCCAAATCACCACACCCTTGCAAGCTTAATGCCTGTAGTGAGCTGAATGAGGACCCTTAAAATATATGTCCACATGCTAATCCCCGGAACCTGTGATTTACCTTACATAGTAAAAGAGTGAATATTGTCTTACACAGCAAAGACAGGATTAAGTTAAGGATTTTAAGAGGTAGACCTTACCCTGGATTATCCAAGCAGGCCCTAAATCCTATGATGAGCATCCTTCTAAGAGACACAGAGAAAAGGAGGAGGCAATGTGACTGGAGTAACGTGAAGGCAGAGTTTGGAGTGATGCAGCCACAAGTCAAAGAATGCCTGGAGCCACTGGAAGCTGGAAGGGGAAAGAACAGGTTCTCCTCTGTGGCTTGTAGAGGGAGTGAGGCCCTGCTGGGACCTAGACTTTAGACTGCTGGCCTCCAGGACCAGGAGAGAACATGTTTCTGTTGTGTTAAGCCAAATTTGTTCCAACAGCGGCAGGAAGCTTATATACTGTCTTAACACATTCTGTTCCCCTACCTGGAATGCCTTCCCCTCTGCAGCACCTCTCTCAGGCCCACCTGTAGGATGCTTTACCCACAGTCTCTGATGTCCTCCCTCCTGGCAAAAGGCAGAGGCCACTCCCTCCCACAGGGCCACTGCTCCCAGCAAACACTTGCCCTTGTCCATAGCTCCCTGCAGGTGGCTGTGTGTCTCATGCATTTTGCATTGTCCATGCCCTTCACAGGGCCCAGACATAATCAGCAGAGGAAGAAAACCACAGGATGAAACAGTCCCAACAACCAGCACCAGTCAAGATCCAAGACAGCACGAAAAGCCAGCTGGCAGAAACATGATTGTCCACTGTCCATCTCTGGGACAACCTAGGTCCTTCTTGCCTCTTTGTCCTCCTCAGTTGACAGAGTCGTTGAGGAAGGGGGAGGGCCTCCACTTTGTTCCTCCCGGTGTGGAATTCTGACCAACTGTGTGTGTGTGTGTGTGTGTGTGTGTGTGTTGGGTTCTGTTAAATGCTTGAGCCTGAGACGGGGAAAAAGCCATTCCCTTGCTTAAGCCCAAGGGTTTCTCCTGACCAGTGAGTCATCCTCATGGCAGATGCCTGGGCAGATTTCTAAAGCGAAGCGAGAGAAATCTCTTCTTCACCTGCTGCAGGGAGGCATCAAAGTGCCAGAAAGGTGGCTTCCGTGGGTCCCTGAGGCCCATGGCAGGGGCCAGAGTCTGACACCTGCTTTCCCTGGGTTGGGGGCGGGGTGCCTCTGCCAAGAGCCCAGGTTCAGACCAGGCTGGCCTGTGGTCAAAGGCACACTTAGACCCTGACTGGAGAGTTGGGGCGAGTTACGAGAGACCCACTAGGTCACCTGTCAAAGTCAGCTAGCCCTCCTGGGGGTTTTGAAATCAGGGCATCCGCGGCAAGTTCCCAGGCTGTGCCTGGGGCTCAAGGCGGTGACTGCTCCTGTGCTCTTGGCTTAATCCCGGGATTCTCAGACGGCTGATGGAAAACGCCCCGGACCCTCCGCAGTGCCACGGGGAAGTCCCCGGAAACGGTGTGAAAAAGTATCAACTTTGGAGGATGCCTCCTCCGCGTCCAGCGCCTGATAGGGCCCAGCTCCTGGCCCAGTTGCCCAGGAGGCACCGATCCCCGCAGCCGGCCTCCTCCTCCGCGGGTTCCACTCCCATTTCGGCCTCGCCCCCACACCCCATAGTCTTTCATTCCTGAGTCCTGCAGGCAGGTCGGGTTGGAGGTCTGCAAACAAGACCCTCTCTGGGAAGCTGCGACAGCGGCTGCGCTCGGAGTTTGCGGGCGCAGGTCAGGCTAGAACCACCCCCCTTCTCTCTGAGTCCCGGAATCGTCCCAGCGGCCCCTCCTCTGTGCCCAGGATGCTCGGGCGGCGGCTGCGGTGGGACCTCCGCCTTCTCTTCCGACCAGACCGGAGGAACCTTTCCGCCTCCCTCCGCGCGGCGCACTGAGCGCTCTTTGCCCAGAAAGACTTCCCTCCCGCTGCCTGGGGCAGCCTCGCCCTGGGCGCCCGCACCCCAGCCCTGGGAGAGCGCTACTCCGCCTCCCGCACCACCGAAAACCTCCTCCTCCTCCTCTTGGGTACGCGCCCCCTTTATACGCGGACGCGCCCTCTTTTGGTCGCGCCCTCTTTTGGTCGCCCCCTCCCCAACCCAGCGCTCAGGAGCGCCCTGCTCTGGTCTCTGCCACCACCCAGCACCTCCTGGACTCATCCCCACAAACCCTTGATCCTCCTCAGGACCCCCAGGTGAGCGCGGCGCGCTGCGGGCGGGGACCCTCTTTGCACCTCCCCGCACCCCTGGGGGTCGCTGTGTCTCTAGGGTCCCCGCCTCCCCTTTCTCCTTTCTGAGCGCCTCGCGCCCAGGCCGCCGCCCGGGGCGGCGCAGCCCGCAGCCCTCACGCTCCGGACGCCCTCCGCCGCTCCGAGGCCCCCTCGGGGTGCGTCCTCTCCCTGTCCCCTGTTCCCTCCCCCAGCTCAGGGCGGGCGCGAGGTCCCAGGGGAGGCTCCCGCCCAGCCCCGCACTCCTTTGTGCGGCCGGGCGGGCGCTGCGTCAAGGCAGAGGCGCGGCCACACGCGCGCACCCACCCGCGCGCACCCAGCCCCCGGGAGCGGCAGGAAGGGAGGCGGCGGCGCGAGGAGGAGGGAGCGGCCGCGGAGCCCAATCGCTCGCTCCCCTTCCCGGGTCCGCGCGCGGCGCCGCCTCCGCCATTGCTGCGAGCAGGAGCAGGCGACGCGGAGCTCGGTGCGCGGAGCTCGGAACGCTGAGCTGACCTGCCGGAGCCGGGCGTGGGTGAGTGCGGCCGGCCGCGCCTGGGCTCGCCGAGGCCGGACCTTGCCTGCCCGGGAGTGGGGCCCGGGGGATTCCCATCTCCCCGAGTGCGCGGGACGGGGCTGTGGACGGCGGGTCGCCCAGGTGCGGCTGCCCCAGGACCGGGAACCAGGTCTGGAGGGGCTGGGCAGGGGCGGCGCCCCCTCCCCTGGCTGCTGTGCGCCCTTGCGCCTGGCGCTTGGGTCCTGCGAGATGAAGGTCTAGAAATACCCAGCACCCTCCGACCCCCGCATCAGGCCGTGACCACCGCGTCTCCACGACCCCTCCCCGAGACCAAGCGGGACGGCGGTGGGTGTGGGTGCCCGCTTTCCCCAGCCCCGCCCCGGGTCTTGCTTGCGGTGACTACCCCCGGCCCTCCCTCCGCAGGCTGCAGCCTCGGAGCTCCCGGAACGATGGTGAAGTTGGGGAACAATTTTGCGGAGAAGGGCACCAAGCAGCCGCTGCTGGAGGATGGCTTCGACACCATTCCCCTGATGACGCCCCTCGATGTCAATCAGCTGCAGTTCCCGCCCCCGGATAAGGTAAGCCCCCCCGCCCCTCCACGTTGCCGGGTGCGCACCCCCAAATCTCGCACGGTGGCCGCAACAAAAGAAACGCGCCGCGTGCACTGGGTACGCGAAGTGGGGGCGGGCTCGGGAGGCCGAAGGGAGCGCGGCGAGGACAGTGTACCCGCGCGGGATTCTGCCTTAGATGATATCCTAGTCCTGACAGTGGAACGCGGTGGGGCAAGATTCCTTCGCGTTTTTCCTGGGAGCCCCGCAGCTGCCCTGCTCCTCCCTTGCCCCGTGGCCCCAGGGGCTCTGGATCGGGGGTGAGCTTTGGGGCGGACGAGGCTGCCCCTGTACCTTCCCGGGTGTGGCAGTTTTAGCCCGACTTGCCCCACCGAGGCGGGGGAACGCTCTCCTTGGTCAGATGGCCCCTCCCCAGGGCTGAATTGTTCTCGCCCTTTCTGCCTGCCCCTGCCAGGCGGGCGCTAGGTGCAGGAGGGTGTGCGCGCTCACACAGGGTCTCCTTCCTCTTTGTTCCTTTTGTGAAATCTGCAAATAAGTGCCTGGGCTCGCTCAGTATTGGTGTCACTGGGAACAACCATTCATCAACCTTTCCCCAAAGTGTTTTCTGCTGGATTTAAAGAATCTCCTCGTTTTGAATATAGCATCCAATTAAGTAGTTTCTATTTGCTAAGAATAATATTTCCAGGAGTTAACACTTGAAAATGTAAATAGATCTTTGCATGTCTAGGCAATTGTACTGTAAAACTCATATCTAAGACCGTAGACACAGCATCTGTTCTCAGCATCTTGCTGCCGCTTACAAACCACCACAGCCACGAATAATTCCCGGAAGTGCTTTTCTATTTATTTTCTCATTTAGTCCCTGGTAAAGGGGCTCTGAGTCAGGGCTCTGCCTTCCTTCCAGCAAGTTGGTGATTGCTGGCGGGGTGGGTGTTGTGGGGTGGGGGTGTCCCGGTGGGGCCCCTCACCCCTGTGAAGGTGTCCTCCCAGCTTTATTGTGTGTGTTATCGGGGGAGGGAGGCAGGAGCCGGGAAGAGGCTGGCAGCAGGGGTTTCAGTGCAAGAAAGGGGGATCAACTGGCCACACCTGTGCCCCCCAGGCCACGGTGGTGCCACTCTGGGCCGCTGATGGTCCAGGCTAGGCTTTGCAGGAGGGGCAGGGTTGCCTGAGGCCTCAGCTTTCGCTCCACCCCTCCCTGTCTAGGCATCAGACTTGTCCAGTTAGCATTGCCTGGCCCCGAGGCCCCCACGCCCCCTCCTGCCTCGGCCCCCAGCTGCTCGGCTGAGGAGCAGCGGCGCCTGTGCCAGGAACTCCGTGTCCTGAGGCAGCACCTCTATCAGGTGATTCCCCTCACTTGGCCTGAGCTTCCTCTCTCATCCTGGGTCTGTTCCATTCCAGAACCATTTGGCACGGTTGGTTTATACAGGGAGGAGGGTTTCAGGCAGGTATGAAATCCTCACCCGCTAATCAGGTCGACCAGGCGTAGCCTAGGCAGCTGGAAAAGGGATGAGTCTCCTCTCTCTGCAAGTGTCCAAAGGGGGGCAACCAGTCTCAGGTCCAGCTGGGACTTCCAGCCAGGACTGAGTGTGGGTACAGGGTTATGGCTTTGGGATCATTTTCCAGATGGCTTCTAAGGTCACAATGAGGAAACTGAGCCTCGGAGCATTTATGGGACATGCCCAAGGTCACTGGGCTGAAGGTTACAGTCCTCCAGGATGCAAAAGTTTCTGGCGGTGCCTGTTACTCCACCCTGCTTGGAGCCAGATGTCGCTCATGTAAGACCTCTCTTAACCTGAACAACAGCAACGTGTTGCTAACAGTCAGAGTTCAGGGAGGTGATGTCACCTGTTCCAGGTGACATGGCTTCTGAGGGGTGGTGACACAGTTGGACTGTAAACAAGAATCTGTTCTGAGAACGTGTATGGAGTGCTGAGGTGCTGGAGGGGCAGCGGTGACAGCAGTCACAGTGCTGGCAGTAGAGTGGTCTCCCTCACATTTGCTGGACACTTATTCTGCACCAGGAACTATTCTGCCAGTTTAAATTCTATTTTTAGGTTTATTACAGGTTTAAATTCTTTTGATGCGTTGACATGTCATGAGGTCACTACCAATGTTAGCCCCATTTTGCAGGTGTGGAAATGCAGGCACGGAGAGTTTGAGAATTGCCCGAGGTAACCTAGCCTGTTCGTGGCAGGTGCAGATAGAACCCAGGTCGACAGAATATTAATGCGGCCCCCACACAGGATGGAGGTTTCTGTGGGTTTCCTCGTCCTCAGCAGTAGCCTTGTTCCCATTCATTGGCCAGTCTAGGCCTGCGTGCTCAAGGTCACGTGGCTAGTTGGGTCCAGTTGGGGTTTAAGAATGACAAGGTGGCACCCAACCACTGCCTCAAGAAATGGGTACCTCACAGGGGTGGGTGCCCAGGCCAGCCCATGCCAGGCACCCCCTCCCTCTCCATCACAGGAGCACTGGGTGGAAAAGGAGTTGGGGCCGGGGGGCCAAGAGTGTGGTTACAAGGTTTATGGCTCTTGGGATCATTTTTCAGTGACACCTGGAATGGGCTCTGCTGTTCTTTCTCCCCAAGGCGGGCTTTGGGGGTCACAGCGCCGGCTGAGAGGCCCTCTGGCTGCCCGCCGGGGACTGACCATCCCCGGTTGCTGGGGTCTCTTTGTTCTGCCCTGGGCCCCACCATCGTGGAGAGCAGGTGACGGACCGCCCAATGAAGGGAGCCTTGTCCCTCGAGGGAGAAGAGCTTGGAGGTGGCTGACTGTCTCTAGTGCAACAGCCTCTCCTGGAACCTGGCTTGGGGAATGAAGTTTGGGGATTAGAGATCTATAACGCCTTGACACTGCTCCTGAACACCTCCCAGTCCAGTGGGACAGAGAAGTAAACAGTCCCTGGCAATGGGTGTGGGGAGTGATGAAGGCAGCGCCGCTGAGGCCAGGGTTGTGAGTGTCCCGGGTGGGGAGGCTTCCTGGGTCCATCTGAAGCTGCTCGGGTGTAAGGGCTGGTTTCCAGGTTGGACAAACATCCTTCTGCCTCACAGTAGGGGTGGAGGGGAATGAGAGCAGGGAGACCCTTTGGGGGCTGTGGCAGGGGCAGAGGGAGAGGAGGATGTGGGGGTGGAGACAAAGAGGTTGATCCTGGATCTGTTTCCTGACAGGCTGGCGACCAGCTTCTCCAGCCAGTCCTGGAGGGCTGTGGACAGTGACCTCAGACTTCCTCTTCTTGTGCCCATGGTGGCACAGCAAGGCCAGTGAAAAAGCAGGTGCAGTCTCCCAGCTTCCTGGGCCAAGCCAGGCTTCGGCTCTGGTGGGTGAAAGGAGCACTGGGTTAGGAGTCAGATGCCAGGCTGCATCCCTGCCCTGCCGCCTATGAGCTGCGTGACCTTGGCCGATAAGCTTACCTTCTGTGGCCCTCGGTTATAATGTTTCCCTCCTGGGACTGCTGTCAGGATTATTAATGGGACATTTCTCTGAAAGTCCTGGCACAGAGGAGATTTCCAAAAAGTAGTGGCTGTTCCCATTCTTCTTGTGAATTTCTTCCTGGCCAATGGTGACTTTGAATGTGGGAGCTCCCAGACCCACCCTCTTTGGGCAGATCGTCTGAATGCATCTGACTTTTGTTTCTCTGTTTTCTGGATAAGGTGGTCGTGAAAACCAAGACCGAGTATGAACCTGACCGCAAGAAAGGGAAAGCACGTCCTCCCCAAATTGCTGAGTTCACCGTCAGCATCACGGAGGGTGTCACCGAGAGGTTTAAGGTGAGTGGTCCTGTGGTGGGGGAGATGCTGCTGTTGCCCCCAGAAGGGGTCCGCTGAGCTGCAGAGATGCCCTGCAGAGAGGCCCAGGGTATGATGCCGTTTGTCTGGGCTGATCCCAGCTGTGCACACCCAGTAGCTTCTGGCTACCTGCCAAGATGTTGTCCTTGTGCTTTTTGAACATTTCTTTCTTCCTTTCCTCTTCCAAAATGATCACAGGGAAAACCCACCCACGAACTGTCTTTTAGACAAAGGTTATAAACATATGAAAAATCACTCACCAAACATTAAAATATTTACTTAACAGTTCCAGGACGGAAGCAGACAATAACAAAAAGATAACGCACAGCGCTGATCACATGCCCGACGGGGGTCCCAGCCCTTTACCTAGTGAGCTCATCTGAGCAACCCTCCTGGCACACCAGTACTATCCGTATAACCCATTTTGCTGATGGAGAGGTTGAGGCACAGAGTGGTCACAGCTCTACACAGCAGAGCCAGGATCCCATCTGCAGGGGATCTGGCTTTGGGCCTGTGTGTATCCTCCATCCTTCCCCCTATCCCGATGGGATGAAGGGGTGCTGCTCAGAGCGGGAGGGTTCCAGCCTGTCTGAGTGGGAGGAGCGTTCTTGCCAGCCTGGCTGCCTTCAGAGGCCGCGTTGGTTGAAGAACAAGCTGGGATGTTTATCAGGAAACTCATTCTTTGGGAAACATGAGAGAGAGGGTAAAGCAGTAGCCTCATCCAGATTCAAGGCGGTGAATTGAGAGACATCAGTGGGCCCCAGGCCTTGCAGAGCGGCCCTGTCTGGCTCTCTGGTCACCCTCCACTTGACAGCGTGAGCAGTTTGCTTGTGCTGGGGGCACAGGAACTCCCACCCCCAACCCCTGCAGTTTCCAGAGCACCTGTGGGTATGGCATCATATTTGATCTCTGTGACAACCTTGTGGATCACAGAAGGGGTGGGACTGGGGGCCATCCCTGGTTACCAGATGAAGCTGGAGCCACAGAGTGACTGGGGAGTCCCTCCTGCTTCCTGTTGCCACACACTGCCTGTCAGGGCCTGCCTGGTCCAGCGGGTCCCGTGAGTGTTGCTGTGGGGCGATTACTTGTGTCAGCTCAGCGAATCCTCCCAGCAGCCCTCTGCCTGCTACCTACTAATAGTAGGTACTATTTGTATCACCGGTATTACGGATGGGGAAGTCGAGGCACAGAGCAGTCTGTGTCTGTCCCTGCTGGTATGTAAGGATGTCGTGTGTGCTGAGAGGCTCTTTTGGTGGCTCCTGGCTCAGCCGTTCATATGTGTTTGAGGTTCATGGCCAGGGCCAAGACATACTGACCCGAGGTCAAACCTGTCTTCTGCGCTGGCCAGTGGGATTAGCGTGTGCCTTATCTGCTGCCACTCACCTGTCCTGCCCCATCTGCACCTGGGTTTGGCTGCTACCCCTGGTTGAGGCAGGAGTGGCCTTGATTTCAAGGTCACGGTGCCCTCTGTCCTGATGGCTAAACGCTGTCTGATGTCTGAGTGTGTCTGGGTTTCTCAGGCCCGCCTTGCCCTTTGCTTTCCCAGCCCCAGCATTTTAGATCCCCACAGAGCAGGGCGCAGTGCGACACTTGAACAGCTATTGCTTCATCTGTTGAGTGTCTATGGTGTGCCAGGCTCTGTCCCCGACCTCTGGTGTTCTTCATTTGTACTTTTCCCACATGACCACCTGAAACAGGTCCCCAGGTCTCTTGCCTAAGGAATGGGTGACACAAATTTGCCACCAGGGCCCTTGACAGCCTTGGCTGGGACTCTGTGGTTACCCAGCCCCTGTTGCCCAGAACCTGAAGGCTCAGAAGACCATGGGTGATTGTGCTTGTCCCAGTAGACTGGCTGCTGGCCGCAGAGGCCCTGCCTCATCTCCCTGCCTCCACCTCCTGTGGCTGTCTGAGAAGGCGATGTATGCAGTAGGTGCTCAGTACATGACTGTACTGGACGAAGTCCGCTGGGTGTGTTCCTCTGCTTAGTTTTCCTGGCCTCCTTTATGATTCACAACCGCCCTGAAGGGGGTGGCACTGGCCCCTTCACACATAAGGCTGCTGAGCCCCAGGTGGCCCCAGGGCGGCTGGGTGCTCCCTCTGTTACTCTGTGGCTTCAAAGCCAAGCCTTCCCACCATCCCTCCCCACTCCCATGGGATGCCTGCTGCTTCCCAGACCCCATCCCTTCCATCTCCTCCCAGGACAGGTGCAGATCACACCTCTGCCGGGAAGCCTCCTAGGTCCCTCTCAGTTGCAACAAACCTCAGCGTCCTGTTTCCAGTGCCCTTTGTAGCCAGGCCGCGACAGCATGTAACAGTGACGGAGTGCTGCATGAGCTGGACTCTGCTTTGCACTCCTATGCTCATATTACCTCATTTAATCTTCATAAACACCTCAGGAAGTAGCCTCATAGCTCCATTTTACATAGAGGGGAAACTGAGGCAGACAGCCTTGGCTGCCTGCTCTCGGCTGTGGCACCAGAGCTCCTTGGCTTCTTGGAGAAGTGGGTTTGCATGGGAGCCCTCACCTCAGGCGCCATCGCTGTTGAGCCATTCCGCTTCTACAAATCCTTTTCCTTTGTTGATTCAAAACCCTTGCTCTGCTGCCTAGAGCCACACAGAATGTGCGGTGCCCTCCTTCCCCAGCCCCAAGGCCTTCAGAGACGGGGCAGGCTCAGGTATCCCGGAAGCCTCCCCAGTGTACAGCTTCTTTTTCTCATGTTTCTTCCTGAGTCCTGGTTTCCAGACTCCCTTACTCTAGGTGTCCTCTTTTGAGGGTCTGGGTTGGGTTGTCTTCTCTTTGGGTGCGAAACCTGTGACCAGATGTGTCCTGGCAAGGTCCATTGGTGTGGCCCTTCCAGGCACAGGCCCCTCAGCCTGAACGGGTGACCTGAGGAGGGGAACAAGGCCATAGAGACCCCCTGAGCCAAGAATGTCAGCCAAAAATGAAGGCTTCAGGACTCTTTGTGCAGACAGAACTTACTCATCAGCTGCTCCGTGCCAGCCACGGTAAGAGCTCCTTGATATCATCTCCCTGGCGCTTCTTGCACGCACAGTAACAGCTTGATAAGTAAATGGATGACTAATCGTGCTGCTGGCCTCCCATGAATGGGGGACTTGGCAAGATTTCCTGGGTCTGCCTGTGGGTCCTTGCTTGTTGAGTAAGTTCAGTGGCAGCTCGTCGGATTGAGCCCTCTCTCGGGGCCGTGCTTGCATGTAAGCCTCTAACAGGTGATGCCTGCCACTTATCACCAAGTCAGACAGGTGACCTGCTCAAGGCCACACAGTCAGTCAGTGGCAGAGGCACAGTAGGAGCTGGGCAGGAGGCTCTAGAAGCCTGTTGCTGTGGCATACTTCAGCCCACTAGCTTGTCCAGGAAGCCGGCAGACTGGACTTTTGCAGCTGAACAACTTGCATTCTAAGGGCGTCTCTTCCCTGTGCCTGCTCCGAGCCCCTTCTCAACTGGGAAGGAGATTTACCTAACTCCCTGCCCACTTGTTGTGGGGTGGATGTGAGAGGCAACCTCCAAAGTGCTGTTTCCCCAGGTGTATCTGGATCTACCTGTCAGCATCAGCTGAAGTTTGATTTTAACACAGGGACCCTGAAGCCCAGGGTGATGCGTTTTAACAAATGCTTTCCAGGTGATCCTAATGTATCCCAAGTTTTTGAACCTTCTCGATGGTGGTCCATTCTGGCACAGAAGCCGGGAAGGGTGAGGAGGGCTGGTGCCTTTTGGGAATGCTAAGGGTGCCTACCTTTCTGGAATGTTCTCCCAGCTTTTTATTGTCCAGGCGGATTTCTGGCATCCCTGAACGTGTGCACACAACGAGTCGTGCTGCTGTTGTGTGAAGCTGCAGCTGGTTGAGGGCTGGGGGTCTCTCTTTCTGAAATGGGAGCACATGGGGAGCAGGCTATGCTGGAGACACGGGCATGATGGAGGGTCCAGAATAGAGATCCGCCTTCCCTGGCTTGTGTGCCCCCCTGCCAGGGCCCAGTCGAAGCTGTAGTTGGGACAGAGCATCTTCCTCGTCCGGCTGGTGACTGGACAGCTTCTGTGCAGCTCCCTGGCCCAGCCATCATCTTAGCTCTTTCATCTCCACGAGTGAATCGCAGGAATGGAATCTCACCTTTCTGACGTTGAAGCGATAGGTAAATCGTTTGTTCCCTCCTGTCTCTAATTTGTGTAGCTCAGGAGACCTCATCTTTATAGGCCTTTGGATGGCATCCTTGAAACGGAGTGTCTTTTTGGATGCAGCTTTCTGATTGTCACTTGGGTATTAATCTCTTGGCTGTGAGGTTGCTAGGCTGGTTGCTAGGTAACTGCTGACTGGGAGAAGGTTCTGAGAGACTCTGCCACACAGGATGGCAGGAGGACTCCCCCAGCGGCGGCCAGCAGCTTGGGCTTCCAAAGAGGTTCTTGTCAACAAGGAAAGCAGTCGCTTAATTAATTGGAGGCATATTTACGCTGAGAATAAACACTGGCTGAGATGTTTCTCAAATGAACCAAACCTAAACATTTTTGAAATTGTGCTTCCCCACTGATGCCTGCAGAACGGCGGGTCGGGGCTGCTGGAGCCGCTGCTTGCGGTTCTTCTGATCTGGAGACAGTCATTAGGGACCGTCATTAGGCAGGTGACAGGAAGGCTCCCTCAGGGCCCACTGCAGCCCTTTGTGCTTCTTGGTGCTGGTGATGACTGGCTGCTGACACTGGAGAGGTCTCCACACCCTGTTTGCCTGTGATGTGAGTTCAGGGTTGGGTGGTCCAGCCATGCCCCTCACTGGCTACCATGTCACCCTGGGGCCATGAGAGATTCCAAGGTTGGCTTTGCACAGGAACACCTTTCACTGCCAGGGCACAGCTGGGGAGCATATTGGCAGGAGAGACCTCGTCCGTCTGCGTGGTCCTCATGGTTGGCAGTCCAGACTCTGGTGGGGGTGTCCCTCTGTGTCCTGTCGCAGAGGACTCTGGGGGTGGTTTGTGTCTTTCCTTCACATCCCTAATGACCTTGAGCTTCCTGCGTGCCCATCTGTTTCCACACTCTCCAGTAAGCCCCTGGTGTGTTTCAAGATGCATTTCTTAAATATTTATGAACAGTGATGCCGTTTCCTTGGCATTCAGCAGTGGGAGTCGGGTTTCTTCCTGTGGGAGTGGTATTGGAGACCCTGAAAGTGTGTGTGGACGCCCCCTCACCTTTAGCTATGCGAGCATCTTGTGGGGTCCTCGGGCTGTGGTTGCGGAGCCCACCTTCCCCAGGCCAGCTGTAGTGTGGGGGCTTTGGCTGGATCGGATACCATGTGGGTTGAGTCATCTGTGTGTGTGTGTGTGTGTGTGTGTTCACTTTTGTGTGGGTTACCTAAAATATTTAGGGCTGTAAACGCTTGAAGATGTCGGGATTCATCTTCTTTTTCCAAGTTTTTTCCTTTTTTTTTTTAACTGCATTACTCAGCAGAAATGCTCATTTCCTTCTCCCGCCCCATTAGGGTAGGAGGATGGGGAGAGTGACAGCAGCCGCCCAGCACCATCGACCTGGCGCCATCGACCCAGTGCACGCCTGGGCTTGGGGTGCCATGAGCACTGTCTCGTTCACTGTTAGTAACAGTCTCTGATGGTTGACCCTGCTGTCCTGATTTTGTAGGTGACGAATTAAGGCCAGAAATGCTAAGGAACAGGCCCAAGGTCACCCAGCTAATGAGGGTGACACACCAAAGCCCACTGTGTGCCGTCCACACCAGTGGGGCCTGTAGGGCGACTCCCCTGCAGACCCTGAGCTGGGCAGCGGCCCCAGACCTGAGAGGGCAGACAGGAAAGGAGCACAGCCAGTGCTGATGGCGCTCAGGTTTCACTGTCCAGATGGTAAGCGTTCCGAGAACGAGGCCACAGGCCACTGCCTTTCACTTCTGTGACCGTGTAACTCCCAGCCCAGGTGGGGCCCTTCTGTGAGGGACAGCACACACAGTGAGTGGTCAGGATGCTGGGTGACGGCCATCACCCAGGATCCCTGAGCCTCGAGGACACATGTTCCCTCCTTATCAACTTGTTACAAACGCACCCTGAGGCCCAGATCCTGTTTGTATTTCTCTGTGACCGGCTGTTCTTTCCAGAAAACACTCCTCAGGTCTCCCTTGCCTTCCGCCAGGGCTCACGGTCTCTTGTCAGCACCCCCACAATAGTTTGCGACACCTTCAGCCTCCTCCCTCTCTCCTCTGGCCCATTCTTTATTTTTTTATTTTTATTTTTTTTTATGTTTTGAGATGGAGTCCTGCTCTGTCACCCAGACTGGAGTGCAGTGGCACGATCTCGGCTCACTGCAACCTCCACCTCCCAGGTGCAAGCGATTCTCTTGCCTCAGCCTCCCAAGTAGCTGGGATTACAGGCGCCCGCCACTATGCCTGGCTAATTTTTGTATTTTTAGTAGAGATGGGGTTTCACCATCTTCGCCAGGCTGGTCTTGAATTCCTGACCTCGTGATCCACCTGCCTTGGCCTCCCAAAATGCTGGGATTACAGGCGTGAGCAACCATGCCCGGCCTGGCCCATTATTTAAAGAATGGTCTTTAAATAATTGTGGTAAAATATACAAAATATAAAACTTACCACTTTAAGGTAAGTGCCATATTAAATTCAGTGCCATTTAACACATTCACCGTGTTGTCCAACCATCATCACTAGCTAGTTCCAGCACATTTTTATCACCCCAAAAGGAGACCTGATTCCCATTAAGCAGTCACTCCCATGCCCCTTTCCCCAGCCCCTGGTAGCCACAAATCTGTTTTGTGTCCCTGTGATTTGCCTATTCTAGACATGTCATAGAAATAGAATCTTATAAGTTGTGATGTGAACATCTATCTGGCCTCTTTCACTTAGCTTGCTATTTCAAAGCCCAGCTACATTGTAGCATTTGCAAGTGCTTCATTCCTTTTCACAGCTGAGTAATATTCCATTGTACCAATAGACCACATTTTGTTTATCCATTCATTGGTTGATAAGACATTTGGGTTGTTTCCATATTTGGGCTGTTGTGAGTAGTGCTGCTATGAACATTCATTTACAAGTTTTTGTTTGCATACCTGTTGAATTTTTGGGGATATATGCCCAGAAGTAGAATTGTGGGGCCATGTGGTAATTTGATTTTTAACATATTGTGGAGTTACCAAACTTCTCCACAGAGCTGTACCATTTTACATTCCCATTAGCAATGCACAGTGGTTTCAATTTCTCCACATCCTCACCAGCACTTGTTTTATTTTATTATAAACATCCTAGTGGATATGAAGTAGTATCTCATTGTGGTTTTGATTTGTATTTCCCTAGTGGCTAATGATGTTCTGCATCTTTTCATGTACTTGTTGGCCATTTGTATCTCTTCTTCAGAGAGATGTCTACTCAAATCCTTTTCCATTTTTTAATCAGGTTGTTTGTGTTTTTATTGTTGTTGTTGTTTTTGAGACGGGGTCTCACTCTGTCACCCAGGCTGGAGTGTAGTGGTGGGATCTCAGCTCACTGCATCCTTGACCTCCTGGGCTCAAGTAATCCTCCCACCTCAGCCCCTGGAGTAGCTGGAACTACAGGCATTCACCACCACACCCAGCTAATTTTTGTATTTTTTGTAGAGATGGGGTTTTACCATGTTGCCCAGGCTGCTCTCAAACTCCTGGACTCAAGGAATCCTCTCGCCTTGGCCTCCCAAAGTGCTGGGATTACAGATTGTGAGCCACCACACCCAGCCATGTTTTTGTTGTTGAGTTGTAAGAGTTCCTTATATATTTTAGATACTAAGCCCTTATAAGATATGTGATTTGTTAATATTTTCTACCATTCTGTAGGTTCTTTTTTCACTTTCTTGCTCGTTTCTTTGATGCACAAAATTTTAAATTTTTGGTGAAGTATCATTTATTTTTTCTTCTATTGTTTGTATTTTTGGTGTCATGTCTATCTAAGATAGCGGTCCCCAACCTTTTTGCACCAGGGACTGGTTTTGTGGAAGACAGTTTTTCTACTGACCAGGGAGCAGGGGATGGTTTGGGGGTGAAGCGAGATCATCAGGCTTTAGATTCTCATAAGGATCATTAGGCATTAGATTCTCATAAGGAGAACACAACCTAGGTCCCTTGCATGCACAGTTCACAGTAGGGTTCATGCTCCTATGAGAATCTAATGCTGCCACTGATCTGACAGGAGGCAGAGCTCAGGCAATAATGCTTGCTCACCTGCCATTCACCTCCTGCTGTGCAGCCCAGTTCCTAACAGACCATGGACTGGTACTGGTCTGCAGCCCGGGGGTTCGGGACCCCTGATCTAAGACACTGTTGCCAAATCAATGAAGATTTTTTCCCTTGTGTTTTCTTCTAAGAGTTTTATGGCTTAGCTTTTATATTTAGATATTTGACCCATTTGAGTTAATTTTTGCATATGGTGTGAGGTAAGGGTCAATACCATTCTTTTGCATGTGGTCCTAACACTGTTGTTGAAGAGATTGTTCTTTCCTTATTGAATGAATAGTCTTGGCCCCCTTATTGACAATCAGTTGACCATGGACTCATAGTTTTGTTTCTGGACTCTCCATTGTATTACATGGATTTGTATATCTCATCTTATGCCAATACCACTCTGTTTTGATTACTGTAGCTTTGTAGTAAGTTTTAAAATTGAGAACTCCTCCAGTTTGTTCTTTGTTTTCAAGACTGGTTTTGAAAACAGTTTTGACTCTTTAGGGTCCCTTGTAATTTCCATTTTCTGCAAACAAACAAAAAAGCCTTTGGATTGTTGACAGATGGTTTTGAATCTGTATATTAGTTTGGGAAGTGTTCCCATCCTAACAATATTAAGTTTTCCAATCTATGAACGCAGGGTGTCTTTCCCTTTAATTTCTTTCAAAAATTTCTTACAGTTTTCAGTGTACAAATTCCTTCACTTTTTAATGTAGGCAGTAAACTACAGAGGTATTAGTAGTACTTGTGAATTTGTCACCCATGCAAATCACAGGTGTTTTTATATCACAATGCAGTTGTGGGACAATGTGATCTTGGGACAGTGTTTATTGCTCATAGTTCCTTTGAAGCCATAGTATCAGATCTTGTTCAGTGTGTTAACAAATGCATATATATTATATGAAAAATTTATACTTTTGTAATATTTCTATACCAGTATTTCAGTATAATCAGTTTTCTTTGCAAGTGTATGTATTGTGTTTTTTGCATTTAGAACATCATTCTAAGGATTTGTGGTTTCACACAGCTGCCAAAGAGGTCAATGACACAAACCTGGTGGAGCCCTGCACCCACAGCAGTGGGGGCTGGGCCACCTCAGGGCAACTGTGGGACGCACAGCAATGAGTACAAATCCCTGCCCAGCAGCTATAATCCCATTGCTCCTGCTTTAGAGCTTTTACTGCCAGCTGCACAGAAGTGATGTAAATTTCGGGATAATGTAGACCCTGCTGTAATACACACATGCATGCACATCAGGGATAGGCATCTGTCCTTCAGATGACTGCTTGTGCTGTGAGGAAAGCTAGTTTGTCACAAAGTGGCAGTTGCTTCCTGGGGTCCTGAAACACCCAGGAACTGTCTGCTTCCAGTATCTTGATGTGGCAGACGGGCACCTTTGTCGCTGGGCTCGTGTTCCCTTTCCTGCAGGATGTGCGATGCTGCAGCCACGCTGGTCATAGACACTGGGTTTTTTTATGCTTCAGGCCTGTGGCACAAACCCTTTCTCCCTGCTGGACTCTCATTTCCCTCCTCCCTGGTAAGCTCCTCCTCCTTTGGGACATGGACCCCTCCTCCCAGAAGCCTTGCCTAGCAAATAGCCGGGCTGGCTCTTTAGCAGTTCTCAGCCTGTGTTGGGAAGAGTTAACACCAGGGTGATGCTGTGGGACCCTACAGCCCTGCAGGGCTGCTCAGCCACATCAAAGCGCCTGAGAATGTGCCCTGGCTGCCTGGGGATTCTGTAAGAAGGAAGAAGGCAGGGACTTTTGGGACTGAGGTGCTTTGGCCATCATGGGCCCCTTCTTTCACTAAAAAAAGAGAAAATTTTGACTGCTTTGCCCTAAAGATCAATACAGTCCAGGCAGAGTTCCTCAGTATAGATTCACCAGCGTCAGTATGATGATGATGATTTTTTGAGACAGGACCTCGCTTTGTCACCCAGGCTGGTGTGTAGTGGCACACCATCTCGGCTCACTTCAGCCTCAAGCTCCCAGGCTGAAGCGATCCTCCCAAATCAGCCTCCTGAGCAGCTGGGACCACGGTGCATACCCCCATGCCCGGCTAATTTTTTGTTTTTTTGTTTTTTTGGTTTTTTTGTAGAGATGAGTTATCCCTATGGTGCCCAGGCTGGTCTCGAACTCCTGGGCTCAAGTGATCCTCTCGCTTCGGCCTCCCAAAGTGCTGGGATTACAGCATGAGCCACAGCACCCAGCCTGCTATTATTGTTTTCCTTTGATTTTTTTTTTTTTTCTTCGAGATGGGGTTTTGCTCTGTAGCCCAGGCTGGAGTGCAGTCCACGATCTCAGCTCACTGTATCCTCCACCTCCCAGGTTCCAACGATTCTCCTGCCTCAGCCCCCTGAGTAGCTGGGATTACAGACACCCATGACCATGCCTGATTAATTTTTGTATTTTTAGTAGAGTTGGGGTTTCACCATGTTGGCCAGGCTGGTCTCGAACTCCTGACCTCAGGTGATCTGCCCACCTCAGCCTCCCAAAGGGCTGGAATTACAGGCGTGAGCCATGGCACCCGGCCTTTCTCCTTTGATTTTGAAACAAAATTAAACTTGAACATGTTTGTGGGTTCCTGCAGGCACTGTGGACCCAGGTCCGGGCCCCGTGCTTCCTGTGCTTGACAGAGATAATGCGCCCTGGAAGAAGGTCCCGGCTTCTAAGGAAATGCGCTTCTCCCAACCTAGAGACTGCCTGGCCCACCTGGAGAAGCCAGGCATGAGAGTCAGATACTGTCTGTCAACCCACAGGGCGTGGACAGAAGAGCCGCCCTGGATCTGCTTCCTTCCCAGGCGAGATCACTGGCTTAATAAAACCAAGACAGCCAGCACCTCCTGCAAACTAAATCCATGTTCTGTTCGATGTGTAGACGTTATTCTGGGTCGGCTCCAGGTGCCCAAGAGTTGCTCAGTATGTGCTCATTAGGAGATGGAGTATCTGCCGGTTGTATTCATTCATTCATTCACTCACTCACTCATTCACTCACTCACTCACTCAGTCACTCACGCACTGAACGTGCAGGAGGCATCTTCTCTGTGCCATCTTCTCTATGTGTGAATCATAGCCCTGCCCTCGGGTTCCATCTATGGGGAGATGAACTTGAAAGGAGAAGTGAGTGTAACAAATAACCACCCATGCCATGGCTGAAGACGGTGCACGGGCATTCTCCCCAGGCCTGAAAGTCGGAAGTCCTAAGTCAGTTTCACTGGGCTAAAATCCAGGGGTGTGCAGGGCCCTGCTCTGTCCGGAGGCTGTCAGGGACGCACTGTTTCCCTGCCTCTTCTGTCTTCTGGAACTGCATGGGGCTCATGGTCCCATCCTCTGCCTTCATACCCTGTAGCACAATGTCTTCAAGCTTCTCTCTGCTCTTTTGTCTGTCTCCAAGTCGCCACCTCCTCGGCAGGGGCACCTCCCTCTGCTCCCCTGCTAGGAGGACACCTGTGATTACCTTTAGAACTCACCTAATCATCTGGGATAATCTCCTCTTCTCAAGGTCCTTGACTTGATTGGATCAGCAAAGTCCCTTACCAGCTGCGGTTTTGGGGGTAGGACCTGGGTGTCTTTAGGGCCATTATTCAGCCACCGACAGCCAGTTTGCCTGGGCCCAGTCATGGACATCTGAACCTCAATTTCCCCATTTATAAAACACGGTCAGTAATACTGCCTTGCAGGTGTTGTATAAGGAGTACGCAGACTTGAAACAATGACCAGACTACAGAAGGCGGCGGACGTCTCCAGAGCTCCTCCTAATGGTAGTGTTTTGTTGTGAGAGTATAAAGTCTGGTGGGGTGTGTAGCTAGAGAGCCCCCAGGAATTCTGCCCAGATGTGGAATCCTTTGTTTATCCCCTTGCTTCCAGCTTAGGCTGCATGCGGGAGGCATCTGGAGTTTTAAACTTGCTATGCCACTGTCACTACTTGGGGTGGAGTCCAGACGCTGGGGACATTAGAGACGCCCATGATTCTCATCGGCAGCCACAGTTGAGTCCATTTGTACCCAGGCTGGAGCCACTGCGAATGGCTGCCACCTCTCTTTTTGCATAGCCAACACCGGCCTCTTAGGATCACCTGGGTCCTGTTGGCCGACTTGAAGGTGCTGCCTTTTCAGTGACAAGGCCTTTGTTATGTGTAAAGAAAGGCATTGAATTGGACGGTCTCCAGCTTCTGCCCAGCATGACGATTGCAACATTGTGTGGGAGTGGGGCTCCCATTGGGTAACAATGGCTCACCCAGCTCACCACGCCCACTGTTTGCTAGCCATGGGGTCTCCTGCACACCCCACCATAGACTTAGGTGCTGGGCCGGCATCCCCCTTTCACAGGAAGCCAGGCGTTGGGGTGGATGCCCTTTGCAGGGTCACTGTGTGCGGCCAAGCAGGCCGGGACCCCAGGGCTACCTCACTGTTAGTCCCTGGCAGTGAATGGCTAGTTTGTCCGTCTTTTAAGTATTTTCCAGTTGGTTGAAAGATGGAGTTGCTGGTGGTCGTGGATCTCCAAGATGCTTACGATCATGGCATGTTGTTGTAGAGAAAGCTTAAAAGATACTGCACGGTCCTGGAGGAAATGCGATGTCTGGCTCAGTAAGGTCATCCATTGTTCCAGAGTCCTTCTAAGTATCTCATGGGGAGGGGGCAGGGACTTAGGAAAGTCTCCAAACTGTGACACAATTTTATTTCACTTTAATTAGGGAAAAATAGGTGCTGGGCTCCTTGGTGCCTGCATGCACGATTGGTGTCCCGATAGAGGCTGGGATGTTCCAGAGCCTTCCTGGGGCAGGGGGCCTGGCCAGGGCTTTGAAGGGCACGGAGGAGAGATGGCAGGGCAGCCTGACATGGTGCGGAAGGAACGGGGTAATGGCAGAGAGAACAAGTGCAGGGGAGGGGAGCCGGTCCTGAGCCCTCTGAAGTCACTCTGCTATTAGGGCCCCCGTAACAAAGTACCACAAACTGGGGGGACTCAGAGCAACAGAAATTTACTCCCCACTACTGGAGGCCAGAAGTCTGAAATCAAGGCATCGGCAGGGCTGTGCTCCCTTGGAAACCTGCAGGGGAGACTGTATTTGCCCCTCCTAGTTCCTGGAGGTTGCCACCATCCTTGGCTTTGCTGTGTAGACCCAGTGCTCTCTCATCTTCCGTCCTCAGGTGGCCCTCTCCCCATGTGCTTGTCTGTCTGCATCCAAATTTCCCCTCTTTATAAGGACACACGAGTTTGGTTGGATTAGGGCCCATCCTGATGGCCTCATTCGCAAAGACCCTATTTTCAGATCAGGTCTTCACAGATCCTGGGGGCTGACCTTCAGCATCTCTTTTTGAGGGGCCCAGCGTGCTCTCAACTCTTGGTCTCTTGTCCTTCTCCTGAGATGCGCCAGGGTGTGAGGCATGGTGCCCCCACTTGGGCGATGAGATGTGGGGCCCAGAGAGGCCAGATGACCTGTTCAAGATCACACAGTCAGCAGCTTACAGGATTTAACTCCGAGCCAGCTTCTGGCAAGGCCCGTGGCCCTCTCTCTCCTTAGGCCATGGACCCCACGCCGTGCCCTGCAGTGGCAGAGGAGAGCCCAGCCCCGGAGTCTGCACAGGGCAAGGGGAAGAGAGAGCTCAGCCTGTAGGGGAGCGCTTTGCCACACCCCAGGCCACCTGCTGACTCTCCTTGGATGTATTTCTTTGCCTTCTCCCCTCAACTGTTCTAGGGACTCTCATGTTCTCACATTCTCATTGCACGGTTCTGCTGGCTCCTCAGCCATCAGGCCCGGGATCCTGTGGGAAAGGCTTGGCTAGGTTTCGGAGGACACGCCCGCGGAGGCTGTTCCCCCACAGCCCTGCAGTAGAGAATGGGGGTTCTTTCTAAACCTAGACAGATGGGGTGCCAGGAGCCAAACTGATGTGGCTTCCCAACTGGAGAAACAGGTTTAATGATGCCTCATCTCTTCAAGGACTTGAAACTTGAAACCCTCTTCGTTTTGTTTTGTTTTGTTTTTGAGATGGAGTCTCACTTTGTCACCCTGGCTGGAGTGCAATAGCACGATCTCGGCTCACTGCACCCTCCACCTCCCAGGTTCAAGTGATCAGCCTCCCGAGTAGCTGGGACTACAGGTGCCCACCACCATGCCCGGCTAATTTTTTCTATTTTTAGTAGAGACGGGGGTTTCACCATATTGGCCAGGCTGGTCTCGAACTCCTGACCTTGTGATCTGCCCACCTCTGCCTCCCAAAGTGCTGGGATTACAGGTGTGAGCCACTGCGCCCGGCCCCTGAAACCCTCTTCTAACAGGACATCTTCACCTGTGGTGGCTTGGATCTCTTCTCAGAATAGTGTTTTCAGATGCACAGAATAAAATATAAAGGCTTATGAAGGAGGCCAGTTAGATGGAACCAAGTCCTCTGGACTACCCTGAGTGAGGCAGCCCTGCAGTGTAGACTTGGAGAAAGGCAAGGTGGCCCTGGGTGAGCGTGGGACAGGGCAGCTGGTTAGAGGGTTGAGAGCCCTCTCTGCTGCCTGCCAGGCGCCACCCCAGGGCCAGCGAGGAAATGAGAGTGAGGATAACAGCAGTGACAGCAGACGGCTTCGCCGTGCTCCCCCCGCCCAGGCGCTGTCCTCAGCATCCCGGGCCCGTCCCTGGGAGGCGCTCCTTTCACTGCCATTCACAGGCTGGAGCCAGGTGCTGGACTCCCGGCCAGTGAGCTAGAGCCACAGGGTCTGTGCTTCAGCCCCTGTCCAGAGCCTGTCCTGACCCCAGGCATCATCAGGGCTTGCGGCTGTCATCCTCAGGCGGCCCTCCTCGGCTGGGCTCCTGCCACTGCCTCTGGCTGCCACATGCGTCGGACGGCTGCGCCTTCTTTCTCTGGCCAGCTTTGCCTGCTTCACCACAGCTCCGCGCTCTGCTGCCCTGGCCTTGCGCCGGCCTGTGCACCGCAGCTGTGATCCGGACTAAACGGCGCCTTTCCCTGTGGGTGCTGCGGCCCGGGGGGGCAGCCTGGCTCCATCCTGTCTGCGTCCTTTGTCAGGCATAGGCTCCATATGCACTGTAGTCTGTCCCAGTGGACTGAAGTTTCTCTGGCCCTTAGAGAGGGTGATGGCCCTGAGAAGGCAACCCACAGTTGGTCGGGGTTGGGGGAGTGGAGGCAGGAGTCGTGACTGAGGAACTGGTAGGACTTGGGGACCAGAAGGATGGGCCCCTCAGAGGGGATATGAATCTGCCTGCCAGGGGCCTGAGGGGTCCCTCCCTGGGTGAAGGGACACAGAGGAGACAGGTCTCATTGGAGTTGTAGTGGGTGTGAGCTGGGGAGACGGGAGGGCGGGCGGGTGGTGGGGCATAGCAGGTAGCCAGGTGGCGCTCGAGAGCAGCCTGGCCTGGGGTCTCATGGTCTTGGTGCAGCCCTTGGCCTGCTCCGGGCACAGTGCTGAGAGCGCCTAGGACCGATGAATCTGGCAGCACAATGGACAGGAATCTGACAGCAGAGAGGCCACGTCCCTCAGCTCTGATTCAGAGCTGGTCTTGCGGCTAGGGCTTCCTGCAGTCAAGATGCAGGCTCGGGGACAATTGTGAGGCCTGGAGATGAGGACCCCTGGGAAGTGGAGGCAGGGGATGAGCTGCAGTGACTAGTGTGGCTCTCCAGGCATTAGACGGAGAGGTGGTGGAGGTGTCGTCCCATGTCATAGGCAAGGAGTCTGTGGCTCAGAGAGGTTCAGGGGCTTCCAAGGTGGTGAGGCTGGTAAGCTGCAAGGGTGCAGCTGCAGGCAGAATCTGCACCGTGGGCCCTGGTGCTGGGGTCTGGGCTGCTTGCAGGGGGTGCATAGGGGCTCCCAAAGAGAAGGAGGGTTGCCCAGTGACTGCAGCATTCACGGCAGGGCTGGCCGCCCGTCTTCTAGGTGACCATGCTGCACGGCTGATAGGGCACTTTCTCATGCACATCTCCTGCTTCCCCAGGACCAGTGCCTGGGATGCCCTTGGTCTCTTTCACAGACGGGAACCGGGGGCCCCATGGGGTCAGGGGACTCCAAGCCTAGAGTTCCAGAGGCGGGCAGGGCTCAGGAGGGCACTCTGCTGGAGGGTCTACCCAGCGGAGCTTTGGGACTGCAGCCTTAGGAAGCAGCAGAGCTCCCCGTTCTTTAACCTTGTTGGCTGTAGGGTCTGTATGTGGCCAGGGGAGAGTCCCAGCCCCTTGCAGCCCCCAGGCTGCTGGGAAGGCGGTGGGGAGAGAGCAGCTCTGTGCATGTTCAGACTAAGATTACGGAGGCCCTGCCATGTGCTGGTACCCGGCATCCTCCCACCCAGCCAGGGAGCCTCATCGCTCTCTCTGCCCCTCTGGGCGGGAGGGGGGCCATCTGCACACTGTTTTAGCTTTTTATTGATTTATTTTGAGGTGGAGTCTCGCTCTGTCACCTAGGCTAGAGTCCAGTGGTGCGATCTCAGCTCACTGCAGCCTCTGCCTCCCGGGTTCAAGCGATTCTCCTGCCTCAGCTTCCTGAGTAGCTGGGATTACAGGTGCCCACCAACACGCCCGGCTAATTTTTGTTTTTAGTAGAGATGGGGTTTCACCACATTGGCCAGGCTGGTGTCGAGTTCCTGACCTCAGGTGATCCACCCACCTCGCCATCCCAAAGTGCTGGGATTACAGGCGTGAGTCACCACACCCGGCCCGTTTTGGCTTTGAGACATACTCTTATCTCTGCCAGGCTCCCTGGCAGCCGGGTGCCTTCAAGGTCCAGGTCCAGTGTCATCTAGTGACCCATGCCCCATGCCCTCCAGCTGGGGCAGGCTGTCCCCCTCCAAGCCAGCTGTCTTGCAGCTGTCATGAGTTCATCTGTAAACCCCAGCTGAACACCTACTGTGTGCTGGGGCTGTCTAGTGCTCAGCACACCATGGTGAAGAAAACCGAATCCCTGTCCTTGAGGACACTAACTAACCACACGGGAAACCACCAAGGGCAAAGGCTGATGGGGCTGCCGAGGTTCTGTCAGGATGGCCCCACGCAAAAGCAGGCTGGTGTCCATGTGAAACTGCGTCCCAGCACTGAGCCCAGGGCTCAGGACACGTTTGCTGAGCGGATGCTTGGCTGGTAGCTGATGCACCACGGCCGTGTTGGGGCAGTGGGCAGCCAACCCCGCTTCTTAGACATGTGTCTCAGTGGCCCGAGAGCTGCCTGGGCAACAGTGGGGCTTCCTCATATCGGTACCCTGAGCTCTCTGCAGGACTTTGGGTACTAAAAATAACTAATTTAAAATGAAGGTCACTTATTAATATGGTGAAAAATTAAACTGTTACAAAAAATTGCCCAGTGAAAAGTGATGCTCTTAACCTCTTGTCCTCAGCTGCCCTCCCCAGGTTCTTCCAGAGGCAGTCTCTGCACATGCTGTGTATTGGGGGGCCTGCGTGTGCGGGGGTGTGTATGTCTGTCCTGCTGCCTTCCGACCACCCCTGACGGTCCCGCCTCTGCCCACAGGTCTCTGTGCTGGTCCTCTTCGCCCTGGCCTTCCTCACCTGCGTCGTCTTCCTGGTCGTCTACAAGGTGTACAAATATGATCGCGCCTGCCCCGATGGCTTCGTCCTCAAGGTAAAGCTCCATTTTCCCCCAGAGGCCTTGGGATGTCTTTGCACCCCCTGTTCTCTCCCTTGAACTCAAAGCTGCTCCTGCCGTCTCCCCCAGCTGGCCCAGGCACAGGCCTTAGAGCAGCAGAGGGCCAGTGTCAGGAGTGTCCCTGCGGAAGGCTCAACTGGAGAGCAGGGCAGGTAGGCAGGGGACACATGAGACCCACAGGAAGGAAACTCCTGGACTCGGCCCCTGGGAGCTGACCTCAGCAGTCCAGGGAAGGGCCCTCCTCAAAAGTGGGCCCAGCCAGGGAAATGCCCAGGGTGATACCTACCGGGTCCCAGCGGATTGCTCTGGGGGAGGGAGGGAGAGGGGACCATGTCCACCACATGAAAGAGAGAGGACATACTGGGGGAAGCCAAGTCCCACAGAGAGGAAGGCCTTGCCCAAGGCCACGCAGGGACTGGGGAGCAGGGCTGGGGGGCACACCTACCCTCTTGACCCATGTCCCTCTTCTGCCTGTCCCACCGCGGGAGCCACACTGGTGCTGGGCTCTCTACAGGCATGGAAATGCTTGCTTTCCATGTATAATGGTCATTCCAAAAAGCCCACAAGTGGCATGCAAGGCAACAGGATTAAAGAAAAGGGAGAGGAGATAAGGGTGGAAAGAGAAGACGGAGCCAGGAGGAGGCCTGGCCATGCATCACTTAGTGACAGGAATAATTCCTGAGAAATGCATTGTTAGGCAATTCCATCATTGTGCCAACCTCACAGAGTGTACTGTACACACCCACACAGCCCAGCCTGCTACATACCTGGGCTGTAGGGTATGGCCAACTTCTCCTAGACTACAAACCTGGACAGCATGTTACTGTACTGAACAATGGAGGCAGTTGTCACACAATGGTATTTGTGTATCTAAACATAGAAGAGGTCCAGTAAAAACAGGGTATAAAAGATAATGCATCGTCCACCTGAATAGGGCAGTTCCATCATGAATGCAGTGTGCAGGACTGGAAGCTGGTCTGGGTGGGTGTGTGAGGGAGTGGGTGGTGAGCGAATGTGAAGGCCCAGGGGTGACTGTGCACTCCTGTAGACGGAGTGAGTGCTGGACACTTGAGCTACACTCGATTCATAACATATTCTTTCTTCAGTAATAAATTAATCTGAGCTCACTGTAACCTTTTTACTTCATAAACTTTTTTTTTTTTTATGTGACGGAGTCTTACTCTGTTGCCCAGGCTGGAGTGCAATGGCACGGTCTTGGCTCACTGCAACATCTGCCTCCTGGGTTCAAGTGATTCTCCTGCCTCAGTCTCCCGAGTAGCTGGGATTACAGGCGCCCGCCACCACCTGGCTGATTTTTGTATTTTTAGTAGAGACGGGGTTTCACCATGTTGGCCAGGCTGGTCTCGAACTCTTGACCTGAGGTGATCCGCCCACCTCGGCCTCCCAAAGTGCTAGGATTACAAGCGTGAGCCACGATGCCCGGCCCATAGACTTTTAAGTTTTTGACTCTTTTGTAATGACACTTAGCTTAAAGCTCAAACACGTTGCACAACTGTATATTATTTTTCTTCATGTGCTTTTTCTATTAAAAAATTTTCAATTTTTTTTTTTTTAATTTCAACACATTTTTGTTAAAAACTAAGGACACAGACACACACATTAGCCAGGCCTGCACAAGGTCAGGATCAACAGTATCACCGCCTTCCGCCTCCACACCTTGTCCCACTGGAAGGTCTTCAGGAGCAGTGACAGGCACAGGGCTGTCATCTCCTAGGATAACAATGCCAGGACAGGTGTGGTGGCTCACGCCTGTAATCCCAGCACTTTGGGAGGCCGAGGTGGGAGCATCACCTGAGGTCAGGAGTTCAAGACCAGCCTGGCCAACATGGTGAAACCCCCTCTACTAAAAATACAAAAATTAGCCAGGCGTGGTGGCGGGCGCCTATAATCCCAGCTACTCGGGAGGCTGAGGCAGGAGAATTGCTTGAACCCAGGAGACTGAGGTTGCAGTGAGCTGAGATCATGCCACTGCACTCCAGCCTAGGCGACACAGTGAGACAACGTCTAAAAACAAAACAAAACAAAACAAAACATAACATAACATTGCCTTCTTCCAGAATCCCTCTTGGAGGAGCTCCCTGAGGCTCTTTTAAACTTTTGTTTTAATAACTAGGCATACACTCTAAAATACTGATTAAAAAGTATAGTATGGTAACATAAACGAGTAACATAGGCATTTATTATCACTGTCAAGTATTATGTTCTGTATGTAATTTTATGTGCAAGACGTTTATACAGCTGACAGTGCAGGGGGTGTGTTTACACCAGCACCTCCGCAAACGTGAGGCATGTGTTGTGTTCTGTCCATACAGTGGCTGCGAGGTCACCAGATGATGGGAGTTTACAGCTCCGCAATTGTCTTATGGGGCCACCGTGGCATGTGGTCCATCGTTGACCCAAATGCTGTTAGGCCGCGCGTGGCTGTAAAACGCGCTTGCTGTGGGCTCCCATTATCCATACACTCCGTAGCTGGCTCTGAACTTCCCAGAGTCAGTGTGAGATGCTCATTTCCCGGGCTTGGCACTGCTGAGATTAAAATAAAGCAGGAGAAGCCAACTGTTTCTGGCACTGAGCACGTGCACAGGGAAGCCTGGCTCGTCAGCTGTCACTGGGTAACTTAGGTTTGGGTTTCGTTTAGGTTTTGTTTTTTGCTGGTATGAGGACGCAGAGTCCTTACGCAGTTAGCAGGAAAGGCTGGAATTCACGTTGTCCAGCCCAAGTCCCTTTTTCTCCTTCCACATCATGCTGTCCTTCAGGCTCCCGACATTCAGCTCTTCCTTCCTTGGATAGGCATGTACGTGGCACCCACGCCGTGCCAGCAGCTCTTGCTATTGTTCTAGGCGCTGGAACACAGGCGAGAGCCAGTCAGGTGCAGCTCCCTGCCTTCGCGAGGCTCTTACATTCTCAAAAGAGTGGTGAGGAAGTCAATCGCACACTGAATGCAAAGGCTATAGACAGACAGGAAAGAGGGCCCAGGGTTTGGGCATGGGCATGTGGGTGGTAGTTTCTAGAAGGACGGTCCACATTGGAGGAGCGGGTCTCCAGGAGGTAAGCCAGGGCATGTGCGGGTCTTGGGGGAGTGTGCCCAACCAAGGAAAGCCCCCACCCTTTCACTCATGTTTTATTCAGCAAACCCCTGTCCATGCCCTAGGCTGGGGCTGGGAGAGTTTGAGTCTGTTTTGGAGGCTAAGAGGACACCAGGGCTTTACAACAAACAGAAGCAGAGGGTGTGGGCTTCAGGGAAGGAGGGCAGTGCTGGCCCTGACCCAGCGGGAAGGGGTGTGTGATGTTAGAGGAGCACAGAGGGAGCAGTGGGCGGTGGGGGCGTGCTGGTGAGGGGCCAGCTGCAGGCACAGGGAGGCAGTGGAGGGCGAACCAGCTTACGGCCAGACCGGGTGCACCCTGAGTGCCAGACACAGGCCCCTGGAGGAGGGGAAGTGATAGGGTGATCTCTCGGGTAATCTAGGGAGGCTGGAGGTTGGAAGGGAGAGACGGGGCAGTGAGATGACAAAGGAGGCTGCTGCAGTGGCTGAGGGAAGAGAAGACCGGGGCACTGGGGATGGAGGGGAGACTACAGACTGGAGGACTGATTTAATCTGGGAGGCAGAGGGATAAAAGGAGAGGGCCTTGTGCAGAGCTAGTTACTCAGGGAGGCCGATGTCATGGAGAGGGAGCACGGGCTGGCCCAGGAGCTGGCCCTGAGCAGGAGAGAGGACAGCAGAGGACAGCCTCCTGGGGGCCAGAAGTCCCCACCAAAACCGGCTACTTACAAATAACTGAGGCCAGCAGCTCACCGGCTGCCCTGGACTTCCTTCCTGGCTCATCCTCTCTGGGCCTGGAGCAGGTTCCCCACGGGAAGGAGGGGGCGGCTAAAACTGTCTTTCGCATCTTGCAAGCCCAAGTCCCGCTGGATACCTGGCCTGGGTGGGAGATGACCCAGGAGATGAAGCCCCGGTCCTATGCCCGGCTGCAGATGAGACTGGCGGCCACATTGGAAGGGGCCCCGCACCTGTTGTTTAAAAGGCCCTCCAGGTGATTCCCATTCACAGCCAGCCTTGGGAATGGAGGGTCCCCTGATAAGTTGTTCTGGAGTGATGTCCTGTGGGACTTTGGCATTTTCCACTAGCATCGAAGGAGGGGGTGTCCTTTCCGGAGAAGGCACCTGGGAGGGCCAGGGAGCTGCTGGTCTGTATCCAGCTGCCCTTGGCCAAAGCTGGAGAAAGGGGAGGTGTGAGCTCATGAAGTCCCCCTGCTCTTTTTCTTCCGTATTTGTGCGTGTGCTTGTCAACGCTGGGCAGCTTGTGTGGGGCTTTTATACCAGTTGCTCGTGGAATGCACCCAGAAGCCCTGTGAGGTGGATGGTTACATCCCCATTTTACCGGTGGCCGAGGGTGCACGCTGGTTACATCCCCATTTTACCGGTGGCCGAGGGTGCACGCTGGTTACATCCCCATTTTACCGGTGGCCGAGGGTGCACGCTGGTTACATCCCCATTTTACCGGTGGCCGAGGGTGCACGCTGGTTACATCCCCATTTTACTGGTGGCTGAGGGTGTATACAGGCTCTTCGTGGAGCCCAGGGTCACGCCCTTCAGTTCACTCGGTACAGTCAGCACGTGCGGTATTTACTAAGTGCCTCCTACTGTGTGCACGCTGGGTTCGCTCAAGTGATCCAGCCTCAGCCTCCCAAAGTGCTGGGATTGCAGGCATGAGTCATCGCACCCGGCCCTTAGTGGCTGTTCGTTTCCAGTGCTGACCGAGTGCTGGGTGCTGGTAAGAACACACTTACTTAGCTACCTCAGTCCTCCCATCCCTCACAAGACAGGTCTGTCATCAGCTTCGCTTCATAGGTAAGGGGATGAGGCGCAGAGAAGGTGGGGAGCCTCCCCAACTCCTCCACATGCAGGCCCAGCTGGGCCACGCACCTCTTGATGCACGCCCCACAGGTGACGGCAGCTCTGTATGAGGTGGGAAGGGGGGTGGCAGGAGTGCCGCAGGGAGCCTTCCCCGGCCCATCTGCGCTCACGGCAAGGCCTCTGTGTTCTGCTTCCACTGGGAAGCCCTTCTTCACCCCCTGGGGTGCTTGCCACCACGGGCACCGAGGTGCCTCCCCAGCCTTGCCTTCAGGCAGCCACGTTGTGTGGGAGGCACGTGGGGACTCCATCTGTCCTCCCTGGGCGGGGCACCTGGAGGGCAGGGCCGTTTCTGAGCCATCTCGTATGCCAGCCCTGAGCGGGGCCGCCACTCCACAGGTGTTGGCCACATCAGGTCTTGCAGTGCTCTGCTGGGTGCCAAGGTAGGAGGGAAGAGGGGAACCCGTGGTCCGTTTCCCTGAGGGATGATGAGCGGCAGGTGGAGAGGACAGCGTGAAGGGGCGTGGCGGTGGGCTGGAGGGGAGTTTGGCCTACGGAGCCTTCCTGACGCAGGTGCTGCCGATCTGAATGGGCTGTTTGTTCTGTAGCGTGTCAGCTGCTTCCCAACGTCCTGGTGGGGCTGAGATGAAGACGTTGGTGATAAAAAGGCTGTACTTAGGTGGTGTCTTTTGGCTTTATCTTTTCTGTCCACTCTGTGACCTGAGGCACATCCCGGCTTCTTAACATGAACCACCGTGCATTGACTTGAGTCCTCAGCAACACGGTGGGGTGACTCATTAGCCCCATTTTATAGGTGCGGGGCCTGAGATTCTCAGAGAAAGTACTTCCACGTGAACTCAGCTGGTGTGGTGGGCCTGGCCCCAAAGCTTCCCTTCTCCTGTAGTGCTGCCCTCCTGCCAGTGGCAGCCCCTGAACACTGGACGAGGGGCAGTGTTGGTGAGAAGCACATTCCATTTGTCATTTCTCTTCTGAAAATAGCTCTTTGCTCACAAGGGCCTTATAGGTATAAAGTATTCTCATCTTTAGACTTTAGGGTTCAATGAGCTGGTAACAGAGAGAATGGATTCCCCACGGGGCAGGGTGGCATCAGTAGCTGATCCGTGTACACCTGCCCTAAGCCAGTGGAGGTGAGTCACTTACCTCCGAGGACAGGCAGCAGCCACAGCTGCCAAAACAGGGAAAACACCCCCGGCGCCGCCTGAACCACAGGGCCTGGCCTGCAGGGAATGGGGGTGTGGATTTGCTGCCAGAATCCACTTCCTGATAAACCTCTGTAAGACCCAAGTGCTGTCTAGCGCACCCCCAACCCACGGCCCCTCCCCCCCCGCCATCTTCCCAGCCCCTAGTCATGACCACATAGTGGCTCTGTGTGCCAGCGCTGGGGCACAGAACATCACATCTGATCTGTCAGCCACGACCTAAGGTAGGTACCACCCTCCCTCTGCAGAGGACAACACAGGCCTGCCACTTCCTGATGCTACAGCAGCATGAGCTCGGGTTTTCTGAGTGAAGCCCACGGGCAGGGCAAGGGGACCAGCAGGGCCGATTTCAGCAGTGCTGGGGCCTGGGCTATATCATGCTCCTTTTGGTGGTCCTGGTGCCTAGCACAGAACCAGCATGAGATAAACCTGATGGGCGGCCCACCTGCTAACCTCACCCTGACATTCCTTTTCCTAAACACAGCAGGCATCCAGCATAAGAATTTCCAAATGGAGACAGGAGCTCACTCCCTTAGAGAAAGAACAAGACACGCCAGGTCACACTCAGGCCCCCAAATCTGCTCATGTGAGAACATCTGAGATCCACCTTTCTTCCTCTCTCAGCGAAACGTGTTTCGCCCCGTCTGCTCCCGACACTACATAGCAGCCAGGCAGCGTCACATGAGCCCGCACGTCAGAGGGGCCTCCGGATTCAGAGCATTGGGCCCAAAGTGGCCCCACGTTGGGTAGCAGATATTGTGTAGACTGTGGCCTTAGCCTTGGTTCTATTTGCAGCCCTGACTTACAGGGCAGGTGTAGGCTTCCCTGAACTCAGGTCCCCCTCTATAAAATGAGCTCTGTAATTGCTGTTTTTGAGGGCACCGAAGGGTGAAACCTCCATGAAAGCTCCAGTGAGTGAGATGGTCAAGGCAAGCTGGGATCCACCTCTCAGGCCAGTGTGCCCCACGGCAGCGACTGGATGCACGTTGGCC
This sequence comes from Macaca nemestrina, assembly GCF_043159975.1. Lineage (NCBI taxonomy): Eukaryota > Metazoa > Chordata > Mammalia > Primates > Cercopithecidae > Macaca > Macaca nemestrina. The sequence continues at coordinate 188,076,107 of NC_092127.1, forward strand.
AGATTTAAGACTGCCAATGGAAAAGATGGTTCTGACCAGCGCCCCCTGGGTAGAGCTTATTGTAAGGCCTTCCTTTTCTCACTCTCCTGTCTTTGGGTTGGGTGGGAAGTCTTGGATCAGTACCTTGGGTGACACGGTATGGGGTCGTGGAGTTGAGGTTGTAGTCACCTCTCTGGGTCTTGCTTCCCCCATCTATAGAGTGGGACTAGTGGAACTCACCTCACAGAGAGAGAATGCCTGAAAAGCATCCTGCACACGGCCAGTATGAGAATGTCAGGAGGGAAATGTGAACCTGGGCAGTTCCCCTTTCCTGCTTGCCACGGGTGGGGGAGATGGGCCTAGACACAGCAGGACAGCCTCAGGAGCTGGCCCCTCAGCTGGGGAGCCCGGTTAACCTGCCTTCAGCTTCAGAGGTAGAGAAAGACCTGCGCTCAGGCGAGGAGGTTCCCCAAGGAGATTCCCTGGTGCGTCGTGGGTAAGCCAGGCACAGATGTCTCCTGCCCGTCCTCACTCACTGGTGCTGTAGCCACCGCTGGGAATCCTAGTGTTGGCCTGAGGTACCTGGAGATGTTGAGTCATCAAAGAGATTCCAGATGTTCACCGCCCTGTATTTACTTGGGGCGGGGAAAGGAATCCAGCACTTTCCGTGGCAGAGGTGGAAACTTCAGGGTTTTCTTTTTTTTTTTTTTTGAGACGGAGTCTCGCTCTGTCGCCCAGGCTGGAGTGCAGTGGCGCGATCTCGGCTCACTGCAAGCTCCGCCCCCCGGGTTCACGCCATTCTCCTGCCTCAGCCTCCCGAGTAGCTGGGACTACAGGCGCCCGCCCCTGCGCCCGGCTAATTTTTTCTATTTTTAGTAGAGACGGGGTTTCACCATGGTCTCGATCTCCTGACCTTGTGATCCGCCCACCTCGGCCTCCCAAAGTGCTGGGATTACAGGCGTGAGCCACCGCGCCCGGCCAGGGTTTTCTTGTTAAGTACCAGGAGTTGGTGAGTGCTGTGGACTTCGCCACGTACCAGCAAAGTGGCCTTGACCACTTTGGACACTGGACTCAGTAGGGCTGAACCTTAGGCTTATTGGGAAGATGTTTAAAAATACTGATTACTACAGCACAAGTTTGCCGAGTCACACTTTTGTGGGGAGGGCCTGAGAATCTGGAGTTTTTAAACTCTTCCCAGGTGACAGTGGTGGTGGCTAAGGCTGGAGACCCCTGACTCAACTGCAGTCTCACTTTTCCTATTTGATAAAGTGACCCTTCTTGGCTATTAGTGTAATGCTTTGGTTGCTTAGATGCACAAATAGTCGCAGCTTTGACAAGGTGGAAGGTTTATTACGCTCTCACACTCAACTCCAAGCTTGAAGGCAGTGTGGGACCCACAAAGTCATCCCGGAGCTCTGATTCCCTGTCTCCTGCTGCCCTGCCAGCCCCCAGGGCTTTGTCCTCTGCATGGTCAGAGCTGGCCCAGAAGGGGGCAGAATGGCGGAGGGCAGGTAGCTTCCCTTTAAGGGCCCAGTGCAGAACCGGGTTGGTTACATCCACTTGAATCCCATTGGTCAGAAATCAGTCAATGGCTTCATCTGGCTACAAGGCAGGTTGGGAAATGTAGTCTTTTGGTGGGTGCCACATGCCCTGATCAACTCCCTGGGGAAAATGGGTAGACAGCAACCTCTGCACGCCTTCCTTCGGGTGATGGTGTGGGATCCCTGAGCTATATGAGCACACTGACCACCATGCCCACTTAGTGCCCCACCAACACCAGCTCTGTGGGGCAGTGGGTTAGGTCTGCTCCTGTACTGCCAGGCCACCAGCCTTGGCTGCAGGACCTTAACCTTTTTTGGCCCTAGACTCCCAACAAGCTGATGACAGTGATGAACAGTCTCCCTCCAGAATGCCCACACAACAGAATTCCACATACAACCCTAGGAGTCCTTGGCCTCTGCAGGGTTTGTAGCCCGTAGGGGATAGCTTCTGGCACCCCCACCCCTCCTGAGCTCCTCAGCAGCCTCCAGCTGCTCCTTGAGTCACCAGGCCCCCCTCCCAGCTCCTTCCAGTACAGCTCTTCTGACTCCTGCCCCAAGGCCTCTCTCCACTCTGGTTTCCTTTGCCTTGAGTGCTGCCCCGCCCTCGTCTCACCTAGCTAAGTTCTGCTGAGAACCTAGCTCAAGGGAAGCCCTTCTCACTTCCCTTCCGTCCTCATTTGAATTGGTTGTTTCTGGACATTAAGGAAGTGTCATTGTTTTCCAATTGATTAAAAATGACAACTAGTGCAAGATCTTCAGTGAAGTAAGGCCTGTTGTCCCATTACACTGGCGCCCTTGGAGCCCAAGTGTCCGTCTGCCATGACACTCACCAGCCAGTCTATAAAGAATAATCAAGGCGGCCAGGCGCGGTGGCTCAAGCCTGTAATCCCAGCACTTTGGGAGGCCGAGATGGGCGGATCACGAGGTCAGGAGATCGAGACCATCCTGGCTAACACGGTGAAACCCCGTCTCTACTAAAAAAATACAAAAAAACTAGCCGGGCGCGGTGGCGGGCGCCTGTAGTCCCAGCTACTCGGGAGGCTGAGGCAGGAGAATGGCGTGAACCCGGGAGGCGGAGCTTGCAGTGAGCTGAGATCCGGCCACTGCACTCCAGCCTGGGCGGCAGAGCGAGACTCCGTCTCAAAAAAAAAAAAAAGAATAATCAAGGCCAGGCTTCCCCTGTGCTGTGCACTCCGAGGGCGAGATCTATGCCCGTTTTTGCTCATCACTGTATGTGTTCCTCCAAGCTCAGGGAAGGTGCTCAGTAACTGTTGGCCGCCAACTGGAGACACACTGGCACCCCCTCTTGCACCAACGCGTGCTCTCAATGGCCTCTTGTCTTTCAGAACACCCAGTGCATCCCAGAAGGCTTGGAGAGCTACTACGCAGAGCAAGACTCCAGTGCCCGGGAGAAATTTTACACAGTCATAAACCACTACAACCTGGCCAAGCAGAGCATCACGCGCTCTGTATCGCCCTGGATGTCAGTTCTGTCAGAAGAGAAGCTGTCTGAGCAGGAGACTGAAGCGGCTGAGAAGTCAGCTTAGCGGGATGGGCAAGTTCCTTACAATGTGTCACTTGCAAGTAACAAAGGGACTTTGAGGGACATTTCATTAAATATAATTACTGATACTTTAGAGGTTACTCATTTATGGTGCAATTGCTTCTGTTTGCTAATGCTGCTTTGCAAATAAAACTTGCTGCCGACCACCCACGGGCATAAAATCAAGTGCATTTCAGCATTGCCTAAAGAGCTCTGACACCACTTTTCATGTTAAGATCTTCATTTAGCTCCTTTACTGGGATTTATTGGATGCTGTCAAAAAATAAATTTACACTGGATATGCCAAGGGTTTGGACCTCAGATAAATGCATTTTGTGGAATTGATTTCTTGAAACCACCCTACTGTCTGCAAACCTTCCTCCATAGCCATATCTAGAGTGATCTCTCGCTGTGCTAAGAGCAAGCCTCCTTCGCATTTCTTCCACTGCCATCAGCAGGTAACTGTGCTGACTGCTGCCAAGATGCACTGTAGTGAGTGGCATAGAGAATGAGGACAGAGACCCACCTGCCCCCCCCCCCCCTCCCCGTGCTGAGTCCTGAGTCGGGGTGGGACGGCCCTGCAATGTGGCAGGCTCGGTGTGGGTTTACTACTCTCTCCCCTCTGACTCTGGCATCTTGATAAGGAGGGAGGGGCACCACCCACCTGGGTGGCGACAGCTGGGGTTCGCTCCAGTGTGTGTAGACTGGCAGAGCATGTGAAGGAGGGGCTGGGAAGAGATGGCCCTGGGCCCGTGAGGCGCAGAACTCTCTCCCTGCAGGTGGTCTGTCTGCTCTGGGACGAGCTGATGGGAAAGAACGCCCACCGGCCCTCTCGTTCACTTCTGTTATGAATACATTTGCACCAATAGCCCTGTTAGTTTTTAAAGAAATGAGCTGGGTGGGAAAAGTGGAAATGTAATTTCTATTAAGCTAGGGCTACTTTAATTTTTATTCTATGAAACTGATATCCCTTGATGTGGGAAACAGGCAGGAAAGGCTGTGGGGTGGGGGGCTGGTGTGGCACCGTGCAAACAAAATGACAAATTTCAACTCACGATCTTTGTAAGAAAATTGTTCCAGTTTGAATCTTGATATTAAAGTTTATGTTTACAAGATTGCCAGTTAGATGAACTAAGTGTGTAAAACAATTAAATAGAAAAAAGACATTCACAGACGTTTCTTCTATGTTATTGAATGTGTTGTTTCTGGTGTACATGTCAAAAGTTTCAGTTTTTTAGTAGATCAGAAATAAATGACAAATAGTGTGAGATGTGTTGTGAACAGGCATGGTGACCGTGGTCAGCTCCACTATTGTTTCCTGAAATAGCTTCTAAGACAGAAAATATATTTTATCATCAAGGGTGTCTGGAGACACAGACCGTGACCTTGGCACAGCGGTGTGCATCACAGAGGCATGTGTTGAGAAGGGTGTTGTTAAGCTGTGGAAAATGACTCAAGAGCAATAAATCAGTGCCAAAGCTCCCCTGCACATCTGAATAGAGACAGGTGAAGCCCGTGTGCACACAGTGCAGAGGCCGAGCCTGTATTTCCCAGTAGACATGGACTTTATTGACTGTGAATTCATTTACATGTAACTTCTGACATTTCACTCTGTGCAAATAAAGAACACGAGGATACCGGTGCTGCCCAGTGGACTGTCTGTACACACACGCACTTCACCAGGCGCAGTGCCAACTGTCTCATGCCCACGTGGGCGCTGGGATGCTTTCTGTACAGATGTGGTCCAGATGTCTCACGCCTTCAGTTGCCAATAGGTGTTCCTGTTTACACTTCCCGGAAGGTCAGATGCACAGGCACGAAAGAAGCAGGCCCGTTCTTCCTGTGGCCCACTTCCTCCTTTGAACAAAGGCTCCTTGGACCCAGTGGCAGGAAACTGGCCCTCCCACACCCCCTGCCTGCTCTGGGGGCAGCAGCACGCCAGGCAGCCCCTCACTGAGGGCCCCAGTCTCCCCTGCATTTCTTCCCTGATAGGAGATGGCTGGGCTGCCACTGAATTTCTCAACTTAGACTCACTGACAACACATGAAGGGTCTGTAATTGTATTTATTAGATTAACAAGGCAGATGTGAATTTTCTTTTCTATAATCCAGTGAGTCTGTGTATTGGTTGACTCAGACAGACAAGAAGCCACAAGGAAACAAAAGTAATTGTTTGTTGAGAGACGTTACTTTCTTCCCTGAAGCTACCGGATGGGAAAGGTCAGTGACTTCCTTTGAACCCTGAGACAATTAGGGGCTCTTGAGGCCTGCTGTGCCCCTGCTACTGGAGCAGCCCCCCTGCCAAGGCAGCCTCAAGTTCAGGAGCAGCTAATCACCAGCTCCCGCATTCAGTCTGTCTTACCTGATGATGGCTACACAGGCTGCTTCCCATTGGTGTACACTGTATTCTTTTTCAGCTGCTAAATGGGCTGAACACCATTGGCCCGGGGTATCCCTTTTTGGGGAATGTCTGTCTGTCCGAACCCCTTTCCCTTCAAATGGCACTGTGATAAAATCTGGTCATACCATGCTCCAGCACCGGAGGTACATGGAGCACGCAGTCTGTGAGCGCCCATGCGGACTCTCGTGCTGGGCCCCCGTGGCCCAGGCTAGCTGTCGTACCAGTCGAGGAAGAGCAAAGAGAAGGAGCACATCACGAGGAAGAAGAGGATCCACACACGGAAGCCAGCGTTGTTTTTAATGGCCTGGGCAGGGATGGGAGCACAGGGGTTTTTATCACACAGGAGTGTGGTTTGAGCAGCTCTGAAATGCCCCACTCTTCCCACGTGCTCTCCTGATCCTGGCTGTAACTATGGGTGTCACTCCATCTGTGCTTACCTTGAATAGATGGCTTAATTACTAAGCCAAACCAAAACGTGGGTTTGAGATCCACCAGAAGACAAATGGGTTCTAGTTCCCTCTGTTTGGCCATCATTTGTGTCCGGCACAGTTCTCCCTCAACACACTCTCGGAATCACTCCTTTCTGTCCCAGGGTTAAAGGCCCCGAGCACAGTGTGACCGCAAGTTTTGTATTTCCCAGTAACACGATGTCTGTAGTGACCCAACCCTGAGGACTGAGCTCGAGAAACAGTCCCTTCAACAGGATGGCTGTAGTGTCCTCTGTAAGGGCCAGGCTCTGACCCCTCGGTGGGGGCCAACAAGCTCGTCCACCTGTGTGCATCCCTGTACACGGGGAGCTAGCCTGACCCTGCCAGGAGTACCCCTACCCACCCTGGATTGCTCCTTTGGAGGCTGGGGAGCCACTGCCTCTCAACAGCAGCCAAGGTGGGCAACGGGTGGTGGGTCTCATGGACACACGCAGCTCCGTTGGAACGGACCATGGCCTCATGGCCACACAAGTTTGTGATCTGCCCTGTGAGCTCTGCCCAGCAAGGCTCCTGGGCAGCTATGCCTGTGAGACTGACACCCACTGCTCGGACTCAGTGCTGCACCACGTCGGACCTGGGGAACCCAAACAGTACCTACCTCTCTGATGTCTTCGTTGCCTTCCTTGATATTTTCAGTTGCCCCCACAACTAACTGGTGAATGCTATCAATCTCAGCTTCCTGTGGAAGAAAAGATAAATACAAGTTGAGTATCCTTTATCCAAAAACCTGAAATCCAAAATGCTCCCTCGAGCATTTCCCTTGAGTATCACGTCGGCACTCAGAGAGTTTCCAACAAGCGTTTCCTTTGAGTGTCGTGTCGGCACTCAGAAACTTTCAGATTTTGGAGCACTTAGGATTTCACGTTTTGGATTTTAAGTTTAGGGATGCTTGACCTATACAGCAACTTCCTCCTCCCCGAAGCATATATCATGACAAGAACAGCAGCCGTCAGCAAGGGCAAACGGCTTTACTTGCACAGCCACAAACCCTCACAGCACCCCAAGAAGTAGGTATTACCCCTATTTTCTGAAAGGGAAACTCACGGCTCAGAGAAGTTTACTAACTTGACCAAAGTCATGTCACATAGCAACCAAGTGGCAGGACTGAGATGAGACTTTTTTTTTTTTTGAGATAGGGCTTAAATGATCCTCCCACTTCAGCCTCCCAAGTAGCTGGGAGTATGGGCATGCGCCACCACACCTAGCTAAATCTTAAAACTTTCTTGTAGAGATGGGGGTCTCCCTATGTTGCCCAGGCTGGTCTTGAACTCTTGAGCTCATGCCATGCTCCCGCCTTGGTCTCCCAAAGTGCTGGGATTACAGGCGTGAGTCACCGTGCAGGGCTGAGACCCCATCTTGTTGCAGTGCTCCTTCCACTGCACCTACCATCCCTCCTGTGCCACTTGCTGATGACAGGGACAAAAACCTAAGAGCTACTGTTTGTGGAGCAGCCACCATATGTCAGAGGTTTCCCTTCTAGTCTCTCATTTCTTTCTGAAGTCCACAGAAGTAAGCTTTAACATATATGTGTTTCGAAATACATATGCTAGCTTCAAAAACAGTGCTTTGTGTTTTACAATTATATCTTTAAAAAAACAGGCTAAATTTTAAAATCAGAATAGGATGCAGAATGCTTACATAAAACGTTTACTCCAAACAAAGCCTCGGAAAGCTTGAGGAGCGTGGGATCCTGGTCTAACAAGGGGGCGTCTGGCCCCGCAGGAGCAGCAACGGTGCTAGACGGCCTTATGAGCAGGAGTGCCTGCTTCTCTCCTCCTTTTGGTGGTGGTGAAGCTGCTTCCTAACACGGTCGGGGCGGAATGAATGCTAGTGTGGGTTTTTAGAGAAACCTGACACATTTTAGGGAGGAAGGCAGCCTCTGGCCTCTATTCCCAGCAATGAATATTACCGAGATGGCTTTGCCCTGTCATCACCCCATTTTAGAGAATCTCGAAGTGTGAGCTAAGTGACCACTGCCAAGGTTCCAATGAGAGAATCAATATGAAGTACAATGTAACACTGATGAAAAAAACAAGAAACACATATCGTTCCTCAGGCCTTAGAAACTCCTGGTGGGCCGGGCCTGGTGGCTCATGCCTGTAATCCCAGCACTTTGGGAGGCCGAGACGGGTGGATCACCTGAAGTCAGGAGTTCGGGATCAGCCTGGCCAAGATGGTGAAACCCCGTCTCTACTAAACATACCAAAATTAGCCAGGCGTGGTGGCATGCCTGTAATCCCAGCTACTCGGGAGGCTGACTGAGGCAGGAGAATCGCTTGAACCCAGGAGGAGGTTGCAGTGAGCCAAGATCACAACACTGCACTCCAGCCTGGGTGACACAGCGAGACTCCGTCTCCAAAAAAAAATAAAAAAAGAAACTCCTGGTGAGCCAAGGCAAGGCTCTGCCTGTGCTCTGCACACCCCTTCCAGGCCCCCTGCAGCCGCTGGGAGGTTTGAAGCAGGGTAGTGTTATTCAAAAGAGCAACTCCTATGAACCCGAACTTCCAAACTGCTGTTAGACTTAATGTACCTCATTTACAATGATTTCACTCTGGCTGTGTGGTTTATGGAAAGTCATTTTGAGAGAAGTATTTTAAGTTAAGCAGTTTAACATACTGGAGAAAAATTTGTCTTTCAAACGTTCCCATTGTCTTTGGGTGCTAAAAAGAAAAGGGCAAATTTATTAGGTCCCTAAAAGTTTTGCCAGTTATTGGCTGGAAGAATTTCAGAAAATTGACTTGAAAAGAACAATCCTATTTCCCATGCAGGCACCATCCCTGAGGCGGCATGGACCTCGCACTGTGAGAGGCCTGGGTCTGAGCTCCTGTAACTCTACTGACGGAAAAGCAACTGCCCGTCAGCATCGTTCTGTAGTTCTCTCTCAAATGGAGAACAACCCTGCAGGGGTCACTCCAATCTATAGATGGGAAACTGTTGCCTGGCCGGGCTACCTAGCTCACCCAGCACATCCAGAACCCTGACTGCCAGGCCTGGACTCTCCTCCCACATGCCACTGCATGCGCCACCACACGGCGTGGTCAGTGGGGCCAGTGGATCCCCTGTGGGGAGCTCCTCCTCCATCACACGTGTGCAGAGGCAGCTCTGGGTAGTGAGAGCTTTTCCCTGAGGAGCTCTGCGCACGCACACCTGCTAGCAACACATGGCTCTGCTCCTGGCTGCGCAGAGCAGCAGCCTTTGGGAAAAATGTCTCTCAAGTACATTCCCCTTTAAGTTAAAACGTACAGCTACTTTGTTTTTGTTTTTGTTTTTACCTGTTGCAAAACCTTTTCTGTGAATATCTCTTGGAGTCTGGAAATCTCAACCACTCTCCCTTCGATTTGCCTTCATAAAAAGAAGAATAGATTACATATTAACTATTAGTACTTGGTAATCTAACAGGATTGTTACACATTTCTAAAGAAATCCTGTCTTCTACATGAAGGTGGGAGAGACGGGGGAGCATACCATGTTGGCTGGGGGAAGAGATTGGAGAGGAAGGCAAACTCTCCTTACTGGGTCACCTTCCCTGTCTCCCGGTGTAGCCTAGCACGCTGGGCTTTTTGGAAGTCCACTCTACCATGCCAACTGAGCCCCAGTCCCAAGAGGTGGGTGTGGGCAGTGCCCTTTGCATTCTGTGTCACTGGTCAAGGACCGGGGAGGGTCTGGTTATGCCCCAGTTACAGAAAGCAGTCTCCAGTAAGTTCTCTGCCTAGCCTTGTCACCATGGTAACACATGGTGGGGATTCAGAAGGTCAGAATGTGCTGATGATCCTGCTTTGTTACTGCTCAGCAGGTTAAAGAAAAAAGTGTATTTACCCTCAAACCAACTCCCTGTTCCAAGAAAAAAGCTCCTCTGATTCATTTAGAAAATGCCATGTCTTGGTTTGGCAATGGAGTGTTCTGTCGGATCTGAAACACTTGGGCTAGCCATCTTCCTGGTGTCAGGGGCAGCCTGGGCTACCCTGGGGGACAAGTGGGGGCCCATCTATTTACAAACGGAAGCTGGCCCAGGCTGAAGTTAACTGCTGTTCCAGCACAAAGCAGCGACAGGAAGTGGCAGGAGGCGAAAAGTGGTGGGAGCTGAGCTCCTGGCCAGGTGGAAGCAGACACGAATCCCAACAGTGTCACAGTGGCAGGAGGGCAGGGGAGGAGATGGGGGAAGAAAAGCCAGTGAGTATCTGGGCATGGGGGAGTAGCGGGGACGGACAGTGAAAGGTAGGCTGTTGGAGGAGGACTAGGAGGTCCATCTGAGGGCAGAAGGCGAAGAGCCCCTGGGAGGCTGACACCTACACTGAGAAAATCCTCAGGCTGTGTGAGTGCAGCATCAGGATTGATTTGATTTGGGGGACATGTCCACAATACAACAGGCTCTGCAAAGTCCTGGGCCTTACTTTCAGCATGCTGCAGGCCTTCCCACAGAAACTAGAGTTCAGTGGGTGCACGTGTGGGTGACCAAGGCCTTGCCTTCTGCATTCCTGACCCCCTGGTGGGTACAGGAGCAGGCAGACCCCAGTGGAGCCGTTTGCAAAAGAGGGCTTCCCTTGGTCAGCTGTCCTTCACGAGGGCCCCATTTCATTTCAGAGTCGCTGCATGGAAACAGCCCAAATGGTGGTGGAAATTACACGCAGGTAATCTGCAGTCACTCCTGCATCTCTTGGGGTAGAAAGCATCTGGGCCCCCCGCAGCAGTGGCAGCAGGTGGGAGGTAACCCACAGGCCCACAGGCTGAGGGAGTTGTAGATTCAGGCCACATGCCCACCCCAGCCCTGTCAAAATGGCTGAGGGGGGCTGCACCAGCCCAGGGGCCCCATGTGGATGCCTGGGCACCAAGGTAAATAACGTTCCTAGTTCCTGGAAAGTTGTAAAGCAGGCTCTCAGCTCACAGAGGAGCTACAAACATACCTCACTTCATCAAACAAGCTGTTCATTTCACCAATGAGTCGCTGATTTTCCTGTTCAAACTGCGAGGAAACAAACACACTCAGGATGACATCATACTGAACTCAGGCAAGAGTCTAACAAGAAAGCGGACCTGCGCTACAGGAACCACTGGCAAAGCCCCCATTTCCAGCTGCAGCAACATGGTGGCCGGTGCTGGATGACCGAGAGCATTAGTGTGAACAACGCCCCTGCTTTCAGGAGAAAATTTTAAAACACAGCTGTGCTGCCTGGTAATCGACTTTTCCATCTCAACCACTGCACTCCAGGGGTGCAAGCTGACTGCTATGGCTGTAGCTGTATCTACTTATGTGCTCTCCCCTGGGCTCCCACGGCCAGCTTCCTGCCTCTGGTACCATTATTAAAAAAATTCTTTTGTTGTTTTCTCTCATGAAGTATACTGAAGGACTACACATATTTTTTAATATGGAGAAGGATCTGGTGTGGGGAGGGTCTGCAGAGGAAGAGGGGGTCGGCAGCTTGGCCAATCTGCCCCTGGGCCCCTCTGACCTCAGAGCCATGCCCCTGGCCACTCCACTGCTCAACAGGGACAGAGGCCCAGAGCCAGACCAGCATGTTTCCCAGTGCTCAGGCTGGGTGAGGCCAGGTGCCCTGACACCAGGGATACATGGGAGCTTCTTGGAGCTGAGTGAGCTTGGCACAGATAGTTGCTCTCTCAGCCATTCTTGCCAGCTTGATATGGGCTAAAGAAAAGGATGGAAGCTCCTGAAACTCAGCACAGAGAATGGACAGGAACAAGGAACAGCTCCTTGCCCTCACCGCAGGCCCCCACAGCCCTGTCCTTGTGGGTCCATTCAACTCCCGGAATGTGCAGGGAGTCCGGGGCATCCTGCATTTCCTCCATGGTGCGTCCCGCAGGCCCCACTTCTCCAGGAGACCTACCCGGGCCCCTAAGCTGAAACTTATTTCTCATATTCCTATTCCTGGCCTACCATTTTCTGAAAATATCTTCGGATAGTAGTCCCTTTCTGCCTTGTAATAAACTGCACATCCCAAACTTCCTGTGTCACTCTGAGCTTCCTGAGGGTGGGAACTGTGTGGAAAGTAACTTTACAAAGGCATTCCAGTTATTCTTTCTTTCATATCAATTAAAGCTGCCATCAAATCACAAATGTTTTCCGAGCATTCTGTAACAGGGGTTGGAGGAATAAATACAAGCAAGCCCCCAGAGGCTCCGAATCGACTGAAGATCGGGCTTATCACTTGCTTAGTAAACCAAAAATACAAGGGAAACAATGGTTATGGGAGGCAGCTGACCACCATGGGCTATGTTGGCACTTCCTGCGCTGGGATGCACAGACTCATGCAACAGCCCGACCTTGTTCCCGTTGTCCTAGGGCGGAAATGAGTTGCAGGGCCTCCCCAGCAGTCTCCTTCCCACCCAGAACCCCTCCCAAGTACCCCAGCTGTGCTCTATGCAGGTGCTCTTCACACATGCGCCCCTTCCTAAGTCCACCAGTTTTGCCCCCACACATGCACTTGCTGTATTCAGCCCTTCCCCTACTGTCCACGTTCTACCCTCATCATTTCTCACTTGCCTCCAGCCTGTTATCCAATCCTTGGTCAAAGTGATCTCAAGTGCTGGTCATGCCAGAATGCCTCATGCTGGCCTTGCCCGTTGCCCCTACAGATCAGGTCTAAGGCACACTGTTATCCATGACCTGGCCACATGACATCTCCCACCTCAGCTCTGCTCTGCACAGGCTAGCTTCCTGCCTGGCTGCAGAACTCCACGAGGTCCCTCAAAACCCCAGGCACCTTCCTAGCGATCTGATACCTCAAGGCAGACTGAATCACCTTCTTTTACTTCCTCACTCTTGTTACCAAGTTCCCCTGTACTTGGCTCTTCAAGGACATTTCTCACACTTGTTCAGGGACCTGTCTTCTCTCTGTGGAGGGCAGCTGTCCTCCTTTGGACCCTGAGCCCAGCCCAGGGCCTCACACATGACAGGACACCAGTTCTCGGCCCCGGCTACTCATCAAAACACAAGGAGGCATCTGCTGCACTCCAGACCTGCCAGGCCAGAAAACAGGGGGACTGGGGCAAAGCTCTGGGAAGGGCGGAAAGCTCCCTGCAGGACCACCTCATCCACAGCAGGCTGCCTTGCTGGCTGCTGACACAGAATTGCTTATGGCCCCTTTAATTAGGCAAGACAAAGGCTATTTAAGAGAATAAAACTTTCACTTTTGAGTTTGAAAGTATCAGCTCTGTTAACTTCAACAGTTACTTAAAAGGACAGTATTTAAGGAAAACATGTAATTACTAAAACATGTAGGCGCCAATTCACTTTGGCTAATTCAGGTACTACTCAGTTTTTCTTGGGCGGGGGGAGCATTTTCTTGAATTTTTTTAATGACAAAATACAGTCCTGCCCTTTTAAATCCACAGTCCTCTTTATGCTTTGAAACTGTTCCTAAACAAGATTAGTGGTTCGAGGTGATTTATTCCTGGCCTGTTCCTTGGGAACAAAGCTCTTCTTGTTTCCTCCCCAACATGAGGGCGTGTGGCATAAGGCACTTATGTGCGGCACCTCCTCTTAGGCCTCTTCGTAATTGTTACTTCTGATAGCTCCACGTCCGCCCTCCACTGAGGTCAGGAGTGGGATCAGATGCTGGTCCTAATTTCCTTCCACCCCACCTGAAAAATACCTAGTCCCTAGAGGAAGAGAACCAGGTGCCTCAAGGATCAAAGGTGCTAAGGGCTGAGGAGAGAGGTTTGCCAATGGCCAGTTTTAATGGAGAGCTGCCTCTGTGTTTAAAAAACAAAAGGCCTATTTCCCAGACAACTACAAGGTCACTATTACTTAAGGAGGCTGGCAGGGCCCAGGACAATTAGGTCATAGCAAGGCTGCTGACAACACTGACTTGTACCAGGTGTCAGGATGGCTTCCAACACTGTCTAAATGGCAAACCTGTGTGCCTCCCTTCATCTGTTGCCGGGTGGCAGGCGTAGTGGTGCATGTACCAGGTGGATATGGGAGCCAGTTCTGGGGGCCTTGTAGGAACCCTGGGGCAATGCTGGGCCAGTCACTGGCTTCTGGTGGGCCTGTCAGTTTCTTTGGGGACAGATGTGGTGATTCTTATCCTTTTCTGCCTGACCCTGAGGCTGCAAAGCCACAGCTGGACTTCTAGCCTCTCACCTTCTAAGCAGTAAGCTGTTTTGGAGGTAACAATCTCTGGGTGTCTCTGTCTTTGTCACTAAAATGGGGATAGTAACAGTACTTAAGTAGTGGGGTTGTCAGAAGGAATACATGAGTGAATACATGTGAGTTGTCTACCAAAGTGCATGGCACACAGTAAGTTCTCGGTGAATGCTGTCTATCATGATTTAATCTCTTGGGTGTCAGTTTCTGGATATGCAAAGTGAGTGGTCAGATGCTGTGGGGACCACTTCTACCCTCTATTCGCAAACCCTAGAGGCCCACGGTGGCTTTCAGCCAGCTCACTCTCCCAGGCACTGGGAAAGGCACCCACAGCATCTTCTTCCAGAGCTCGCTGAGCCTCACCAGCTAGTATCTGTCTCTTTGTGGTCACACTTTGCAAGGTGCGGTGCTGAATGAAAGACCTGGTCTCCAAGGTCAGCACGACAGACAGGGTATCTAGATGCTTTGTGAAGACAAACCTGAACACAATCAAGGAAATTCTCATTTCCTATGGAATTGCAAAGGAAGGTGAGAGGCCGAGATGGTGGGTACAGTGGGCAGGTTGGGCCTTCCATGCATGGTGGTTGCCAGCTGCTGCTCTGGGCTCCCTACATTGGTCCGTCTGCTCTACGCTGTTAAGGTCTCTTACCAAAACACGATGCTTTCTCTCAGCTAGACGAGCACTCTCCCCCACCCTCCAACCATGGCAGCACAGCATCATGTTGAACAGCCTAGGACTTGGGAGCTATGTGACCTAGGGCTGGTGACTTAAGCTCTCTGTAAAATGGGGCCAGCAATACTCTCTTCCATATGGGTTGCGTAAATGAACATATGCTGACGGGCTCAGAGCAGTACTTGGCACATGGTATATGTCACATGTGTGTTAGGCAATATCATTTATTCGACTGTTTTATCCCATTTAGAAGTCAGTCAGACTTTTCAACCAAGCCCTGCTAAAAGGTTTCTAATCTGGTTTAATGGATACAAATCCACATTGTGAATATATTGTTACAGAAATCCTTTTCTAAGCTAATCCTCTTTAATTTTCAAAAGAAAATCACTCCTACAAAGGCCTTTGAGTATAAAATGAGGCCAAGAGAAGTATTTGTGTCACAGAGAGCCAAGAAAAGCTAACTGAGGAGCACAGGGGACCATCCCAGAAAGCCCTCTGGCCCTCATAGCTCAGGAGTCCCCTGCCCAGGCCCTTTCTGGACTCTTCCAGACGTGCTTTCTCTGTACCAAACCCCTTCGCACTCCTGGCTGTGTGACCCTCACCTCGATCCCCTGTGATCCCCATAATGCGCCAGTAGACGGACCCTGCCACCTCCTTCTGGTGGAAGCCAGCATTTGCTGTGCCTGTAAACCTGGAGCCTCCCCAGGGTCTGTCCAGCTCTCACTATGTGGCATTCAGATTCCACTACTCCTTGTTCTAGATCCATGAGCTGAAACTGGCAAGCCCTGCCAGCCAGCCACTGGGGGTTTCTACGGGCCTACCTCAGGGGACAGGGCCTTGGAAGATGACTTTCATGTGGATTTAAGAAACAGAAGCCACATTCATGTTTTAAAAAATTATCCCAAGGAGTACATCAATAAATGCAGGTGGTTTTACCTGAGGCAAGTAAAGTGACTGTGTTTTTAGAAAGGGAGGCATTTTCTTGATGGAAAATACCTAGTCCCTAGAGGAAGAGAACCAGGTGCCTCAAGGATCAAAGGTGCTAAGGGCTGAGGAGAGAGGTTTGCCAATGGCCAGTTTTAATGGAGAGCCGCCTCTGTGTTTAAAAAACAAAAGGCCTATTTCCCAGACAACTAACTACAAGGTCACTATTACTTAAGGAGGCTGGCAGGGCCCAGGACAATTCCAATTGTTTTGGAAAACAATTTGGTTCCACTCAGTCTGACCACAAACATCTGCGAACTCAAAGGCATTAATATATCTGTATCGTGAATTATATAGGGAAATTTATCGTGCAAATCATATAATACCCTGCAACCATTTTGGAATATGTAATAACTGTTCCTTTGGGTGAAACAATGAATTATATTGCTATATTGGGCTTAATTTATTATTGTACCCTGAGGAAAAATTCCGAAACAGTGATTATGAATTATGACCACGATTTGCTACAACATTTTCCAATTTAAAACCAACAGTGTTATATTTCTTTCTCTTTATTTTCAGAGTTAGGCCTTTTACATAAGATTGGAGTGAGTCAGACTATAAGATACGGTACTTACCTATTATTCCCAATTAAGAAAGAAGTTCACTGGACATTAATTAGCCTGTCATAAAAGTACTGAACATTACAGCCTTCTGCCCGATCCTCTTGCAGTAACACAATAGAAAGTAAGAAGTCTGCTGATTCTGATTGCTTTAGTCATTGATACCTCCATGCTGGAATCACCAGCGTTACTGAGAGTGTCTTTAGACAATGACTCAGGACAGTGGAATGAAACAGAAGCATGCTGCATCAACCTCATTGTGGGAAGAGGAGCCGTACTCTGATACATCAGTTACTAAATCACGTGCTGCACATGTGCAGGGCATGCCGCCTGCACAGACATGGCAGTATCTCTCTGGTGGGAGGGAGCCACCATTTGGTCTGCCCTGCCCTCTGCTGGGTGCTCTTACAGGTGCTACTGCATCCAGCACTTGAGACAATTCTGTGGGGTACTGATTCTGAAGAGATCACTGATGGCAGTGATTTCTAGCCTCAGCTTACAAAGACAGTAAGTGGTATAAATTCATGGTCAACTCTGTCTAGTCCCAAAGCCCATGTTCTTTCATCATCCCTCCGCGGGATGGGAGCGCCAGGTGATTGTGGATATCCTCACTGCCAGCCTTCCTCTTGTCCACCTTTCACACCTACAGGCTGCTAAGTCACATAGCTGCAAAGGTCAACATACTTAGCTCACCACTGCCTCCCAGAGAAAGGCAAAAATCCTTGGACAAACAACCCACACCACTGTTATTCTAGCTATTTCCTTTATGAAGAGTGGTGGAGTGCATAAAAAAAAAAAAAAAAAAAAAAAAAAAAAGAGAAAGAAAAAGAAAAAGCCCAACACAGAAGGCAAACTCTTCTTAAACACAAATGTATTCTTTCTTAATGAAGAGACAGAGCTGTACACATTTTTTCTCTAGCAAAGAAATGGGGCAATGGTATAATATTTGGGGAAATGACTCATTTCCACTCATAAAAGGATTTCATATAAACTGATGAAAACCTAAGAGATTTTTAAGAAACTTCTGCCATTATTTGGCTGTAAGATGGGAATATGATCCAATCCCTCTTTATGTTCCTTTGTGGGCTTCTCCGCCCCAGCCTCCCTCCAGTGGAGTGTACCCCAGCGTGGTGTCCACAACCCCTTCTCCTTTCTCGCTGTTCATCTTGTTTCTAGAGAGCCTCGCCCAAGCCCATGCTTCAGATATCAGCTGTAAGATGTCTCCCACGTGCTTTTCTCTAGCCCGAGCCCTGGAGCCCATAGACACCTCTCATGAATGTCCCACAGGTGCTTCAAACTCACACCTGTCTACATGAAATTCATCATCTCCTGCTCAGCCCCAGCCTGCCCACCTTCTGTGCACCCTCCCATGGCAGAAAGTGCAAGGTTCCTTCCTCATCTCACACTTCAGTGCAGGCCATTTCCCACGCCACAGCTCTCAACACTACCTTCACTGCCACTCCTGGCTCAAGGCCCTCATCATCTCTCAACCTGACTGACCGCAATGACTGCTTGGAATTCCTGCGGCTGTCTTCCTCTAACCACCCTCTACACAATGTGCACCTCGAGGGCCTAGCTCCCCCATTTGCTGGATTTGGTGAGCACTTAATTCAAGTCATAAGGTGAATTCTGGAACAGGAAAGAAGCTGGAGAGGAAGGCAAGAAACTTGCAGGGCAATTTAAGGTGTTTGAGTCATTTCCTTAGTTCAGAATTATTTTTGTCTATAAAGGATAAAGACAGCTCTGCTTAGTATTCCAAAGAAAATATCACAGGCTCTGAAGGAGAACCCCCAAAGCAAGTCTCAGGGAAGTCAGGACTAACAGTACCATCACTGCAATCAGTTTCAAGCTTCCAAGGCCATGATTTTAAAGGGGAAACCACTCATCTGTGTGGATAAATCTGTGCGAAACTGAATTGTACATGAAAGGCATATGAAAATGCTCTGAGCTCCAGCTGCCATCCTGCATGCCCTGACCCTGCCATGACAGCATACATGCCACAGTCCTTCCCTACTGATGGCACACGGGCAGCTGTGCCCAATCTCTTCCACACTGTGCAGGGAGAGGCTGTTTTGCCTCTTTGTATAACCTGCCACTCTGAAGGGTAAAGGAAGGGGAAACAGAATTTTTCAAGCACTGTGTTGCACGCACCTCATGGGCCAGCTCGCTCAGACTTTAGCCCCACCTGTGAGGTGGCCATTATTTGCCCATTTCACAGATGAGGGAACAGAGGTCCCAAGCAGTGAGAGGGCCCAGGGCTGCAACGATGAGAGGCCAGGTGTGGACTCCAGTCAGACGATGCACTGTTCCCACTAGGCTGTGCTGCCTTTTGGATTTTGGCTTTTGGCTTTTTTTTGCCTTCACTTGTTCATGTCATTTTTAGGAAAGAGATTTGGTTTCAGTCTTTTATTTCAGGCATGGAGAAGAATTTTTAGGAAAGAGATTTGGTTTCAGTCTTTTATTTCAGGCATGGAGAAGAAACAGGGGGTCCAGAGAGCAAGAGGATGCTAAGCTAGTCCTCTGCCCTTGGCAGCCAATGCTCACGAGAGCAGACATGTGGACCTGGACATCCCTGGAGGTCCCCAGCCTGCACCACTATGCTTACAATGACACTTCAGTGGGCCGGCGTGGCTGTTCTGACTCCTGCCTGGCTGGCCTATGTCAGTGTGCCACGCTGCTCCTATGCAGCAACACTCACCTAGACCACCAGAACCAACTGGAGAAAAAGCGCAGGGTTGGAGCCAGAGCTTGGTTCTGCTGTTTTACTGGTTCTGTGACGTTGGGCAGGGCTTTAGTTTTTGTGCATCATTTTCTTCAACTGCATAATAGTGATAATTCCTACTTGAGTGGATTGTCATGAAGATTCAACAGGACAACATATGCAAAAGGCTTGGGATAGAGAAGCCATTCATAAGTATCCATAATACTAGTAATAACTGAACACTAGAACATTCTAATAGTTATTACTGATGATTCTGTCTTACTGTTGAAAACAACCTATAGCTTTTATGTTATACTCATCAAAGTCACTCATGTATTCAACAAAGAATTCCCAAACACTGTTCTGGGCTCTAGGAATATGGTGAGGAAAACAAGACAAGATTCTGCTCTCACAGAGCTTGTGCTCTAGTGGGGATATGGGGGGAAAGCAAGTAGGGTCATGGGACACAGTATCTGGGAGCTGCTGCAGGTGGGATCACCGGGCCTCTCTGAGGGAAAAAAACACCTGAGACCTGTAAGACATGCCAGGAGTAGACAGAGAGAACTTGAAATTTCAGGTGGCATAAGTAGCAACACAAATGCCTCAGTCTGAGAGGCTCAAGGCTGGGGAAAAGACTGGATCCCATGCTTCCTCAACAGAGCTGTTTTCACGCTCCACTTCTTACCTTCTTGAGGGCTGGAAATCCAGCTCTTCCCTGATTAACTAGGGGATTCTGGGCAAGACCCTTTGCTGCCTTTTGCCAATGTTAAAATGAGATGCTAATGTTCCACCACGTCTTAGTGCAATTATTAAGAGTATCATGGATAAAATGAGAATCAAAAAGTTCTGTCCACTGCAAACTGCTGCACACTTAAAATGCTGTCACTTGCCAGGCAGAGTCACTGGAGGCATGCTGTGTGGTAGCCACATTCCCCACGTCTTAGGCACAGGACGGTGTCACATCCTAGCAGCTCTAGATGACATCTGTTCTCACACACAGGTAGCATATTCCATTTGGCTTCTGTCACACCAGTATCCAGATGAGCTGCACACACACTGCTGGACATGAGCTGGCAGGGGCTTGGCAGACCTATCAGTTTCCTTTTGAAACCCACCTAGAGATGATAAGCTAAGCAGCTGGAAACTCGAGGGCAGGTAACTAAAAGGAGGTGCTATCAGTAGTTAAGGTAAGATTTCACTTTTCAGTCATTATCTTACTTTTTTCACATTACCATAGCACTAGCAATTCAAACAATTAAAAAGCATCATAGTGGCATTTATAAAAGACCTATTTAGTCTAGACGACTATTTTACTGTTGTTGAAAAGACATCTATTATTAGTAAAATTCTTCCAAGGAAAAATTTATTCTTTAATTATGCTACTGCAAATTTAAAGCATATGAAAGGCACACTAAGAATTAGGAACTCAAATGGGAAAGTGTATATAAGATACACATTTATAATTTTTAAAACTCAGTATAAAAATCAGGGCAAGGGCATTGAGGATGAGTTTCTCAATGAAACAGTCTCATGAAAACCAGTTAAAAATAAATGATTAGGCAGAGAATAGCATTACCATTTGTATTTCTTCTGGGGATAACTCATCTTCACCTTTGCCATCTCCCCAGGTTCCCAATTCAGGTTGTGTTTCAGCCAAAATCTTTTCTGTTCAAAAAAAATTGAAAATAGAAGACCAAATATTCATTTTAGAATAGGCTGGCTTAGGATGTAATCATAACACAAACATGAGATGGAGCAGAATCTTACAGCTTTGTCCATATATGTCATGATCTCTGGGCTAATATTCAGGAACTGCAGACATGATTCTTTCACAACATTTAGGCTGTAAATTGTCTTTGTGCAGGCACATGCATGTGTGCGTGTGGTGGGGAGGGGACCTACGCACGGTTTCAATATTGCACCAATGTCAGCAATGGCTGCAAACTAAATGGACATTCTTCAGAATGAGTCTTAAAGTATGTTTTACTTCAAGACACATACACGCCTCTCTACTTGTAAAGACTGTAAGACATATTTTTAATGTAAAAAATACGTATGCATATACATGTATATATATACACACACACACATATATATATACAGGAAGTGATATACCGTTCCCCAATCCTATTCCTCTCCCAGAAGTTACTGCTTTGATGTAGCGTCATAGATTCTATCTAAACATATTCACATCCAAAGATATGAGTCCCTGCCTACCTATGAAATTCAAGTAATACACAGTTTTGTGTGTATGGTTGCTTTTCACACAGATATCAATGGTAACATACTGTTCTAAAACTTGCTTTGTATGATTTATTGATACATCTTGGAGGTCGTCCAAGTAGATCTACCTTGCTCTTTTAAGTTGCTGCATGATATTCCATCGTGAGGATACACTAGTCTTTAGCCATAACTACACTGACAGACCTCAGTGGTTTCAGACTGTTCACTGGGGTAATAATGGTACTGTGTCCCAGTCTGTGCTTTGTACACATGCTGGAGTGACTCTCTAGGACAGACACCTGGGCATGGAACTGCTGAATGGGAGCGTAGGGACATTTTAATCTGGAGAACTTTTTCATTATGATCAACAAAACATGATGCGTCCTCCATGAAGCACGTCAATACCACAGGCCCCTAGAAAGGACTGCTGCTGCCCAGGACGACAGTAAGAGGTCTGTGCAGTTCATCAGTGGGGTGGGGTTGGGAGCGGAGGGGAGAGGGATGGCAGGGATGGATCCTCGGGGGAGACTTGAATGAAATCACTTTGTGTCTGTTGTCTCAGTGGTGTCTCTGGGCTTATCAGTGAGCTTCCAAGTGCTCGAAGGCAAATACTGCTTCTTTTCCTTTTTTCCTCAATCTCAAGAAATTTCCTGTAGTCGACCTCAGCCCCATGAGATGGTGACAAGTCCAGATCTTTGAATAGGGGAAGAGAACATAATGATAGCAACAGGGTAGAGAAAGCTGACTAGGCAGGCCATGCCTGAAAGTTATGGTTATTTATTAGAAATATATCTTTACAAAAAAAGTCTCCATGTCATCCACAACTTAGTGCATGCAGGCTTTTAGAAAAATGGCTGTTTTTACCAGAAGTGTCATTATAGAAAAACATGTTTGTAAAAGGTTGGCTAAAAGTATCTTTAGAAATGATCTGGTATTTTCCTGAGATGACATTCTCTGGGTAGGAACATTTGTACTTTCATCTACCCCCCATCCCCACCTTACGAGCTGTCTCCTACTTGTCCTCATTATGGTATCCATTGCAAGCTTTTACTGTTGTTGATTTCTTTTTTAAGGATAAAAGCACCAAAATTAGAAACAGAAACCTTGTTCATATCTGAACTAAGCATAAATTAACTCTGAGCTAGAATGGGAAAGTTCTCTTAGCAGAACTCACACTCTACAGCATGCTCATTTGTGGCCATCAGAAGCCTTCTTGACAGGCTGCCATAAGGATCAGCTTGAAGCACAGCACCCACCAAGCCAGTCCTCTGCGCAGGCCACCCGTGCACCCTGGTGCCACAGAGGCAAGTCCAGACTCCCTAGTCTGGCATTCAAGGCTCCACCCACTCTTCCAAGCTTACTCCCACCTCTCCTCCCACTGACGGGCTTCACTGATCCCCAGGGGTCTTCTTTACTGACTACATTCCACCCAAGCTCCAGGCTTTCTGGCCTCTGAGCATTTGCTCATGCTGCTGCCTATGTCTAGAACTTTCTAAGCTTTCATTTTTTTTTTTTTTCAGGTCCAGACTCACTTTTTTTTTTTTTTTTTTTTTTGAGATGGAATTCCACTCTTGTTGCCTAGGCTGGAGTGCAATGGCTTGATCTTGGCTCACCGCAACTTCCGCCTCTTGGGCTCAAGTGATTCTCCTGCCTCAGCCTCCCGAGTAGCTGGGATTACAGGCATGTGCCATCACACCCAGCTAATTTTGTATTTTTAGTAGAGATGGGGTTTCTCCATGTTGGTCAGGCTGGTCTTGAATTCCGACCTCAGGTAATCCACCCACCTTGGCCTCCCAAAGTGCTGGGATTACACGTGTGAAACACCGCGCCTGGCCCAGACTCACTTCTTAGTGCTGCCTCCTCTTGAAGTCTCCCTGGCCCTCTGCCCTCTCTTGAGGTACTACTTACTTTCTCCCAGGGGCTAGAGTATTATCTTTCCCATCAACTGTGAGCTCCTTGAGGGCAGGAATCACATCCCTGAAACTTCCTGAGCTCCATTGTGACACCCAAACGAAATACTCATTGGAGCTTTCCAGATTTTGGTTTTCAGATTAGAGATGCTCAACCGGTAAGTATAATGCAAAATATGCAAAAATTTGAAAAAACTCCAAATCCAAAACACTTCTGGTCCCAAGCATCTCAGATAAGAGATACTCAACCTGTAATTTCTGTGACATGTCCAGGACTGTGCCTAGCATCTGGAAGACAAGAGTTAATAAGAACTGCCATGAGACTATGGAGAAGGATGCCACAGGGGACTCCCAGGTCTCTCCTGGCTCTAGCACGCCATCACCCTGTGATTCACGCAAAGAACCCTGTTCCACTCTGTCTCTCGGATATTGCAAACTATGCAGGCATCCGTATGTGGGGGTGCCAGCCAGACACACAGATCGCAGACATCCATGACCACATTGGGTATGTGCCCCCACATTTTCGGACTTCATGGAGACCCTGTATTTATTCTGCATCTCCTGTGCATCAGGAACTGTTCTAAGCCTTGGGCCGTCTAGTATCTGTGGTGACAGGCAGCACATCAATACAGATTTGCATTTTGTCCTGTTGGTTTGACTGGCTGTGAAAGGCCGCTGAGGTTGCACACTCTACCTGGGCGCAGGCCTGTAAGCTCAGAGCTGACATGCAGGGCACGGCTGCCAGGGAGGCAATGCTGCCTCTCCTGAGGCTGGCACACAGGGCTCCTGAGGCAGACAGATCCCGGCCTCACCCCTCTATAGCAGGCCCTTTCTCCTGCACCCCGCCAGCTCCCAGGTGACTGGGTGAAAGCACCTCCTGCCTCCGTGGCAGTCACGAAGATCAACTGTGACAGACACAAAGGCTGCCACCTCCTGCTTCCTTTGCTTTATGCAAATACAAACACCAAAACATGTCTGAGACTGTGCTACTTCGTTCCTGTGGTGTACTCTTGCCAACATGTCAAAAGGAAGAAATGCAAGGCAAGATATTCATCTCAATTCGTACCTGGATGTTCTTCAGTGGCAGGGTTTTCTTCAGAGTCTTTTGAAGGGCTCTGTGAAACTTTCTCAGAAGATGTGGATTCTCTTGTCTTTGTATTTGGTTCTGGTTCCAGCTTAGATCTAAAAATACATAATTAGCAGTCAGGTGTTTTATTTCCATAACAGGATTCCTTTTTGACAACAGAAGAAGTCACATGTGACCCTGCAATTTTGTCCTGTGCCCCCGTACTGGGGAGCAGTCACTGCTTCTGGGCCCAGTGGCTATCCGGACACACCTCCACTGGGGCACTTAACACTGGCATTGTTGCCTGCAGGGTAGAGATTGTGCACGCCCTCTGCATTTGCAGCCATGGCACAGTGACCAGCATGCAGGGGCAGGCTACAGTTGGTATGTGCTGAATATGCTCCATAGACTGACACCACACTCAACAAACCCAGGAAGCTGGATTGATGCTCACCCAGCAGTAGACACTAATGCAAAAAGATTGCTGAATATGTTATTAATTATAATATATAATACATATTATACATATATTCATATGTATATATACCCCCACACATATATACCCCCAACATATGTATACCCACACATACACACACCACACACATATATATACATGTATATACCCACACACATATATATACCCTCCCACATATATACCCACACGCACATATATACCACCACACACATACCCACACATGTATACACACAATATATATACCACATATATATACCCCCACACACATATATACCCCCTACATACACACATATCCTCTACAAACTTACATGCATGTATATCCCCCCACATATACACACATACCACATACACATATTCATATATACTCACCCACATACACACACATATATACACACACACATATACACATACCATGTATACACACCCACATACATATACTACACATATATACCCCCACTCACATATATACCCCCTACACACACATACACACCATATATGTACACATATGCATATATACCCCCCACACATACCCTTCCACACACACATACACCTACACACACATATGCATATGCACACACACTGATATATACTCCCACATGTACACACACATATACCCCCACATACACACACACATACAAACACATGCATATATATCCCCTACCTATATATATACACACACACATACCCCCCAACATATATACTTACACACACACATATATACCTATACCCACACGTGTACATGTTCTAAGTCACATCTTAATATAAGTGAACTCTGAAAGCACAAGTCCTTAAATACCCACTCGAAGGCACAGACTCACTTCAGGACTGAGTCCTCTGCACTTGGCATTCCCCTGCTTCTTCCCCACAGGCTCTTCCCAGGACATCATCTTCCTTCCCGCCTACAGGGCTTGGCTCAGTTTCACCTACTCAGAGAGGCCACCTGTGCTGACTCTTCTATCAAGGAAAGGCTGCCTCCCACTCCTCTGCACCTGTTTTCTCCATAGCAGTTATCACAGTCTATAATCTGTTTATTTATCTGTTGGTTGTCAGCCTTGCTCCTAGATCCCAGATTCTGGATTAGTGCCTGGTATTCAGTTTCATAAATATATGTTGAATGAATGAATGCATTATAAATACAAGTAAATGATTAATAAGAGAAAAAATTTTGGTTATGAAACAACGGACTTTGTAATAGCTTTGCTAGAATCTACATAAACACTATAAAATTATAGTCAGAGTGCTAAAAAGATCTAGGATAAATTCCATATTGTTAGGCAGAGAGACTATAATTAAAGGAACAATGTAAATGCATATTAGGGTGATATTACTAATGCCAACTAACATTTGTTAATGGCTTATATAGTGGACATTTTTTCTAAGCAATATATATGGATAAATTTATTTGATTTCGAATATCCCCATTAGGTAGGTACTAGTATTAACAACCTTTTAACAAAGGAGGAAACTGAGGCGTAGAGAAGTTAGGAAACTTGCCCAGGTCACAGTAAGCAAATGGCTGGGCTGGGACATGACCTCAGGGAACCTAGCTCTGACGCCCATGCTTATAACAACTGCTCCATGTGGGGTATATTCTACCCATCCTGGGCTGTGGGAAAGGACTTCTGTGGTCAAATCAGTCTGAGAAAGTTAGGTCAAACCTAGACAGGTGTTTCACTATATAAGTTTTCAGAGCCTTTAATATGCTCAAATACATTCTGAATTTCCAAAAAGGATGGCTTTTGCAAATAACCTGATTGCAGAGACTCTCTTCATAGAGTTTTTTGAGAGTAGTTTTCAAAAAAGATGATTTAGGAAATGCTCCTCTACAAAATTTAACAAAAACATTTTTCAAAAGTAACTGTGTTATCAATCTTTTTAATTGTTCAGGTTACTACAGCTGAGTCATAAAACTTAGTGCCTTGAAACAGTGAGATTTATTACTGATCAGTGTTTCTGGGGTCAGGAATTTGGGAACACCTTGGCTGGGTGGTTCTGGCTCTGCGTGTCTCAGGAGGGTACAGTTAGAAGGCAACTAGGGCTGCAGTCATCTGAAGGGTTGACCAGGGCTGGAGGGTTCACTTCCAAGGAGGTCACACACATGGCTAGCAAGTTGGTGCTTGCTGGGAGCCTCATTTCTTCTTCATGGAGCTGCATGAGTGTGTTACTGGTGCATGGCAGCTGGCTGCCTGCAGGGCTGGCAGTCTCAAAGACTTTGGTGGAAGCTTCAATGCCTTTCATAACCTTGCCTTAGAAGTCAGAAATCATGATCCTAGCCATATTCTACTGCCCAACGCATTCGCGATGGTCCACTAGGGTTCAAGGGGAAGAAACTCAGACTCCAATTTGCTTTCTCAATGGAGCAGTGATAACATCACTTTTTAAGAAGAGCATGTGGTATGGGATATATTTGGGGGCAGCTTTCTTTGGAAAATACAATCTGCTATTCTAAGTATCAAAATATGCACAAAGATAAAGTTATAAGGATATTCACCACAGCACTGCTTATAACAACAATAACAAAATGACTTAAATGTTCATCATAATGTACCTCATTTACAGTTGGAAGATACAATGAAAGAGACGATTCTACTTGCAATAGCCAAAACAAAACAAAAGATAGAAAACTAACAATATCAACAAAAACTTTAGAATAAACTTAAGCCCAAAGCCCATATGTAAAAAACCAAAAAAGACTTATGAAAGACACAAAGGAAAGAAAGGACACATCATTCTTGATAGAAAAAGAAATATAAAGATGTTAGTTCTCCCTAAGTTAATTTATAAGTGTAATGTGATCTCAATTAAAAAAAAAAATCACCAGGTCCCATCCTGAAGCTGGACAAATCAACTATGAAATTCATCTGGAAATAAGCAAGAATGGTCAGAAAAAGTGTAAACAAATATTGAACTCTAGTTAATGATATGCATACTAAAGTATTTAAGGGGAAGGGCACTGTTAGAAGTTTACTCTGAAATCTATTTTAAAAAGAGGCTAAATGAATATAGAATGATAGGCAGGTAAAAGCAGCATGTATAGTAAAATGTAAATGCTCAAATCTAGGGTATAGGTATATGGGCGTTCACCGCAAAATTCAATTCTGCCATATGTTTGAAAAGATTTATAATGAAAATATCATGAAGATTAGGAAGGGGAGGGAATAATAGCCAAGAAAACCCTAAAAAACCAAGTGTGGTATTAGGGCATGAAAAGATTGACAGACCAATGAATAGGATATAAAATTCAAAACCGGACTCAATTGCATATGTGTATTTAATATATGATATGGTTTAATAAGTTGCACTGGGATAATTGGTAGTTATATGAAAGAAAAAATGTTTTCCCTTTCCCTATACTATACACCAAGGTAAATTCCAAATGCATCAGAGATACACACATAAAAAAATGAACCACACATGTGAAAAAAAAAATGGGTGAACCAAGTGTGGTGGCTCACCCCTGTAATGTCAGCACTTTGGGAGGCCGAGGAGGGCGGATCACTTGAGGTCTGAGGCCAGCCTGGCCAATATGGTGAAAGCCTGTCTCTACTAAAAATACAAAAAGTAGCCGGGCGTGGTGGCACACACTTGTAGTCCCAGCTACTCAGCAGGCTGAGGTGGGAGAATTGCTTATACCTGGGAGGTGGAGGTTTGCGATGAGCCGAGATCACCCACTGCACTCCAGCCTGGGCGACAGAGGGAGAGTCCATCTCAAAACAAAACAAAACAAAACAAAGCACCATGAGTGGTGGGGGATGTTGACAGTGGCGAAGGCTATTGGTGGCGAAGGCTATTAGTGTACTGGCGGGTGGGGGGACAGTGAAGGGGGTATATGGGAACTCTTGGTACTTTTTGCTCAATTTTGCTATGAACCTAAAAACTGCTCTTAAAATAACAAGTTTATTTAAAAAAAAAAACAAACCCACCATAGGTAAAGTAAAAAGAGAAAAAGACCAACAGCTCTACAGTAAACTAGGCAAGAAAGTTCACACAAATGTAAATGGCTTTTAAACACATGAAAAATGCTCAATCTTCCTCATAAGATGATGCATATCAACAACTACACTGCGTCATTATTTCTTGCCTACTGGGACTGGTGAAAACACCCAAATGTGAAGACATAATGGGTGGGTCAGGCTGTCAAGCAGGGCACTTCTGTGTATTGATGGTGAGCGTGCCAAACAGTGTGACTCCTATGGAGGGGACCTTGGTAATACCCTGCAAATTAACATGTATTTAATCTCTAATCCAGCAATCCCACTTACGGGACTCTATCCCAAAGATATAATGATAATATGAAAAGGTTATTGATTATAGCAACTTTGTAATTCAATTTTAATATGGCGAAGGCCTAGGAAAAATCCACATGTCCATCAACATGGAACTGGTGGAAGACACTCTGCAGTACTATGGAGCTGTAAAACAGAATGTATACCTTTATATAGTGCTCTAGAGCAATCAAACAAGACGGGAAAAAGCATGTACAGAAGGGATCTTCCTTATCTGATAAACATGTACAAAATCTACAGTGAGCATCATACTTTAAGATAAAAGCCTAAGTGTTTTCCCTAGGATGAGGAACAAGGTAAGGACCTGGTAGATGTGAACAACAGAGGAACAGAAAACAATTACAAAATCATTTTATGAGGCCAGTATTACCCAGATTCAGAAACCTATGAAGATATTACAAGAAAATTAGATACATATCTTCATGAACATAAAAGCATCCTTAATACAAGCAAACTGATTTTAGCAATATATAAAGACAATAATGTATCATGACCAAATGGGGTTTAACCCAGGAATACAAAGTTGGCTTAACATTTGAAAATTGATCAATGTAATATATCCCCTTAACAAAAAAAAGAAAAAAGCCTACATGATCATTGCATTAGATGTAGAAAAAGCATTTGAAAAAGTCAAGATACCCTGATGATAAAAACTTTCAGCAAACTAGGAAAATAAGGTATGCAATAAAGGGATGACTCAGCAGGTTTGTGGTGTTCAAATTCTGCACATTCCAAGGAAAAAACTGGCCCTTGCTTGGCTCCTGGGAGATAACCTCTAAGCTCCTAGAATATCTTGTCTGATGACAGTATCTGTATACCTGGGGACATTCCAGATAGTTTATGCTAACAGTGTGATTTATGACTGGGGGCCTGGGCCACTGTATCAGTGCACGGCAGACACACTTGATGGCAATTGAAGAAATGAGGGCTGCCATGTGGAGGTTGCTTGGTGGGAGGATGGCTAAGTGAAGGTGCTATATAAACTACATTCTTTTTACAAGCAGCAGTGGTTCTCCTGTGCAGCCCACTGCCACTGGACTGCTCTATAAATAAGCTCCCCCAAATAAACTCCGTTCTGTTTGTTGGCTTGGGGTCTCTTCTTCAGCCTCTCTGAACCAAGTGCCATCCCCACTGAAGTTAACAGGGGTCTGACATGACAATCAATTTGACCTCTGGAGGGGATGGCGACTGAGTTAACTATGGCCTGCTATGCTAGCACTTCACATCGACATCACTGACCCCCAGTGAAGACCCTGAACACCAAGGCTCAGGTGAGCTTCCCTGATTGACAGTACATGGTGACACAGGTATTGGGAGTCACATATTGGGAGAATTAAGTGCGTCTACACTATTCCACTGGGAGAGGACAGCTAGAAGCTTGTACCTGGTCTCTCCTGGACTTTGTCCTATGTTCCCTTTAGCTTTGGTGATTTTAATCTGTATTCTTTCACTATAATATACTGTAACTATGAGTATAATAGCGTTTCTGAGTTCTGTGAATTCTTGTAGGAAATCCCTCAATAAGAAAGGAAATTTCCTTAACCTGATAAAGAACAGCTACATAATACGTACTTCTGTGACATACACATAAAAAAATGAACCACAAATGTGAAAACAAACAAACAAACAAACAAACATGGGTGCACTGGGTGCAGTGGCTCATGCCTGTAATCCCAACACTTCATACTTAATGGTGAAGTATTAAATCCTTGTCCCTTAATCAAGAGCAAGGAAAAGATGTCCATCCTAAACACTTCTATTCAATATGGTACCAGAGGTCCAGGCCCTAGCCAGTGCAATAAAACAAGAAAGGAACAAGAAATAAAAGGCATAAAGATTAAAAAGCAAAACTACTGTTATTCACATATGGTATGATTATGTAGGTAGAAAATTGATAGAATTTACAAAAAAAGGCCGAGTGTGGTGGCTCACGCCTGTAATCCCAGCACTTTAGGAGGCTGAGGCAGGTGGATCACCTGAGGTGAGGTCAGGAGATCAAGAACAACCTGGCCAACGAGGTAAAATCTCGTCTCTACTAAAATACAAAAATTATCTGGGCATGGTGGCGGGTGCCTGTAATCCCAGCTACTCAGAAGGCTGAGGCAGGAGAATTGCTTGAACCCAGGAGGCAGATGTTGCAGTGAGCCAAGATGGAGCCACTGCACTCCAGCCTGGGCAACAAGAACGAAACTCTGTCTCAACAACAACAACAACAACAAGAATTTACCAAAAAAAGCTACTAGAACTACATGTGAATTACTCACAGTTGTACACAGATCAATATACAAAAAATGTATTTCTATATACTAGCAATGAGAAACTGGAAAATAACATTAACAAAATGGTATCATTTATAAGAGAATAAAAAAATCCAGGAATAAATCTAACAAAAGATGAGCAAGATGTCTACACTGAAAATAACAAAATATTGCTGAGAAAAAGAAATTTAAAAATAAAGTCAAAGACAGAAATAAATGCAAAGATATACTATGTTTGTGGATAGATGTTAAGATGCCCATTCTCCCCAGATTGATCTATAGATTCAACATAATCCCTATAAACATCCTGGCAGATTTTCTGAAGAAATTGAAAAGGTGATTCCAAAGTTGATATGAAAATACACAAAAATCTAAAATAGCAAAAAAAGTACTGAAAAATTAGAAATCTGAAGGATTTACAACTAGCTGATTCCAAGACTTATGATAAAACCACAGTAATCAAGACAGTGTGGCAGTAGAATAAGGACAATCAGACCAATGATACTGAATAGAATCCAGAAGCAGACATATACATGTTTCGGTCAACTGACTTTTGATGATGATGCCAGGTCAATTCAGTGAGAAAAAGAAAGTGTTTTAAACAAACATTGATATAATAAATATTTATATACAATAAAATAAACCTTAATCCCACCCAGATGTTTATATAGAATAAAATAAACCTCAACCCCATCTCATTCTATCAAAAAGTTGGTCTGAGACAGATGATAGACCTCAATAAACATACCACCCAGAATCATAAAGCTTCTAGAAGAAAACATAAAAGAATATCTTTGTGACCTTGGGGTAGACAAACTAAAAATTAATAAAATTCAACTTCCTCAAAATTAAACATTTCTGCTCACCAAAAGACACCATTAAGAAAACAAATAAACCATAGAATAGGAACAAATATTTGCAGCATGTATCTAAGGACGTGTATGCAGAATATACAAAGAACTCCTATACAAATCAACAGCCAAACAATCCTCCAATACAGAAATGAGTAAAAAACTTCAACAGATACTTCACAGGAAGAAAATGAATGGTCAATCAACACATGAAAAGGTGATTAACAATATTAGTCAGTGAGGAAATGCAAACTAAACCCACAATGAAATACCACTCCACATCCAGTAGAATGGCTAGAAAAAATGGCCAACGCCAATCGTGCCATGTGGAGGAACTGTAACTTTCACACATTGCTGGACAGTGTGTCAAATGGTGCTATCACTTTGGAAAACTCAACACAGTTTCTTACTAAGTCTCTACTATGACAACCCACTTTTAGGTTGTTTACCCAAAAGAAATGAAAAGATAGGTCCACACAAAGGCCTGTAAAAGAATGTTTACAGCAGCCTTATGCATTATAGCCAAAAAAATGGGAACACTTAAATGTCCACCAACAGGATGGATAAGCCAGTGGAGGTACTTTGATGCAATGCAATACCGTTCAGCAATGAAGAAGAACACAGCCAGGGTAAGTCTCAAAAAAAAAATGTGTTAAGCAAAGGAAACAAAGCCAGCTAAAAACATAACTTAAAAGAGAAACCTATTTAAAGATAAACTGAGGATTTGCTCCATGTTTGACACTAGGTATATATATATGCTTATTAAATTTAGCATCTGTGACTTAATATTTTACCTCCAATATTAGTTTGTGGGATGTAGGAATTGAGCAACGTGACACATGAGCAAATTTTTAAACTAGCTTGACAAGATACTCATCTGCCAGAAGTTTCAGATTTTTTTCCAGTTACTAAACGACAAATAAAATTTCTTAGCCTGTTTTCCCACCTATAAAATGGGGCTCTGACTATCTTTCTTGTTAGAGTTACTGGTTTATATGTGCTTACTCAGCACAGTCTACATCACATAATAAGAGCTCAAAAATTAGCTATTACTACAACGATTACACTACTGCTGCTGCTGCTATTATTACTGTGAAATAACAAAAGGCAGAATGGTTTAATAAGACAATTTTTTTGTGAAGTCTTAAAGGAATATACATTTTTTTCCTCTGACAAGATGCAGACCAATGGAGGAACAGAAGAAAACTGCTGAAACAACCCATAAATAATGCAGATAATTCAGAGAAAAGAGTACACTGGTACAATCTGTACAAGGGACTCGGTAGGGTCTTCAGTGCTGGCCCAACTAGCTACTGATCTTCTGGCTGTCACTATGGAGGGGAAGGAGCCTTGACAGAGCAGCAGGGGAGTGGTCTGGGATGGTGACCAAAGGCTACCACCTTTGGTCAAGTGGTGGGGGGCTTTCTCCTTGGTCACACTGCACAGTAGACTGACCTGATGCCCTCCAAGGCTGTCCTGGCTGTCAGATTACTCCAGCAATTCCACAAATCCCATGACAGTCTAGAGGTGAGAGTCCTTAAACCACTGGTTGACTGGCTGCCTTGAAAAAGACACATTTACAATGGGATTTGGAGAAAACAAAGGGCTTAAATTCTAGAATGCCACTATTTTTAATGTGGTCTTAGATGGGTTTTATTTTATCCTTTTTTTTTTTTTTTTTTTGACAGAGTCTCACTCCATCACCCAGGCTGGAGTGCAGTGGCACGTTCTCAACTCACCACAACCTCTACCTTCCAGGCTCAAATGATTCTTGTGCCTCAGCCTCCCAAGTAGCTGGAATTACAGGCGTGCACCACTATACCCAGCTAATTTTTGTATTTTTAGTGGAGACGGCGTTTCACCATGTTGACCAGGCTGGTCTCAAACTCCTGATCTTAAGTGCTCCGCCTGCCTCGGCCTCCCAAAGTTCTGGGATTATAGGCATGAGCCACCACACCCAGCCAATTTTATTCTCTTTGTCCAAGTTTTCTTCATCTGCAAAACGGAGAAAATACCACCTTTCTCAAAGACTTATTTCGAAGATTAAATGGGATCACTCATGAGAAAGTGCCTGGCATGAAGCCTGGCACACAGTAGGTGCTCCTCTGGTTTACCACCTAACCTCTAGGCCTTGGTTTTCTTTTCTTTCTTTTTTTTTTTTTGACACAGAGTCTCGCTCTGTCGCCCAGGCTGGAGTGCAGTGGTCAGGTCTCAGCTCACTGCAAGCTCTACCTCCCAGGTTTACGCCATTCTCCTGCCTCAGCCTCCCAAGTAGCTGGGACTACAGGTGCCCGCCACCTCGCCCGTCTAGTTTTTTGTATTTTTTTAGTAGAGACGGGGTTCCACCATGTTAGCCAGGATGGTCTCGATCTCCTGACCTCGTGATCCGCCCGTCTCGGCCTCCCAAAGTGCTGGGATTACAGGCTTGAGCCACCGCACCCGGCCGGCCTTGGTTTTCTTAACTGTAAAATGGCTTTCAGTATCTTTCATTCCAACCCAACACCACAGGGTTCATTCTGGCTTTATCCCTTTCATTCTTCTGAGTGAGAAACCTGGCTTCCAATATCCTTCCAACAATATCTACTACTAAAGTTGTTGCAAATGCTAAAAAAGTAGTAGACCACACTAAAAAAGTAGTAGACCAAAAAGAAGTACCTTATGAAAAATATTATTATATTACTTCCATTTCTCCCTTGGACCCCATTTTTTTTTTTTTTTTTTTTTTAAGATAAGGTCTCACTCTGTTGCCCAGGCTAGAGTGTAGTGTTGTGATCATAGCTCACTGCAGCCTTGAACTCTTGGCCTTAGGTGATCCTCCCACCTCTGCCTCCTGAGAAGCTGGGACTATAGGTGCATGTCACCACACCCAGCTAATTTTTAAATTTTTTGTAGAGATAGGGTCTCACTATGTTGCCCAGGTTGGTCTTAAACTCCTGGCCTCAAGCAATCCTCCCACCTTGGCCTCCCAAAGTGCTGGGATTATAGGTGTGAGCCACTGTGTGCAGCCCCCCACTCTATTTTGACTGGTTATCTCAATAATATCCTTTATAACAAGAGCATCACACATTGCTCCTAACTAGTACTTCTCTTCAGTCTCCTTTGTTTGGAACAGCTCTTCGGTCTCCTTGAGTTTCATGACCTCAACACACAATCATGTGTCACTTATTCTGTAAGGCTCTCTGAATTTGAGTTTGATGTTTCCTCGCGGTTGGATTCAAGTCTTGCTTCTTTGGCAGAAATCACAAAAGTGATGCTTTCTTCTCGCTGCATCCTATTAGGTTGTGTGTTTTACTTTGCCCACTTGATGAAGGTGGTGACTGCCAGGTTTCTCCGCTGTCAAGTTATTCTCTTCTGCTTTGTAATTAGTAAGTACCAGGGGGAGGAGTGCTTTCACACTATGTATCAATTTCAATCTTTCAATTTATTCATTTACTTACTCCTATTTAGATGGATTCATAATGTCCTATCTCATTGAATGGGTTATAAGGTGCTACTGTCATTTATTTTTATGCTTAAGTTATCTCTGATTTGGCCAGTAGACGCCGCTTCAAATTGATGGCTGTGTCCTTTAGACACGTCCTACCATTCTGAGCCCTTCCTTGTTCCAGGTTTATTTTATATGTTTCCTGCTCCAGTTTAAGAATCAGCCATTACTCTAAGAGGCCTGGCTCCCTGAAGGTGAAATTGGTATTCAGAAGACAAGATCTGTGTGCTAACTATGCTTATTGCTATTACAGTGTCACTGTTTCCAGGCCTTCTCAGTGGCCAGAGCAAGAAAATACATGCATGCATTTTCATACATGTGTATAAATGTGTACATATACACACTTTTACAACCACAGGTACTTCTGTATTGATCTTTGGAAATTGAAAACTGTGAATTCATGCCAGTATCTTTCATTTCCACCCAAGACCACAGACAAGGCTTTTCCCCTTTCACTTCTCCTATAGTAAGAAACCTAGCTTTCAATATCCTCCTTTATTTATTTAGAGACAGTGTCTGGCTCTGTTGCTCAGGCTGGAGTACAGTGGCTCAATATCAGCTCACTGCCACCTGCGCCTCCTGAATCAAGTGATTCTGGTGCCTCAGTCTCCCAAGTGGCTGGGACTACAGGTCATGCTAATTTTTCTTTTAGTAGAGACGGGGTTTTACCATATTGCCCAGTCTGGTCCCGAACTCCTGGCCTCAAGCAATCCAACTGCCTTGGCCTCCCAGAATGCTGGGATTACAGGCGTGAGCCACCACACCCAGCCGCCTCCTTTATTTATTATTTCATCTATTCTCCTAAATGTAACCACCCGCCTCTAATACCCCCCTCCATTCCTCTCCAGCACGGATCAGTCCCTCTCCTGACTTAGGCTATAACTGCCCATGCTAAGCCACCTTCTCCCTGCTTGGGTCAGGCACCCTGCCCTGGAAAACTGCTGCTCCCCACCACTGCAGACGCCCACCTTACCCCTGCCTCACTGCATGGCTTCAGGACTGACTTCTTCAAGAAGTCAAAGGGCTTCACCGACTTTTAAATAAAGGACTCCTTTAATGTCTGTCATCCTTTGTGTCCAGAGGATGCTAATGTACGAGTTTCCAATTTAAAATGAATCAAAGACTACAGTGCAGCAGACTCAAAGTTGAGTGCCTTTCTTTTTTTAAGTGATAAAAACACATTCTAATTATATACAGAATGTCTACTAAAGTCCTCAGGGAAATTACACATTAACTAGTTGAAGCCAATTTGGGGGAAAGAAAGCAATTTTCAAAAAGCCATCAGAAAGATCGGTTTATGCCCCATGATTTATTTAAACTGATTTCTCTAACTGAAAGCTGAATATTTCAGAACTGCAATCAAACAATTTCTACCTGGCCAGCATCTGTTTCCAGGTCCCTTATTAGAAAACCCTCAGGGTTCTATTTAAAATTTAAAAAGAACCACAAAGAGATAGAAGAGAGGAAGAGAGACAGATTTTTCAGTTTTGAGACAAGAAAATATGTGGGAGGTTTTTGCAAACCTTAAATACAGCCTGCTACAGTCATTAGACAAAAGTAATTTTCCGATTTCAGTGTGACTCTTATACAGCCGTACCTTGTTTCAGTATGCCTTGCTTCACTGCACTCTGCGGATACTGCATTTTTCATTTGTTTTTACAAATGGAGGGTTTGTGGCAACACTGCATGGAGCAAATCTACTGACGCCGTGTTTCCAACAACATGTACTCACTTTGTGTCTCTGTGTCACATTTTGGTAATTCTCAAAATACTTCAAACTTTTTCATTATTATTATATTTCTATGATCTGTGATCAGTAATCTCTGATGTGACTTTTGTAACTGTTTTGGAGTGCCCAAAGCTCGTTCACATAAGATGGCATACTTCTTAAGTGTTGTGCTCTGAGTGCTTCCCGGCCCAGTTGTTCCCAACTCTCTGCCTCTCCTCGGGCCTTCCTATTCCTGGGGACATAATCCAGGCCAATGAATAAGCCAGCAATGGCCTCTAAGTGTTTAAGTGAAAGAAGAGTTGCATGTCACTCACTTGAAGTCAAAAGCTAGAAATTATGAATCTTAGGAAGAAGGCGGGTCAAAAGCCGAGACAGGCTAAAAGTTAGACCTCTTGTGCCAGTCAGTCAGTCAAGCTGTGAATGTAAAGGAAAAGTTACTAAAGGAAATTAAAGCACTACTCCAGTGAATATCCAAATGATAAGAAAGCAAAACAGCCTTACTGCTGATGGGAGAAAGTGTGAGTGGTCTGGAGAGATCAAATCAGTCACAACATTCCCTTAAGCCAAAGTCTAATTCAGCGCAAGGCCCTAACTAACTCTCTTTGATTCTGTAAAGGCTAAGAAAGGTGAGGAAGCTGCATAAGAAAAGTTGAAAGCTAGCAGAGGTTGGTTCATGACATTTAAAAAAGTCAATTCCATAATGTAAAAGTGCAAGGTAAAATAGCAAGTGCTGACACAAAAGCCGCAATCTGTTATCCAGAAGATCTAACTAAGATAATTGATCAAAGTGGCTATACTAAACAACAGATTTTCAATTTACATAAAACAGCCTTCTATTGGAGGTAGATCCCATTTAGGACTTCCATAGCTACAGAGGAGAAGTCAATGGCTGGCTTCAATGCTTCAAAGAATAGGCTGACTTGCTTGTTAAGGGCTAATGCAGCAGATGATTTTAAGCTGAAGCCAATGCTCACTTACCATTCCAAAAATCTTGGGCATGGTGGCACATGCCTGTAGTTCCAGCTACTCGAGAGGCTAAGGTGGGAGGACTGCTTGAGCCCAGGAGTTCAAGGCTGCAGTAAGCCATGACTGCCACTGCACTCCAGCCTGGGTGGCAGAGTGAGACCCTAACTCAAAATAAACAAAAAAACCTCACATTTCACAAGGCTACAGTTGCTACAGATAGTGATTCCTCTGGCAGATCTGGGTAAAGTAAATTGAAAACCTTCTGAAAAGGATTCACCATCTTAGACGCCATTAAGAACATTCGTGATTCATGGGGGGAGGTCAAAATATCAACTTTAACAGGAGTTTGGAAGAAGTGGGTTCCAACACTCATGAATAATTTTGAGGGGTTCAAGACTTCAACGGAGGAAGTCACTACAGATGTGGTGGAAATAGCCAGAGAACTAAGATTGGAAGTGGAGCCTGAAGATGGGGCTGAACTGCTGCAATCTCACGATCACACTTGAATGGATGAAGAGCTGCTTATTATGGATGAACCAAGAAAATGGTTTCTTGAGATGGAATCTGCTCTTGGTGAAGAGACTGTGAACACTGTTGAAATAACAAGGAAGGGCTTAGAATATTGAATAAACTTGGTTGACAAAGTGGCAACAGGGTTTGAGAGGACTGACCCCAATGTTGAAGAAGTTCTGCTATGGGTAAAATGCTATCAAACAGCACTGCACACAATAGAGAAATCTTTCGTGAAAGGAAGAATCAGTTGATGCAGCGAACTTCATTGTTGTCTTATTTTAAAAACTGCTACAACCACCCCAACCTTCAGCAATCCCCACCCTAAATCAGTCAGTAGACATCAACACTGAGGCAAGG
The DNA here is from genome assembly GCF_043159975.1 of Macaca nemestrina. Lineage (NCBI taxonomy): Eukaryota > Metazoa > Chordata > Mammalia > Primates > Cercopithecidae > Macaca > Macaca nemestrina. The sequence continues at coordinate 188,115,198 of NC_092127.1, forward strand.
CCTTCTACCAGCAAAAAGATTACAACTCACCTAAGGCTCAGACAAACATTAGCATTTTCAGCAATAAAGTATGTTCTGATTAAGGTATGCACATGACTTTTTTAGACATAATGCTATTGCACACTTTATAGTATAAACAAAGCTTTTATATGCACTAGGAAACCAAAATGTTTCTGTGACTTGCTTTATTGTGATATTCACTTTGTTGCTGTCTGGAACCACACTTGTGATATCTCCGAGGTACACCTGTACTTCTTTTATGCCTCCAACAAAGGCTCTGGGTAGAAAGAAGATACTTTTGATATATAATATCATGGTACTATAATTTTAAAACTAGCTTTCAGACAAACGTATCCACTCAGGCACAGGTACCGTGAACCCCAAAAGCAGGAGATGTTTCACACTGCCTCAGTGACGCCACCTTCACCACCACTCAGTCACTCACTCAACTTACTGGACATATACTACATACTAGGTGACTTTCTAACCCAGCGCTACTCCAAGTGTGGTCCATGGAACAGAACCAAACCATGGACTGTCTGTTACTGGTCTGCTACAAGGTAAGTACAAAAGTGAAGAGTAAGCATCAAGAAACATTTATAGCAATCTGACATTGCCATTTAATCAGTGGTCTCATTTTGCTGGACAGAGCATAGACAAGCTCAGGAGTTGTCAGACTACTGTGGTGAGTTACTGTGGCTGCAGTCCAGGCATCCCGGACCTTGAATGCCATGCTGTTTAGCCTTTGTAAGACATGGAAGCAAGGGAGTGATAAAATCACACGTACATTTTAGTCAGATGCCTTGTGCCTAAAGACGAGGAAAGGACAAGAAGGAGGGCGTTGAATGAACTACACTGTGAAGGGTCACATCATTATTTCCCTCAAGGTCTTTTGCACAAAGTAATTGGCACAGGGCAGCTAACGATGTGGCAGGAGACAAGGCTATACTTTGCTGTCTAAATGAGAACAATTCCCATCTGACCAATTTTAATGTGTATTTTAGTCGAGACCTCTGCTGAGAAACAGGAACTAAGGTAGCAGCAAAAATCTCTTCTTCCTTTACTTGGGTACCTGTTAAGTCCACTTGGGATAGTGAAGGAGAAATCTGCATTCCTCTCCCAGGTAAGTGTGAGACCCAGTGACCACCACAGCATCTTGATGACAAATCACACATCATCAGAGGCCTACCTCCTCCTCCATAACATCTTGGAGCTAACTGGTCTCACTGTGCCCCAGACCTTCAGCTCAAACTCTTCCCCAGGTGTGGACTGCTTTCTATCTAATTCACACACCCAGATATTTTTGTTTTGACAGCCAACACAAATCCCATTGCTTGAGAAATCTGCTCCAATTACCCTGAGATTCAAATCTTGATTCAGCTGTGATGCTGGACAGCTAACCCAAACTTGCCGAGCCCCAATACCCTAATTCAGAAAATGAAATACTAATATTTATTGATATGGTGGCTTTTTGAGGATTAATGAAATAAAATAATATACTGCCTGGCACATGGTAAATGCTTAATGGTAGAAAATATTAATAGTACAAATTAACATTTATTAACTCACTGTAAGTGTTTTATCTGTATCTTCATTTTGTTCTCACAACAACACTACAAGTTAGGTACTATTAGTTTTCCCATTTTATAGGTAAGGAAACAAAAGCACAGAAAAGTTAAGCAATCTGCTCAAAGTCACATAGTTTTAAAGTGGCAGAGCCAGGATTCAAACACAGGCTGTCTGGCTGCAGAGTCTGGCTCTTAGGCACCATACTATGCCACTTGATTGTACCATTTCCCCCTCTGAGCTTACTACCAACTTTGCTAATTACGACATATCCTGATTAAGCTAATTTTTCATGTTTAAAAGCAACCCAGTCTGCCTCTAAGCTCCCTAAGTGCAAAGACTTAATCTATGGCTTCATTCAATCTACTCTCTCAGTGCATTATATAATAGTAGCTATTGCTGACAGATAACTTGACTGATCTGCTTACTATCTTCCATAAATGCTTCTATTTGTTGGCATTAACAATTTCAAATCTGTTTCACAAATGTGCAGAAAAGGGTTCACATAGTAGGCCTGAGACTGCTATCCTTAGAAAGGCCTGCTTGCAAGGTTAACCCTTGCCTGGTGTCTGAGAAGTTGGACTTTGGCAGAATTTATGCCATCCAAATTGATAAAAACAGGTCACCGTGCCTGAACTGTTTTGCAAAAAAAATGCAGTTTTAATGCAGTTCAGTGCAGTACATCTGCATTCCTCCTGGGAGTCTAGAGTTTTGGTACATGCCAGGTGTGAGGTGCCTACGTGACCAACCCCTAACAGAATTCTTGGGCAGTGAGTCACTAATGAGCTTCCCTGGTAGACAACACTTCACATGCTTTCATAGGTCACATGCTGTGCGACTCCACTGGGACAGGACTCTTAGAAGCTCATGCCTGGTTTCCTCTGGACTTTTGTCTCACGTGCCTTTTCCTTTGCTGTTTTGCTTCGTATCCTTTCAGTGTGACAAATCATAGACAGGAGCAGGACTGTATGTTGAGTCCTATGAGACCTCCTAGTGACTCCTAGAACCAGAGAGTAGTGCTAGGGACCCCTGACACAATAAGAATTTAAAAAATGTGGGCCGGGCATGGTGGCTCACGCCTGTAATCCAGCACTTTGGCAAGTCAAGGCAGGAGGATTGCTTGAGTCCAAGAGTTTGACACCAGCCTGGGCAACATAGTGACATCCCACCTCTATAAAATAAAATTTAAAAATAGGCAGACATGGTGGCACATGACTGTAATCCCAGCTACTTAGATGGCTAAGGTGGGAGGATTGTTTGAGCCCAGGAGGTCATGCCACTGCACTCCAACCTGGGAGATAGGGTGAGACCCTGTCTCAAAAATAAATAAATAAATAGATAGATAGATAGATAGATAGATAGATAGATAGATAGATAAATAAATGTGTCCCCAAACAGTTATGTGATGCTATCTTCTGAAAGAACATCCTAAAACATTTCCAAAGCTAGTCTAGAAATGGTCCAGGTTTGGACATTTGTTCACCAATATATTCAATCTCCAAGACTGGCCGAGCTGCAGTGGGAACAACCATGAGGACACAGCTCTTGCATTCCAGATGCTCACGTGAGCCCAGAGGGGAAGACAGGCAGGCACCATGGGAAATACAGTAGTCTGGCCCTGCTGCTTCCTGGCTGTGTGGCCTTGGATGGGTCACTTACCCTGCTGGAGAGTCACTGTCCTTACCTGCTGATGGGCCTCCTCAGAGTGCCTGCACAGAACAGGTAGTGGGGTTGGAGGAAGGTGAGCACTCACAGCACGTGGCATCAAGCAAGTCTGTCACAGGTGACCTGAGGACAGCCTCACAGTGGCCTGCTTGCTGTGCCCTAGCTCTTCTCTCAGGAATACACTTTCAGGGACAACAAGAAGGGGTATGGGGGTCAAAGAGATTGAGGTAAAATGGCTCAAAATGTGCCAGCCTCATCAGTTTATTAAGAGACAAAATGGGCAAGAGCACAGATTTTGGACCAACAGCCTGCTTGGGCTGAAACCCCAGCTACGCAGCCTGTGGAACTGTGAGACCTTGGGTGAGTGGCCAAGCCTCCTGAGCCTCAATTTCCTCATTTGTAAAATGAGGGAGGAATCAGTACCTGCCTCATGAGGGTTTGTTGTGGGCTAATAAAGTGACTAGCATGGTGCCTGGCACACAGTGAGTGCCCCATAGCGCTAGCTATGGCATTTTGTGAAGAAGTTCAAATATGGTAAGTTGCATAGGGTAAGTGCTCTACAAACTTTAACTGCTATTATTAGTAGTACTATTATTAAGAAACACCAATGAAAGCAATACTTACAATCTTTTCTTATCCACCACTCTTTTAACTCGGATGGCTCTCTGTTCTGAGTAAAGTTTACAGACTCCTGTTGCAGGGGAAAATACCAGAAGAAAGACTGCTTAAAACAGCTTCTCAGGCAAAGGCATCATTAAATATAATGAGACACTACAGTCTTCAGCTAGCAAAGCTAAATTCTGCATCACATCTATTGTGAAATGCCACATTTGACCTTTAAAAGAAAATGAAATACTTTTTAAGTAATCTTCAATGAAATCCAAAACAGCAGTCCTGTGTTCCTTCACTTGCTGGGAATGTATCTCCTTGTGAGCTGTAACAGAAAAGGACAATGTTCAGGTCTTCGCATTCAATTATCCTAAAGAGCAATTCATCAGCTTCCTCACAACACTTTCTTTATTGAGAGTATTTTTTAAAACACAGCTATAAAACAAGTCTCGTGTCAAGACACTACATTTTTAGAAGAGTAAGATTTATTAGGCTTCACAAGAGTGAAAGATTAAACCTGTAGAAAAACTATAGTCAAATAATTTATGGTTTATCAGAACACTTAAGGATAGTATTTGATGCAGCCACTTCTTGAATGCTGACCCCCATCTGTGTTAACAGCATCCAATGCTCAAGCTGACCTTCAGGGAACATGTTTAAATAATTGAAATCACACACTCCTCCCTGCCTGAACCTGTGCTGCTTTTCAGCCTTTGGTGCCCCATCCTCTCCCCCAGGCCACTCACATTCTGAGGGTCCCTTAGACAATGAGTCAAACTTTCCGTCTCCAGGAAACCTTCTATGACTCCTAGCCACACAGATGCCTTTCTCCTGGGATCCACCACACAGAAATGTGCTAAAAGGCCTTACCAGACCTGAAGTCTGTGCCACTGGTTTTGGTAAGACAGTGACCACTGACTGAGAGATTGACTGCCTACTGTGTGCAGGTGCTCTGCTAGCACTTTACATATGTACTGCTAGTAACTAAAATAGCAATTCCGAGTTTCCTCATTTCACACATGAAGAAATTAAGGTTCAGAGGCAATAAATAGCCCAAGGTTAGATGGTTTCATATGTAAATGTAGGTTTTGTTAATATTCCTGTGTATTTTTTAGGTCTCTCAATGAATATATATGCCCTTAAGGGTAGAGGGCATGATTTCTGTCTTTACTATAGGGCTGCCTAACCCAAGATTCATGTGGGGGACTCAGGAGCTCTGTGAAATTGCATATAGAATTTTGTGTATGTACATTTTTCTGGCAAGAATGCCTATTGCTTCCATCAGAGTCTCCAAGTGGTCCATCAGCATTCTAATAAAAACCTCCCAAACAGAAGTCTGTGTTGTGAGCACAACAGCATCTGGCAGCTTTGAACTCTACTTACTATTTAATGTACTCTGTATCTGCCTAAGCAAATTAAAAAAGAATCAAGAAAGAGGCGTGACTTGGGAAGCCACCTCATTGTCTCAGTGAGAATTAAACATCAATGAAAGTGAGATAATAAGCACCCTAGTGCCAGATATGGTTCTAAGCATGCTGTAAGAATTTAACTTAATTATCATAACAACCCTAGAGATACATCCCCTAATTGTCTGCATTTCATAGACAAAAAACAAGGCCCAGGGAGACTAAGTGACTTGCAGAGGGCTATATGACTCGGACGGGTGGAGTTGGGGTACCACCTAGGCAGTCCTGGATCCAGAGCCTTCCTAACCTTAAGGTTTGATAGGAAAGTTTACTTGAATATTACAAGTAGAGAGCTTAAGTACCCCGGGCTGCTGTCAACCCCTATCCCACTAAATGCCACACAGAACAGAGGCACACATAAGCATACACACATACACACCCACACACATACAATTTGCCACACAGAACAGACGCGCACGTGGCGCTAGGTAAAGTTTTGGTTCTGTTTGGAGAGGTCCTTTCCATCTCCCTGCTCCCATTGGTTTAACTTGAAAGATGCAGCCTTTTCAGTACTTTTAACAGCTTTGGTTAAAACACTGATAAGAAAGAAAAGATTTTAATGTTTTGAAACCTAAATCAACATAAGAAGAGAGAATTTTAACCGGCCACACCATATGAATTCTGTTTAACTACCTGCTATATTCATGGTTGCACGTTTGCATCTTTCAGAGCACTTTACCTTCTGTTCGTAGTTGTTGAATTGCTTCTGAACAGGTCCTCATAAATATCTGGGCATCCTGGTCTATCTGGTCTCGTTCTGTGTCTGTCATCCTCCCATATTCAGACATGGTATGGCTAAAAAAAGACAGCAAAGGAAAGGGCAGCAGCAAATGATAACATAATATAGTCTGAGTGGGATGGGAAGAGAAGAAAAGGCCTCCCTCATCAAGTGACATTTAAGCTGAGACTTGAAGGATGAGAAGGAACAGGCCAGGTGAAAAGGTGAGAGAACCATCTAGATAGATAGATAGTAGAACTAACACATATGAAGGGTGTGTGGTAGAAAACCCTCCGGAATAGACCCAACTGATGTAAGCCAGATGGGGAAAGGGAGAGAGAGGAGGAGCGTGGAGTGAGGGCTGCAGCATAAGCTGGGCTATGAAGAATGTAGGCTCTGCTTTGAGAGCAATGGGGCAGCTACTGAGGGGTCTCACACCACACAATGACCGAATCAGAGGGTGGAGGGTGTTCCCGAAACATTTCAGGCACACTCCCACCTCAGGACCTTTCCATGTGTTGGTTGTCTCCTCCTCTGGAATGTTCTTTCCCCAGATAGCTGCATCAATTGATCCCTTACTTCTTTTAGGTGTTTACTCCATGTTGCCCTCTGAATGAGGCCTTCCCTAATCCTTCTTTACAAACTGTCCCTTCCCTGACATCTTCTATCCCACTTCCCTTCTTCCTTCCCCACAAAGATACTTATCCCACTCTAACATTCCATATATTTTGCGTAATCATTTCTTTTCTTGCCTGTCTCTCCCCCTTGTAAAAATGTAAGTTCCACAAACGCAAGGACTTCTGTTTGTTCACTGCTGTATCCCCATCATCAAGAGCAATGCCTAGCATTTTTAGTAGGCTGATCAATTAATAAATCAGTAATCAAATACTTTTGAATGAACTGAACAAATGAATGAGTTGGAGAATGTGCTTGATACACAGCTACGATTGTGCTGTCTAGTAAGTTCCTCCTGAACCAATTTTTTTCCCCCACCTCAAGACGGGTAGGCATCGCTGTCCCAAAGCCTTCTCTAGGAAACTTCAGGCACAAACAAACAGGGAATACATCCATCCTGAGGACAGGCCCTTCTAAAAAAGAAAGGGGTGAGATGAGCACAGAGTCCTCACTCCCAATCACCTGATAAGCATCCCCTCCTCCCTTGGAGTCACCCCTACCCCACGACCCCCACCCCACTTCCACATTTTCTGAGGGAGAGTTGAAAAGGAAACCCCATAGCCTCCAGCCTCCTAGGGAATAGACGATCCTCTCTCCATGGAACTTGAAGAGTGACATGGAATTAGTTCCTTATTCCAATGCTCCTTAGGATCTTGTTCTGTTAGTTACTTAGGCTTGGGATGGTAACCATGAGAAAATGGACTCCGTCCAAGGGAAGACCCAACAGTGAGACAAAAGCGCCAAGCCAGCAAGCTCAATCCCCTCTCCCCAGCCCCAGCCCACCCCCAATCCCAGATGAATGGCTCCCCTCTGGGGAGGAGCCAGAGTAACAAGCAGAGGGGCCAAAGCCTCAGGTTCATCCCTACTAGGAACCTTCTCATCGGAAATAGAGGCTAACGGGGTCAGGGACAAATGAATCAGAAAGGTACCAACTTAGTGAATATGTACCCTGCAGACAGAAGAGACCTAGAAATGACTAGTTCCAAGAACATTAGATTAACATCCTCCTACTCTATATTTTGATTTAATGGAAACTCAACTCAGTGAAATTGAAAAGGTCTAAAGGTTAATTTGATAAAACTGATTATTCAATTAAAAGGTAATGTTCCTTTAGGAAACATTATATATATACATTAACCTTCTAAATTGAAAATTGACAGTATGGTTATTCTATTAGTAAGAACAACAGAAACCAAGAAAGTTTTTTCTCCCAGATTGTTTTGTTGCCAGGGTATTGTGGAAAAGGTCCATCTACCAGAAGTGGAGACATTATTTTTAATTAAAATCACTCAGAGATCTAGCCCGAGGCTATCTAGGTTACATGCTGTTCTGCTCTAGTAAAATGTCATTATTAAAAAAAATTAAATGGGTCAATAAAGTCTGAGTTCTACATTCTGGAAAAAATTACAGCTTCCTAATTGTGTCAAACTAACAAAGCCTCATAGGTCTGAAGGCAATATTTCTACACATATTCTTTCAATTCCATGATCATACTCCACATAAAATGTTCCTAGGAGCAGGCCAAGGCCTGCACATTGCATTGGGAGGGCAGAAGAGTGAAAAAGAAAGGCTTTAAGCTGTCTACTACCTTTGGGAGGGAGAACTTGATGAGAGATAGTAAGGGTGGCCTTTCTTCATCTGGACAGAACCTGGGCTACCGGAGGGATTGCTTATTCCCTAATCCTCATGTTTCTATGGGAACCAACTTCCCCGAATGACACCTTGCTTCCTCCCAGAGCCTCCTCCCTCTGGCCCCCCGGCAGAAAGCACGGGGTGTGCATTACTCCTCACAGCTTTCTCTCCTCTCTTTTGCCTACTTAGAGACAGCAGAGGTTCTGCTCTGTTCCTCTCTCTCCTATGTTGCAAAGGGGCCTGTCCCTGCTGTCTGTGCTCCAGGGGCTGCGACTGCTCAGTGGCACTAATGGCTGAGTGAGTGTCTAATTCAGGAGCAGAGTATCAGCAAGGCCACCCGCCTGCAAACCTAAGCTTTGTCTGCCGACCTAGATTTTACCAATGATAAAGGGTCTCCACTGTGTTGATCTGACTCCTGCCTCTGTTTCTTTCTTTCTTTCTGCCTCCTCCCAACTCTCTGGCAGAAAACAGAGGTGGGTTTTGTCTTGTTCAATAACCAATACCCTCCAACCCCCAGGAACCGCATCATAGGTCAAATGGGGTTCCAATTCAATTATCATTCACCAAGAGACTTCTATGTGTCAGGAACTCTCATACCCATCTAATTTAATCCTCACAAGAACATTATCCACATTTTATAAAAAAGAAAACTAGCACAAAGGTGAGTTATAGTCATTCACATGATAAATACATGGCAGGATCGGGATTGGAACTTAGGTGTGACTGACCCCAAAGCCCATGCTCTTTCACAGGGACCAAAACAGGGGGTGGAGTAGAATTCAGTATGCATGAGTTGGCAATGAACAACTGGCTTCGGGAAAATGAGTAAAAGACTGAGTTTCTAGCTAAGCACCATGTCATATGCCTACAGTCCCAACTACTCAGGAGGCTGAGGATCACGTGAGCTCAGGATTTTGAAGCTAACCTGGGCAACACTGCAAAACCACCTTTAAAAAAAAAGACTGATCTTCTGTGTCTTTGAACACCTATCTGCAAGCGACAGAGTCATCTTTCTATGTGTGGCACTGTCCGTAGAGTGAGGTCTGAAGGTGAGTTTCGTTTTAAAGACTGCTTGTCCCTGTAGACCAGTACCTTGTCTTATAAAAAGATGATTGTGGTCGCCCTGCAGTGGGGCTTTGTACACATCAAACACTTCATTGCCTAAATGCAGGGACATGCTTTAGAATCTTGCCAATGGCTGGTCGTGATCCTGAATGCCAACGCACAGAAATGATTAAGAAAGAAGAAGAACGTTTGAGGGCTTCCATACGTAGGGAATCTCAGCAGCGCCGAATGAGAGAGAAACAGCACCAGCGGGGGCTGAGTGCCAGTTACCTGGAACCTGATCGATATGATGAGGAGGAGGAAGGCGAGGAGTCCATCAGCTTGGCTGCCATTAAAAACCGATATAAAGGGGGCATTCGAGAGGAACGAGCCAGAATCTATTCATCAGACAGTGATGAGGGGTCAGAAGAAGATAAGGCTCAAAGATTACTCAAAGCAAAGAAACTTACCAGTGATGAGGAGGGTGAACCTTCTGGAAAGAGAAAAGCAGATGATGATAAAGCAAATAAAAAGCATAAGAAGTACGTGATCAGTGATGAAGAAGAAGACGAAGATGATTGAAGTATGAAATATGAAAACATTTTATATATTTTATTGTAGTTATAAATATGTAAACATGAGTTATTTTGATTGAAATGAATCGATTTGCTTTTGTGTAATTTTAATTGTAATAAAACAATTTAAAAGCAAAAAAAAAAAAAAAAAAAAAGACTGAGTTTCTAGAATGAGGCGATGGACCTAACAAGACGAAGACTGCCTCGGGGACAACAGTTCAATCTCCTGAAGTTATCTGCCTGTAAGTGGCAGAGCTGGCACTGGCCCCCAGAGAACCTGATCCTCAGTCCTAGCATTTGCTGCCCTTACAGCTGGGAAAGGGGAAGGCTTAGGCCCTCTTTACTGTACTGAGACGAGAGTCCATGCTGCGGTAGTCTGGGAACACCGAAAAACAGTGTGCAGGAGCCTCCTTTTGCTGTTTGAGTATAATAACTGCCTTAACATCACTATTACATTGAAAGCTTAAAACAACTACAAAGTTCCAGAAGAACACCTGGATGCCACTGTGTTGTTCTTTTCACATTGCATTTCAATCATACTGTCTGCTTTGAACCTCTCCACTGCTACCTGAGTGATTATCCCTCCCACTACCGGCTTTGCAAAGCTTTTCTGAAAAGCGCCAGAGAGTAAACATGTTAGACTTTGTGGGCCTTGTACCCCATCATAGCTACTCAACTCTGCTGTTGTAGCATAAAAGCAGCCCTAGACAATATGTAGACAAATGAACGTGGCTGTGTGCCAATAAAACTTTATTATGGACACTGAAATTTGAATTTCATATAATGTTCACATGTGATAAAATATCGTGACTATTTTTCCCAACATTAAAATATGTAACTACATTTAAATGTATATTTAAAATGTAGATTTGGCCTGTGGCTGTATTTGCTGACCTCTGGTACTGGAGGAAGACACTGAGTTTCACAGATTCATATGGTTTGTGAGGAGTGGTGTGAATCGAACCAGCACTCAAAGCATTTACTTTGCTGGATGTCTTTTCAAGGAAAAGGGAAGTTAAAAAGGGATTTCTATAAAAGATATTTACAACCACTTTGTCAGCCTAAGTTGTCAGACACTAAAGAAAGAAGCTACAAATTGAGAGCTTTATACAAGTTTTGTAACGTTTTACAAAATCCCTGTAGCTTCCATTTTCACAGCCTATCAAATTAGTATTTGATACACATACACACCTTTAGAAATAAAAATGACACTACGATCTAGTGTTAACCAACTATTTTAACTGAGAACTTAAAAATAAGGTTTTCTTGGTACTATGCATCAGAATAATTATATAATTAGTTTAGTATATTCCAAAATAACGCAAATGAAATGCATTTAAAAGCATAAAATTGCCTATGTATGTTAAGTGTAAGCAGACAAAGCATCAAGGATTATTTAAAATTCAACTGGGGTATAATTATTTTTCTCTGTTGGAGAATTTATAGGACATATTTCCATTTTTGCGTATATTGACAAAGTTAAAAAAAAGCAGGATTTATTTTATATTCTCTATCTTTGTGACAGGAAGGCTTCTGAAATACAACCACTCCTTGTTTCATAAAGATGAAATCCTAAAAAGATGCTCCTAATGATGTTACCTTATCTGTCAAATCCAACTTTTTCATTAATTTACATAACACATTTGAAGATAAGTCCTACGGTAAAATGCCATCCTAAAGCCAGTGCAGATGGAGCTAGGGGAAGAGACAGAGACAAGACACCCGTGCTGCCACTGCCTGTGGAGAGCTGGAGTCTATTCCAGAAATTGTTTTAGAAGTGTTGGTTAGAATGTTTTTTTTCTCTTTCTTTCCAAATGGCATTTTTGATGACTCGCATCATTCCTTCATCTGCTCGCTAAATATTTAGTGCGTGAGAAACTATCTTTTTCATCTCTGCATGTTTCACAATAGGGCAGATGCTGCCCACAGGGTGTACGCATGCGCTAACCCCTTTGCATTTGAATTCCCTTCCTTCCTTCTTGCTTTACCTAGGTAACTCTACTCCTTCAGAGCTCTTCTCAAATGTCACTTCTTCAAGGACACTTTCTCTGACAAGGCTAAATTCCTCAAAAGCTACCTGTTCACATTAGTTTCAAAGAACTTCTTGATTTCTGTCTTAAGTTCATTATTTACCCAAGAGTCATTCAGGAACAGGTTGTTCGATTTCCATGTAGTTGTATTCCTGTGGGGTCAGTGGTGACATCCCTCTTAACATTTCTGACTGTGTTTATTTGAATCTTCTCTGTTTTCTTCTTTATTAGTCTAGATAACAGTCTATCTCATTAATGTTTTCCAAAAACCTGGATTTTTCCAAAAAAATGGCTCCTGGATTCATTGATTTTTTTGAAGGGTTTTTTTTTTTTTTTTTTTTTTTTTTTTTGCATCTCTATCTCCTTCAGTTCAGCTCTGATCTTGGTTATTTCTTGTCTTCTGCTAGCTTTGGGGTTAGTTTGCTCTTGGCTCTCTAGTTCTTTTAGTTTTGATGTTAGGTTGTTAACTTGAGATCTTTTTAGCTTTTGATGTGGGCATTTAGTGCTATAAATTTCCCTTTTAACACTGCGTTAGCTGCATCCCAGCGATTCTGGTATGTTGGTATCTTTGTTCTGTTGGTGGGAGCATAAATTAGTTCAACCACTGTGGAAGACAGTGTGGCCATTCCTCAAAGACCTAGAGGCAGAAATACCATTTGACCCAGAAATCCCATTACTGGGTGTCTACCCAAAGGGATATAAATCAATTATAAAGATACATGGACAAGTACTTTTATGTTCATCACTGCATTATTTACAATAGCAAAGACATGTAATCAACCTAAATGCCCATCAATGAATGACAGGCTAGATTAAGAAAATGTGGAACATATACACCATAGAATACCATGCAGCCATAAAAACGAATGAGATCATGTCCTTTGCAGGGACATGGATGGAGCTGGAATCCATTATCCTCAGCAAACTAACCTAGGAACAGAAAACCAAATACCACATGTTCCCACTTATAAATGGGAGCTGAATTATGAGAATGCATGGACACGAGGCGGTGGGGAACAATAAAAACTGGGGCCTGTTGGAGGGTGGGGGGTGGGAGAAGGGAGAGCATCAGGAAGAACAGCTAATGGATGCTGGGTTTAATACCTAGGTGATGGGATGATCTGTGCAGCAAACTACCATGGCACACATTTACCTATGTAACAAACCTGCACATCCTACACATGTACCCCAGAACTTAAAAGCTGGAAAAATAAAAGGCTACCTGTACTCTGTTTTTGCAGTACCTGTCATATCTGCAATGTTACCTGTTGGCATGAATACTTTAGCAGCTCCATGAAGGCAGGGACAAACATGTTTGTGTTCGTTCACTATTTTATACTCCACGCCTGGCATAGTCTGTGGCACATGGTAGGCACTCAATAAATAACTGCAGAATGAATAAACTGATGAATTAATCAAATTGATCAAATCATGGCACTATAAACATGCAGAGATGAGTAGGACAGTTTTTCACCTCAAGAAATGCGGTAGAGGTGATTATGAACAAATAACTCTTCTACCAGGCACATGTCAGAAGTACCATAAGAAAAGCACAGAAAAAGAGCTGTCAGTATTCAGAGGCAGGAGAGATGGCTTTCAGATAGGAAGGCAGGGCCAGGGCAGGCTCTACCGAGAAGGTGGTGGTGAGAAATGGGTCTCTCAGGATGGAAGCATGTGAACATGTAATGTGTGGATCAGAGCGAAGAGCAACCAGCCATGATGACAGTGTGAGTAGAGGCCTGGAGGCAGAACAAATATTAACTCTGAATGCAGCTGCAGGGCACGTGAAGGAAAGGGGTAGGATGGAAAAGTGGGTGAGGGTAATGAAAAGTCTTGCTTATCTAAGAAGTATGGATGGGCCACATCCTGCAGGCAGAAAAGGGATTTGAAGAGGGAAGCGTGTGATTCCATCTACGATGATAAGGACTACACCTGTACCTTCCAGACAGACCAGGAGAGGAAGGGCCAAAGAGCAGGGAGTTGAGAACAAAGATCAGGCAAGTGACAAAGGCTGTACTGAAGCACTCTAGAGCGGATGGGAGGAGTGGGCAGCATGCATGAGAACGGTGCTGCTCACAGGTGCTGGGCGAGCAGGACAGTGGCAATGGGGACTGGGAGAAGCCTGTGCTAATGACATGCATTTTGGAACAACTGTAATCACCTGACAGGTTCATCTTGCCCACTGCCCAGATAGAGCCGATTTATCAAGACAGGGGAACTACAATAGAGAAAGAGTTAAATATACATAGAGCTGTCTAAAAGGGAGACTGGGGTTTTATTATTACTCAAATCAGCCTCCCTGAAGATTCGGAGGCTGGGTTTTTAACGCTAGTTTGGTGGGCAGGGGGCTAGGGAATGGGGAATGCTGATTGGTCGGATTAAGGATGAAATCCTAGGGAGTTGAAGCTGTCCTCTTGCACAGAGTCATTTTTTGGGTGGGGGCCATAAGACCAGATGAGTCAGTGTCCTGGTCTGCATGGTGCCAGCTGATCCATCAAAATGTGGGGTCTGAAAATATCTCAAACATCAATCTTAGGTTTCACAGCAGTAATGCTATCTATAGGAGCAATTGGGGAGGTTAGTGGTCTTCCGGCTTCTGGCTACATGACTCCTGAGCCATAATTTCTAATCTCGTGGGTAATTTGTTGGTTTTACAAAAGTGGCCTTGTTCTCAAGCAAGAAGGGGGTTTGTTTCCAGGAGGGGCTGTTATCGTGTTTGTTTCAAAGTTAAAACTATAAATTAACTTCCTCCCAAAGTCAGTTTGGCCTACGACCGGTAATGATCAAGGGCATCTGGGAGGTTAAAGGCAAGACAGAGTTGATTAGGTTAGATCTCGTTTGCTGTCATAATTTTCTCACTGTTACAACCTTTGCAAAGGTGGTTTCATTACTGGCATACTGGCAAGAGAGGAAGCCACAGTAGGTAGTAAGAATGTGTGGTGGGGAAGGGCAAGGATTCCATGGCCTGCCCTGGCCAGAGGCTCACCAGCTGTGATCTTCAGGTTATGTCATCACTACACTTTCATTGCCTGCCTGCCACACAGGCTTAACAGCAGTACCTCCCTCACAGGGTTGATGTGAGGACCAAATGAGATAAAATATGACTAATTGGTGCTTATCAGAGTACCTAATACAGAATAAACATTCAGGATGGAAACATAAGGTGGACATGGGTGGGGGATGGGTGGGAGGGTAGCTAGGTAGGTAGAACTTTTTTTCCTAAGCAAAGTAGAGACAAATAAAAGAAAAGGGCCTGAAACAGAGCCCTGGAGTTCTTAGGGGATAGATGAAGGACAAAGAGGCAAAAATGAGTGGTGAGAGAAGCCAAAAAATACTGCAGTGGAAGTCAAGGAAATAGGAAATTTCAAGAAACTGATGATGGTCAACAGGATCAAAAACTGTGGCAAAGTAGAAGAGCTGAGAAAAAACCATCAAGGCACTTAACACCATTCTCATTAGAGAAGGACATGCTTCAAGTACAGTGACTTGCCATTTCACATTTATCACCGGAATTGGACAGGATAGCCTGAAAGCACACTTTAAAACTTTTTATTCCTTTTTCTCTTTTCTCCCTAGTCTCAAGATGTAATCCTAAGGCTTACTGCAGAAACCCTTTTTTTCCTCCTTAGTCTTAGAATACAGCCTTGAAACATACTTTCTCTGAAACACCACACATGCATATTTACCTAACTGTATCTAATTATGTGCTTACCTGGAAGTTCCAGGGGCTAACTTGAGATAGACTGAGCATGGAGATCTAACTGCAAAATTCCAGAGATTACCTCAAGGCGGGTAGTCTACAACCTGGCCATTGCTGACATGTCGCCAGCCTGAGATGACAGGTACCAGCAGAAAGAGACACACAGACCTAGTACTCAGCACCGCTCCTGCCTTCCCACCGCTTGCTCTGGAAATAAAGTCACCTTCTTTTTGTTCTTGTTATTGGCTTTGCAAGCAGTGAGCAGCTGAGCCTGTGCTCGGTTACATTATCACGGTTAAAATCGAAAAGCCTATTTACACCAAATGCTGGCAAGGATAGGCAGCAATTATAACTCTCATGCATTGCTACAAGGAATGAAAAACCACTTTGGGAAACTGCTTGGTAGTTTATTTTAATGCTAAGCATGCACCTACCATTTGTATGACCCACTAATTTCACCCTTAGGTATTTATTCAAAGGAAATAAATCAGTATGTCCACAAAGAGACTTGTGGAAGATGCTACTCACAAAGGCTTTATTCCTACTAGTCTCAAAGTGGAAACAGTCCAGTATTCTCTATTAGATAAATGGATAAGCAAACTGCGGTAACTTCACACAATGGAATATTACAAATAATAAAGCAACAAAAAGGAACAAACTACTGGTATACACAACATGCAAGAACTTCAAAAACATGTGGAGTAAAAGAAGGTAGACACACCAGAGTGTGTACCATACAAGTCTATTTATATTCCCCTTAAGGAAAAGCCACTGGATTTGGTGATTAGGAAGTCACAGAGGAGCATTAGGAGAAAAATTTCAGAAAAATGATGGAAACCAAGCCATATGGTTGGCGTGGAGTAAAAGGTGAGGAAGCAGAGGTCACGTCAACTGCAGTCTGTAGCCCAAGTCTACCCTGCAGGCATGGCTCCCTGTGGTCTGAGAACTAAGAATGGTTAAAGGTTTTTAAAGGTTGTAAAAAAACAAAACAAAACAATATGCAACAGAAACCATACGTGGCCCACAGAGCCTAAACTATACTATCTGGCTCTTACAGAAAGTTGGCTGATCCCTGATTAGACTTTCTCCCTGTGTTTGGCACTGACGTGAAATGAAGTGACAGTGCCTGTGGCTTAAGGAGCAAGCAAGGTCAAACGTACAAGCTAAAAGGAAGAACCAGATGACCAAAAATAGCTGGGAATCATGAATACAGCAGTACCTGAGAGGCGGTGTGAGTGATGAGACAAAGGATGCGCTCGTACCACATGTATAAACTAAAGGGAAGAAGAGAGCCAGATGATGAAAACTGGCCAGGAATCATGAATACAGCAGTACCTGAGAGGCAGTGTGAGGGATGAGATAAAGGATGCGCTCGCACTGCTTCTCAGGCACCGCTGCACTCATGATTCCCAGCTATTTTTGGTCATCTGGCTCTTTTCTTCCCTTTAGTTTATACACATGTAGGACAGTATCCTTAAAAACAAAGAGAGGGGTTTCTCTATGACAGGTGGAAAGAACGCGATGAGATGAGGAGGGAACTGAGAGATCCTATCAGAGGTTCCAAACTTCACAGAGGAGTAGGCTTTGATGCCACCTCAATGGGGCCTGTCCTGACTACTCTGTTTAAGAATCACGAGCTTTCCCAGCACTCCCGATCCTTGTTACCTTGGTTCCACTCTTCCTTTTCTTTCTGTAGGACCTATGACCTAATGTACTATACACGTAGTGCTTGTCTTTGCCAGCCCACGAGAATGCAAGCGCCATGAGGGCAGGAATACTTGTATTTTATTCCCCGATGTGCCCTAAGCATCTAGAATTCAATAAACCTGTGACGAACCAGGAAGTTTAATCTGGAGTGAGGGGTCAAGCTGGAGCAGGGGATCTCAATGTCAGCACCTCCTCAGTTTGGGGCTGGGTAAGTCCCTGTTGTGGAGAGTTGTCCAGAGTTTTGCACATTCCTGGTCTCTACCCACTAAATGCTTGCAGCACTCCTCTTGGGACAAACAAAAATTTCTCCAGACATTGCAAATGTCCCCTGGGGTGCAAAATCACCACACTTGAGAACTGCTGTGCTAGTCATGGACTTTAGGACTAGGAGGAAATCATTCATTCAACAAGTATTTACTGAGTGCCAAATATGGGTGAGGAACTATGGAAACATGATGGAAACCTGACAAGGTCCTTGACCTCATGACATGTACAGCCTGGTGACGTAAACTATAATTATTAAATAATTACAAATTGTGTTTAGTTACTGAAGAAAATATACAGGGTGGAGAAACTAACAGAAGTGACCTATTTTATAAAGGGTAGTGAGAGAAGGCCTCTCGGAAGAGGGAGTATTAAGTTGAGCCTTTAAGTTTGAAAAGGAAACCACCATGGGAAGAGAAGGAACAGCACACGCCCAGGCCCTGCACCAGGAAAGGGCATGGCACCTTCAAGGAAGGCTGGCATGGCTGGAGCACCATGGTGGGAAGGCGGTGTTTGAAATGAGGCCAGGGGCTAGGTCAGGAGCAAGGAGACCGCAGTGTAGAGGCTGGTATTAATCCTAATTGCAACATGGTATTCATGGTGGGTTTACTCAGGTGGCGACATAATCCAATTAAAGTTTAAACAAGACTCTGGCTACTGAGTAGAAACTGGACCTAGCCACCAGAAGGAATGTCACCATGAGTAACATTAGGGGATGAACAGAAGGATTCATCAAAAGTGCCCTAAGAAATGAAGGCTATGCCAAAGTGAGTGTGTAGCTGCCTCTAGCAGGTGTCAAAAGCCCGGGGGAAGGACAAAAGAAGAAAATGGCCATCAGGACTAAGGACTGGGAATTGGTGAGGGAGTCATGACCCAGCAACATGAGGGTAAGGACTGAAATGTGCTCATGAGAACGTCACCAAAACAGCAAAACTGGTGTCACAGACTGGGACAGCAAGAGATGGGCAAAAATAGCTTAGCAGAGGCTTGAAAACTTTGTTCTTCCACAGGTTCAGGGCATACAAATACATGTGTCCCCAACTTCAAATACAGCTCTGTAAGTATTTATGGAGTGAGTTTCATCTGACAGGAGATAATGGTATATATAGAGATACAAATAGACAGGAAGATATACTGTGATTTCATGACTTTGGGGACATGCAGTACTGCAGAGTCTTTTGCTTTGAGGAGATTTTTCCACTGCCAAACTGGTCTTCCTCATTACAACTCTGAGTTATTAACAAAAAGGTGAGGGCAAAAAGCACAAAAGAAACATTGGCATAGAAAAGAGCACAGTCACCAAAGTCCTAGTAAAAAAATATGTACTTACCTATAAGCATTAATATAATCTTTCCTGTGTTCCAGAAGAAAATCTCTCAGTTTGCCAATGTGAGAAATCTAAAATTAAAAAAGAAAGCCAACAGTTTATATAGATAGATATGTTACACTCATGTAATGAATTTTCAATCAATAGAGAATAAAATACAAATTGCAGAAAGATTCTGAAGCTACAAACTGAGCACCGTTGGTTTTAGACTCTCCTACAGTCACAAATTAGTTACCATTCCTGGGCCTCAGTCTCTCATCGATGGTTCCTTCTACCTCTAACTGTTAGGACCTATGACACTACAAGTAGGTGATTTCTAAGTAACTTAAAGATGAAATGAGATAATGCATGTCTAGTAATTACATACCATGCATTCAATAAAGGTTAATTCCTTTTCTTTTCTTATAGCTAAAATTGTACAGCAAGTATTCCTTCTTCCAAGTGTCCTAAGGGACAGTTCTAAAGCTGAAGCTGTTGGGTTTGTAAATAGGGTCCATGCAGAGCAGCAGAGTTAAAGCAAAGATTCAGGGGTAACAATTTATCCCCACATAGCAAATATCTGTCTTTCCTCTGGGCTATTTCCATGGATGAAGAAAAAGAACTCAAAAGTACAGGAACAAAGCACTGTGTTTGTGATGGCTGTTTCTAGTATAATAAAAAACCTATTCTAAAGCACCTGTCAGGTACTGTGCATGGAACTAGCAATTCACAAATAAATAAAAAGTGGTGGGAAGAAAGCTCAGACCACAGTCAATGGGGACAAACATGTTTCCAGAGGGAGAATGACTACTAGCCAGTGGCCTGCTGGTCCTCTGACGACATCTTACTTCAGCTTCTGACTCACACACTTTGCACTCGTTTTAAACACGTGGCCCCAGCCTTGCAAGGTCTGCTGAACTTTCGTCTCTTCCATGGAAATTTTTCTGTCAAGGCCAATCCAGGCTAATTTTCACTTTGCTCTGATCTTAAAAGGACTTCTGCACACTATCCTCTTGGCACTCAATTATTCATGGCCATGTACTCTGACCTAACTTGTAAATACACACTTCTTTGTCAGTGGCAGAACTATGCATGGAGGAGCTGCTCAGCTTCCCCTACAGTTGTAAGCACAAGCAGCAGCACAGGGGTGATCAATAAACACTGTGGAATGAATATATGCCTAAATACAAAATAGCACTGATCACAAAAGAAACCATCCATGGTTTGTCTGGAGATATGTCAGTTTGGGTTCAGCTAAATTTCCCACATAGTCTAGACTCTTATTATAAATGTGATTCAGAAAAATACCCTAACGCATTGTAAGCAAGCCAATCAAAGAAAAACAATTAAGTATGGTCACAATATTCATTTATTTCACAGATAGCAAATCAGGACTGAGAGACTGTCCACCATCCCTGACATTGCTCAACACTTTCACGTACTTGGGCTATTTCTCTTCCCAACAACCCTGCTGTGCTATGATTCCTACTGTTCTCATTAACCACTTGGGAAAAGCTAAGTGACTAGTCCAAGGTTACATGTTTAGTATGTGAGCTTGGTTTCAAAAGCTCAGGACTAAGTCCAAATTCAGCGTTTCCCAGTGTACCACTGCTTCCTGCCTTACAATCCCTGTTCCTGCTTTCCACTTAGGCTGCATCAGGAAATCTGACTTTTTTTTTTTTTTTTTCCTTTTTATGAGACAGAGTCTTGCTCTGTCACCCAGGGCTGGAGTGCAGTGGCGCGATCTCGACTCACTGCAAGCTCCACCTCCTGGGTTCATGCCATTCTCCTGCCTCAGCCTCCGGAGTAGCTGGGACTACAGGCACACGCCACCATGCCCGGCTAATTTTTTTTGTATTTTTAATAGAGACGGGGTTTCACCATGTTAGCCGGGATGGTCCCAATCTCCTGACCTCGCGATCCGCCTGCCTCGGCCTCCCAAAGTGCTGGGATTACAGGCGTGAGCCACCGCGCCTAGTCAGAAATCTGACTTTTAAGTCTGTTGGGAAAAAAAATTAAGAGATACGCAAGCAAGGGGTTAATTGCATCACATACAAGATTTTACCAAGCTACTCTTCTGTTTTAAAACCTTCAATGGTTTCCATCTCCTTACCTCCTCCCCTGCCTACCAGGGGTCAAAAACTCAACTGCTTCCAGGGGCCAGGTGAACAGTATAGATGAGCAAAGCAAGGGAAATGGGTGGGTAGAATATACTTGACAGTGGTGAATTCTGGTTTCAAAATACACTGCAGTTAAAGGAAGCAGCTCTGCAGACTGATTTGTCAAAGGGCAGCCAATGAGTCATCTCAGTGTCTAAACAATGGGAAAAAGTCCAAACTCCCAAATGCAGCACACAAGGCCCTTCATAACTCAGCCTTGAAAGTCCCTGCCGCACACCCTGCACCACTCCAGCCTCCATCTTGCAACACTTCAGCCTCCAAGTCCCAGGCCTTCCCCTCACTTGCATATTCATATGGTTCTCCCTTTCCCTGGAATGCCCAACCCATCATTCTCTCCCAGGCAAATTCTTCCTCCTCATTCAATATTCTCTTTTCCTCCTCATACTCACCCTACACTCCCAGCTGCAGTCAGATCTCATTCCCGCATAAAATGCTACAAGTGCATCTATTTCAGCACCTGCTCCTTCATGATAACAATGACTAGTTCATAGACGGATTTGCCTTCACCAGACTGCAAGCTCGGAGAGGGCAGAGAGTCCTCTCTCTTTCCCCAGAGCTTGTCAGGCACAGTTCCCGGCACAAAGCAGACCCTCAAAAACTTTTACTAAATATTGAATAAATGGTGGGTGCTGAATAATCCCAGAAGGATTATACCTCCTATGGTAGGCAGAATAATGGTTTTCCAGCTTCCCCAGTCCCATCCCCCTGTAAGATGTCCAACTCCTAATCGCTGGAATCTGTGACTACATGGTGTTACATGACAACAGGGAATTAATGCAGCAGATGAGTTAAGGCTGCCTTAAAGTAGAGAGATTATCCTGGATTATCTGGGTAGGCCCAATGTAATCACAAGGCTCGGTAGATGTGGAAGTGGGAGGCAGAGGGAGAATGAGAGTAAGGCAGTGTGAGAAAGACTCATTCCAATGTTGCTGGTTTTGCAGATGGGGAAAGGAAGCCAAGGAATGTGGGCAGCCTCTAGAAGCTGGAAAGGGCAGGGCAACGGGCCTTCCTTAGAGCCTCCAGAAAAGAACACAGTCCTGCCAACACCTTGATTTTAGCTCAGGGAGTCCCATTTTGGACACCTGACCTATAGAACTATAAGACAATAAATCTGTGTTGTTGTAAGCCACAAGTTTGAGGCAATTTGTTACAGCAGCAATGAGAAACTAAGAGCCTTACTATCCACAACAGGTTTTCCTTTTTTTTTTTTTTTTAGAAGTCATAAAGTTTTCCATACAAAGTTTTGAAAAGTCCAGAGGAATCTACTATACAGGTTAGATCCAGCTGCCCACCCCTACTTTTAGTTAGTTCTATTCTACAAGGGAGGGATGGTGCCTGGGGATGAGTGCCAGGAGCAAGCAAGCCCCACAGGAGCCCACAAGCACATACTTATTATACAAGAGGTTGCAGTTAGTCTAACAAATGTGATCCCAACTTCATATGCTCTGTAATGGGAAATTTCTATGAAATAAGGTTATTAAAACAGAGTGCAGCTGGTTCAGGATTAAATGGAATTCTTGACAAGAGGTATGTTAAGTAATTACTGACTAAATAACATCAGCATAATAACTCAATACTTAACAGGAACACAATGTATGATATTTTAAATGCTAAGAATGAAAAAATAAAGGAACATTAAGATTTCTTTAGAAATTCGCGAGCTCTGAATTTTCAATTAATTTCTTTAAAAAAAAATCATGACAAATCAACAGCAAAGAAAAAAGTTCAATAGATCTTTGATTTATCTACATAGGCATACCTAAGTCCCCAAATAGCATAACACAATTATCTCTGTAGAGAATGATTTGACTGTTTAATCACATGACTACCATTAACTTTATAAAGACTCTTGGCCAAGCTTAATCTATTTACTGTTAGGCTTAGTCCTATTTTTCAGAATAAACTGGCAAAGAGAGCATATTATAGTGCATACAATTCTGATGTGCTTGTTACATTTTCACATTTTTAGAGAGGTTAAGTAGTTGTGCGCTTTGGATTTTTCTTTTTTGCAGATATGGGGTCTTGCTATGTTGCCTAGGCTGGTCTCAAATTCCTGGGCTCAAGTGATCCTCCCCCCTTGGCCTTCCAAAGCGCTGGGATTACAGGCTTGAGCCACCATATCCGGCCTATGTTTTGGACTTTAAATGTTTCCATATGTAGTGCTAGTTTTGGAAGAGTCACTTAATATGATAAAGCAGGAATAAGTATATACATAAAGAGAATGCCTCTTACTTCTAAAAAGAGAAAGGCCATTCTGGTGTAAACTTTGATAAGGAAATCAGAGTAAAATAAAAGTGTATTTTAAGGATCTAAAACTAGTGTCAATTTCTAACAGTTTTGATCTCACTGAATGATGTGGGGAAAGGGCACAGGGAAAAAAGGGATCATTGGTGAAGTCTCTGTGGGACCAAGTAGGTAACAAGATGCAAGGGCTAAAAACTGGGAGTGCTTTGGATGCTGAACCCATGTTTTGAGGCACCTCACAGGCCTGGACAGCAGGAGGAACACACCATTTTCACTGCTCTGTGTCTTTGTAACTGCTCTTTCTCTGCCTGGAAAGCCTTCCTTTATCCCAAACCCCATTCCATCTTTCAGGCTCTGCTTAAATGACACCTCCTCTACGCAGCCTTCGCTAATACCTCCCTCTATATTTTGTAGATAACTGTTTGCACTTTCCACATTACATTAGAAGTATTTATCTGTGATACCCACTAGACTTCAAGTAAGTTCCTTGAGGTTGGCATCTCTGTCTTGTTCATTTTTGTACACCCACTAGTGCCTAAATGTTGGAAAGGGGTAAAGCGGGGGGAAAGGGAGGAGGAGAAAAAAAGGAGATCCAACAGAAAAGGCTTCAAGATCTGATACATCCTGATGTACTAGGTGTATCAAAAAGGTATCAAGTGTATCACATAGACTGCATCTAGATAACTGAGTGAGTTTTAAAAATGAAGAGAGACCCGACTGAATTTTAAAAATGAAGAGAGACAAGCTAGAGGTCTGTGCAAATAAACAGTTCTCCTAGAAAAGTCAGTGAGGTGTGTTCAGAAGGTGCAGCATCACCATGTGAAATCTACTAAGACTGGGCAACCTAACAGCTTCCCAAGATCATGTGTCCTCACTAGTGCACAGTCTTCCATCAGCCTGATGGTCTGCCACGGAAAAGAGTTTTCATCAGTGAGCTATGGTTTGATTACACCACCACATTAAATATGTCTCCACCAGAGAGGAAGGGTATGGACAAAGAATAGAGAATTCTGTATTTCTGACATAAACTGTAGTTTAAAACAAGAATTGAACTGTAGGTAAAAGAAAAAGGAAAGGAATGTAATATTTATTTAATGTCTCCTCTCTACTAATGTAAATGAGCTATTTCACTTAACTCTGATTACCTGTGGAAACAGATATTCTTAGTGGAAGGAAACCAAAGCTCAAGACTGACCGAGCCGGAACCAGAACCCTTAACCCTTAACCATTACGCTGAACTAGTATGGGCTCCCTCAGTACTGTTAAATTATGTTGGTGTTTTTTAGTTTCATTTGATGTTGAAGTCATTTTCATGTCCATTGTATATTGTTGTTATTTCACTAAAAAATCTCCTACTTAATATTTAGTGATATTAAGAAATAATAAATTTCATTTAGATGTAATAATGATATTATGTATTAGGATTATGTTTTCATTTATCTTTCTGTTTTTAGAATCCTTATCTTTTAGAGATATACACTGAACAACTTACAAGTAAAATTATACAATGCCCAGGATTTGCTTCACAATAAGACAGGGGGAGGTAACAGATGCAACAGGATGAGTCCTCAGTTGCTTATGGCTGAAGGTGAGTACATGCTTACATGGGGCGTTCCTTGTGCTATTCTACTTTAGTATATATTTGAAATCTTCCATAATAACATGTTATTTAAAAAAATCTCGGGGCTTGGGTAGTGGCTCAAGCCTGTAATCCCAGCACTTTGGGAGGCTGAGGTGGGCGAGTCACTTGAGGTCAGGAGTTCAAGACCAGACTGGCCAACATGGTGAAACCCTGTCTCTATTAAAAATACAAAAAAATACAAACAAAAACAAAAACAAAAACAAAAACAAAAACTAGCCAGGCATGGTGACGCACACGCCTGTAATCCCAGTTACTTGGGAGGCTGAGGCAGGAGAATCGCTTGAACCCTGGAGGTAGAGGTTGTAGTGCGCCGAGATCACGCCACTACACTCCAGCCTGGTGACAGAGCAAGACTCGGTCTCAAAACAAAACAAAACAAAAAACAAAACAAACTCATGTAGTACTTTCTTCTTTTTAACATTTTTAGTCATTTTGAGGTAGAGATTTTCTGCTACCAAACTAGGAACAACTCTTACTTAACAACTAAATCCCAACGATCTTTGGCTACTTTATTTCTAAGTACTTGCAATCTTTGCTTAAATTCCATTTAACAGGATCAATGCCACTCAACAACAACAACAACAACAACAAAACTTTCACTGAGAACTCACTCCCAGTCAGGCGGAAGTCCAAAAGAGCTCTGCGTGTGCTACTCATCCACTTCTCCCAGCAATGCCCAGGAGGCAGTGACAGCATCATGACTGCCCTATGGATGAGAAAACTGAGTCAGAGGGAAGATAAGAAATTTCCTCAGGGACATGTGGGTTGAAGCCTGGATCCAATCCAGCCAGTCTAAGTACCAGTCTTGAGTTCTTAACTGCCAAATTTACACAAAATCCTGGCAAGTCACAACTAGTTTTCCAGTACTATATTTGCAAGGAAGCACCTGGGAACTGAGAAAAAGCCTCCATGTGGGCAATATCAACATCAACCTGTTCTTTTCTTTTTGTACTACATCTCCATTCAACATGCAGTACACGCTTGACTTTACCCAATCGTGACCACTACTTACAGAGCACCCTCCACGTGTGTGCCAGGTAGTGCATAAACTGCTTGATGTATGCTCTGTGGTTTCCACCCCTCTATAACGATCGTATGAATCAGATTACCTCCTCCTGCCCCACCTAGTAAACATGGAAGCAAACCTATGCAAGGTCACGAGGCTAATAAATGGAAGAATTGGCATTGATCACAGACCTGTATGACTCACAGTGTTCATGTTATGTTTAGCTTAGTTAGGTCTGAATTTTTCTTCATAGAAATAAACTGAGCTTCATGAAAGTATTTGTGAGAGTATTTGTATATGTTGACTTTTTAAAAAATTAACTACACTTGCATACAGAAAGATCGGCAAAAAAAAAAAAAAAAGTTTTCACTGATGGACATTTGTCTCCTCTGAAGTTGGCTACTACTGTTCCTTGTGTTTTACGACATGGGGGGCTTTGGATTGGCAAGCCCATAGGGATATTGAGAAGAAGGTCCACAAATACAAGAAAGGAAAAAGAATAGTCAGAAAGACCAGTGCGTTTTGAGTATCAATCATCAAGCCACCTGAAAACATGGCTTAAACAAGTAATGAAAGCAACACCCAGGATGGTTCGTTCTCCCGTTTGAATTAATCTATATCCAGTTTTTAGCTTAGAATAGGATAGAGGGCAGAGGAGAAATTCTGGGCAAAAGACTGGGGGGGGGGCTTGGATGAATCAGGGTGGACAAAAGAAAGATGGGCATGAAATCCAGGGAGTTGGCCAAGGTACCTGGGTTCTACTCCCTGCTTTGCCACTTACTGTGAAGGGATTCCGTATTCCCCACTGCTATGCATCGTGTGGAGGGACTTCAGCTGGACCAATCTTCCTGGCCTATCTCCCAATCTTTACTGAGTCTTCTTAGAGAGAAGAGGAGAGACCTGTGTTAAGATTTGGAGAAGGGAGAGCATGCTGCCCTGTCCTCTCCTCTTTTCAGATCGGCCAGCCAGCACAGAGGGTATATTCTGGTCCATGCTCCACTCGTATTGGGCCATAACTCTAAAGCCAGGTTCTCCACTTGGCTTTTTCTTGCTGACTCCTGTATTTTTCTTTCAGGTAGTTCCGCTGAACTGGGAAGAAAGGCATATATTTTACAAGCTCCACTAAAGTTTTAACCTTTGCCAGCTGAAATTTTGAGCAAATTGCTTAATCTCCCTGGGCTTCACTACAAAAGGGAACTGGGTAAAAACTATTTTTAAAAAATAGTAGTGGCACAAGTTAATAGTCAATTTTTGAGTACTACATACTATACGGCAGGTACCAATCTAAATCCTTGCATCCCACTTGCTTCTCCTAACAATCCTTTAGGGTAGATATCATTATTACCCCATTTTGCAGATGAGAAGACAGTAAACTAACACATTCTGTATAAATGGCTTGAAATAAATTCAAAAATAAATTTTTGTTTGGTATGTCTCAAACCGAGTGCCTGTGTGCCTTCAGCTTCTGCAAGTCTACCCACAAAGATGACCCTGCTGTCCTATCTGAGTACAATTAAGTCACTGAAGGTCGCATTTACCGGACCCGTAGAAGGGACATAGTGAGATCTAACTTGTTCAGGTGAAAGGCACTGTCTATAGCTATGGGCCAGCACAGAACTAACAGCCACAATCCAGGATAAGCCAGGCTCTGGCTCCTTCATTAGGCTAATACTTAACCAAACAAGTTATTTAAACGCCATTCTAAAACTACAGGCATTCATTTGACTCATCCCATTATTTCTCCAAAGATAAATCAACTTTACTTTTTAACTAGCTATATTTTAATGAGGCGAATTCCCTAGATCATCAAGACACTGAAATTCTCCATAAAACCCATCTACCATAAAAGCAAATTCATTATAAAACAGCAGTAGTATGGTCCCTACATGAGATGCATTTGACAGGGGAAAAAAAGACTCTCTTACATTACCTGTTCTTATACACATAAAGGTTTTACTAGGAAAGACCAAACAAAACA
This sequence comes from Macaca nemestrina, assembly GCF_043159975.1. Lineage (NCBI taxonomy): Eukaryota > Metazoa > Chordata > Mammalia > Primates > Cercopithecidae > Macaca > Macaca nemestrina. The sequence goes on from NC_092127.1 coordinate 188,143,205, forward strand.
ACACAGCATCCCAATAGGCAAACAGTTCTCCTGTGAGAGCTGGTCCTATAAGTGGATCTACACAGTTGACATGGACTCAATACCAGGAA